>NC_052155.1:58722306-59052738 GCF_902713615.1 Scyliorhinus canicula | reverse complement strand
GCACCATCAAACACATCTTGCCCTACCCCTCCACTGTCAGCATTCCGAAGGGGCAATTCCATCCATGGTAGTCTGGTCCACCCCTCTATCACCCTCCAACACCTTGCCCCTTTCGCACAGCACCTTCACTCAGGTGTGCCACCTACCTCCTTGTCCAAGCCCTAAATACGCCTTCCAAGTAAAGCAATTTATTCTACTTTATTCATTGCTTACACTGTGGAAATATTTTTCTTTTTTTCCCCTATTTTGAAAATAAATTTAGAGTACCCAATTAATTTTTTCCAATTTTAGGGGCAATTTAGCGTGGCCAATCCACCTACCCTGCACATCTTTGGGTTGTGGGGGTGAAACCCACACAAACACGGGGAGAATGTGCAAACTCCACATGGGCAGTGATCCAGAGCCGGGATCAAACCTGGGACCTCAGCGCCATGAGGCAGCAATGCTAACCACTGCACCACAATGTGGAAATCTTGGCTACAAACCGATGTACTGTGCCCTGACCTTACTTGGATTTACTTGCTCGGTCTTTCCAGGTCATTTACATAAGGATTGGATTGAGGGGGATGGGGGAGTTGGTGGTGGGTATAGTTGTTATTGCGGATAACCTCCAACCACTTGGAGTTCTCACTTTCATAGTCCATAATCCATAAGAAATCTATCCATAGAATCCCTACAGTGCATTTGGCCCATCGAGTCTGCACCGACCCTAAAAGAGAACTCTACCTGGACCTATTCCCCACCCTAGCCCCATATCCCCGTGCATTGATCGTGGCCAATCCACCTAACCTGCACATCTTTGGACTGTGGAAAGAAACAGGAGCACCCGGAGGAAATCCAAGCAGACACGGGTGTAATGATATACATAAGCTATCTTGTATGTAATTATGTAAATGTCCTCCGATCAGGAGGTGGCAGTGTAAGTCTACCATGTGACTCTGTATCTCGATGAGTTGGGAGTTAGTCGTATTAGTGGATAGTCATACTTGCAGTAGTTCCAGGAAAATGTATTATTATTGGTAATTTGTAATATATTATAGTTATCTTTACCACACATTTGTGTTGTAATAAAATACTCTAACTAGTCAAGAATTAGATGTTCCGCTGTGCAACATTCACACTGGCCAGGACAGAAGAACATAACAACAGGGAGAATATGCAAGCTCCACACAGACAGTCACCGAATTCCGAAATCGAACTCAGGTGCCCTGTGCTGTGAGGCAGCAGTCCTAATCACTGTGACACTGTGCCAATGGCCAGAAAACTGGGTCAACATTCAGACCTTAGCTGGTAAGTGACAAGTTGCATTCCCAACACCCAGGTACCAGGCAATGTTCATCTCTAACGGAGAGAGACTACACATCTCCCCTTTACATTCAAAAACTGAATCCTTCACCATCAACATGTGAGCGGTCTCCACTGACCAGAAATGTAACTGGACTAGTCATTTAAATACTCCAACGTAACCTCCCTGCTTTGTAAATCTATGTCTCGATTGATGAAGGCAAGTGTCCCATATACCTTTCTCATCACACTATCAATCTTCCCTTCTGCCTTCAGAGATCTCTCGACAGTGGGTAAAAATTCTATTTCTGAATTCCAACTCGACACTGTGGTGTTGGGGGGGGGGGGGGGAAATGGAGGCACATGAATTGCCTATGATTTACTTTCTCCTAAAATGAATAGTCACGGGCAACACGGTGGTGCAGTGTGTTAGCACTGCGGCCTCACGGCGCCAAGGTCCCAGGTTTGATCCCGGCTCTGGCTCACTGTCCGTGTGGAGTTTGCACATTCTCCCCGTGTTTGCGTGGGTTTTACCCTCTAGCCACCTGGGTTGGCCACTTCCCGAGTCCAAAATGGATGCCCGCTAAGAATGCAGGGAAATTCAGCCAGATACAGGGAAACAAGCAGGTACAAGGTTTCCTGTGTATTAAGACTTGCAGAAACCCAGACTGGACTGAAACCAGCAACTATCTGCATATTAATGAGCGATCCCCGGGAACAATTAGAAACATTAAGAGCAATCGAGACCAAACCAGACTCCCCGGCGCGAGTGGGAGCCAGGACAAAGGAAGGCCAACGGACACATAGGAACCGCCCAGCAATCAGGGAACAGCTCCAGTATTGGAGAAATCGATTCAATTGATTGGAACTTAATCCAATCAATTAGAACCAAGTCCGGGGTCCGCCCAAAAGGGCGCGAAACCCCTGGGAGCTATAAAATAGAGCCCCCAAGTTCAATTCGTCCTTCTTGGCAGGTCTTCTTGGCAGCTCTCAAAGAACTCTTGACCGGGACTCTCAACAAGGAGAGACCTGCCTAGCAGCTGCACCAACCAAGTAAGTCTCCAGTCAACGCACGCTACGAGATAGGCGCTCCTAGCTACTAGCCCATACCAGCTTGAAGCCTACAGGCTCAGAATCGAACGAAAGGCCATTGTTCCCCTGACCTGGTGGGCCATTTCCAAAGCTAAGTATTGGCCTTTTAGTGTTAGAGATAGTCTAGTAAGTAGTGTTTTATGCATGAGTAGCGATTGACTGTGTATATAATAAATGTGTTTTGATTTGAAACTTACTAACTGGTGTATTGAGTTATTGATCAGCACTTGAACTTGAACCTCGTGGTGGTATCATAAAGATACCTGGCGACTCTAGAGCAAGGTGATTAAACAGAGCAAATAAAGTACAAACACAATTAGCAACATTTATTGGCGAACTCTGATGGGACTCGACTTAGAAGTGGCACCCCCACTCCGAGAGAACCCAAAAATTTGAATTAGAATCTAATTGGGAACAGAAATAACCACAGTGTTCAAGCAGTTCTGATCAATCCTCCATAATTCGGAAGTGTGTTAATGCATGCGTACTAACAGGGCAATAAGGTAAACCTGATAGATTTTGTTGCAAAAAACTGTCGGGAGTTTGTATTCCAGAACATAGCGAAAGCCGTACCCGTGTTTGCAGCACCGCCTTAGTACCCCTCGTTCCAAATTTTAAAAGAGCACAGATAGGAAAAATAGCAATGAAGACAATGGAACGCCTTATGAACCTTCAAGAATTCGTGGTCGCAGCGACCAGCAGAGTAGGACAGTGTCCTGTTTGGGAAGTTAAGATTAGAAGGCACCTCAAAGGGAAGGGATGGCCCCTTTGGAGTGACGTTGGTTCAGATGAGGAAACAGGTTTCGGGAGTATAGGACATACTTGGTGGGAGAACCTAAGCGAAATCCATAAGAAGAGCTTAGGGAAAGCTTGCAAGCCGGTGGCAATTGTGTTCTGTCTGGCACAATTGCGAGGCACAGAGGAGGTCATTCGGATGCTCCGCAAAGAGATAGATGAGAGGAATCGAATGAGTAAAGTCGATGTTAGTGAGATAGAGAAGGAGAATATGGAATTAAGAAGGAAGTTATCAGCAAAGGACAGAGAGGTGGTTGATGCCAAGAGGACACACCAGTCTAGTCTAGCGCACCTGAGCAGCTTCCAAACCCAATACGATAAGGCCTATCAGGACACACAGCGTGCAGTCCCGGTAAGAGAAGAGACAGAGAAACAGGTAGAGGCATTGCAAAAGCAGTGCAGCGATCTAAAAGCAGCGTTAAGAGCACTCCATGCTGCCACCACGGAGCAGAGACAAAGCTCAGTGGATCATGCAAAGTGCCGGAAGCAGATTGCAGAACTGCAGTCTTTGCTTTCAGTCCAAAACGGATTACAAAGCACATTTGGATCTCAATTAGATGAAGAAAACTGCCCTGATTGGCAAGAACTAAATGAGACAGCGCATAGATATGTACAGGGAACATGTGCGCAAGGAAAGCCCCAAAGGAGAAGAGTGCCCCAACCCCCCACAGAGCAGATAGATCACACCCCTATGAATCCAGTCACCACCCACCGCAGAGCCGCATCGGACGGAGACGCAGAATTCCTTTACACGACCCCTTTAACTGTGACCCAGTTACGGGACGCGTGCGAAAAGATCACACCGTTCCTCCCCACCTCAGACCCCCACCAATTCTTTGCTAGAGTGAAGCAGCAGGCGACCATGTACGGCCTGGATGAGCGTGAGCAAGTGAAGCTCACAGTTTTGAGCCTAGATCCTTCCGTTGTAGCAGCCCTTCCTGACCCACAGAATGTAGGAGGAGGCACCCTTGCTAGAGAGGCACACGGTGATCCTAGACGCGATCAGATATAATAGAGGTGACCCCATAGAAGGCCTGAATAAGTACAGGCAGAAGAAAACAGAACACCCCACAGCGTTTGCTGGACGCCTGTGGATCCATTTTACAGCCGTTTTCGGAAACTTAGACCGCGCCCATTTTTCCACAGTCAACATGGCCAAATGGACCCGAACCCTTATCTCCCATGCCATAGAGGCAGGACAAAGAGCTTATGCTAATTATGACCCCTCAGAGGAGGCCCACAACGAAAAATGGGTTTTAAAAAGGTTGTCCCGCACTTGGGAGCAATCTGTGCACAATAAACCCGCGTTTAGAAAATCCGAGGAAGCACAGGCAGATGCAGATATCCATGCAATTAAAGCGCACCAGAACCCCGCATGGGTGAACGAAGGTGGAAACAGCCCCCCACAGAAACCGCAGGAATGTTTTAATTGTGGACAATTAGGTCACTTTGCACGAGAGTGCAATGCCCCACAAAAGCTACAGAGAGCCCAGCAGACAGGCACCCTAAATAGGAATAGGGCAAAGCTTATTCATAGTGTAAGCGCCCGTTCAGACCAGACAGACATGAACGGAACAGACTGATGGTGTTCGGGCTCCCCAGCTTGAGTCTGCGACACCCTTTGGGATAGGTCCGGCCGACCGGTCATTGCAGTGAAAATACGGGGACAGCCCATTGAATTTCTCGGGGACACAGGAGGGTCCCGCAACACAATTAATTCCTCCACCATGTTCCAAAAAGATACGTGGCCCACTGCAGACACCATCACCCTCTGCGGCTTTACAGGCCACTCACAACAGGGACACATCACAGCCCCTGTATCCATTCAAATTGGCAACATAACAACAAAACACCCCATAGTTTTAGTCGATCTGCCCCACACAGCAGAACACATTTTGGGCATCAATTTCATGAGCTCCCACAACCTGTCATTCGATCCAGTGAACAAATGTGTCTGGAAAATGGCAAAGTCAGCAAGAGCCCCCGCAACGCTCACAGTAGGTGAGTATGCTAATAAGATTAGCGCAGTCGGCGATTTCTGGTTTGACCCGATCACGATTAGCACAGACAAACAGGTTAGGGCAGTTCTGCAGAAAAACAGGACCGCATTTGCAAGTCATAAACATGACTGTGGCAGGATGGCTGGTTCGGTTCAGATTACAGGACCTGACCCTAGACCCCAAAAGCAATATGGATGTCCCCAAGAGGCAGAGGGAGAAATCTCAAAAGTAATTGATAGTTTATTAGAACAGGGCGTACTGAGATCAGTAGCCTCTACTAATAATGCCCCGATTTGGCCAGTGAGAAAACCCGATGGATCATGGCGACTGACCATCGATTACCGGGAACTCAACAAAGTCACCCCCGCAGCAGCCCCCACAGTAGCCACAAGTCCCGAGACCATGCTCAAACAGGGACTCAACTCACGATATTTTACGGTTTTGGACATAAGTAACAGATTCTGGTCCATTCCATTGGCAAAAGCGTGCCAGTACAAATTTGCCTTCACTTTTAAAGGTCAGCAATATACGTGGACATGCCTCCCACAAGGACTCCACAACTCCCCCTCCATATTCCACCGGCAGCTGGCAAATGGTTTAGCTAAATTTTCTCGCCCCGAATGTCTGGTCCAGTATGTAGACGACCTATTACTGCAGACAGACACCAAGGCAGAGCACATCTCGCTTCTGTCAGAGCTCCTAGAACTCCTACAGCAAATTGGATGTAAAGTGAACCCCAAGAAGGCCCAAATTTTGGAAGACAAAGTGGTATATTTGGGAACGATTATCACGCACGGTAAACGCGAGATCGAGCACAAAAGGATTGACTCGATTGTCAAATTGCCCCTTCCCCAGAATGTTTCAGCCCTCCGGTCGTTTTTAGGACTGGTTGGCTACTGCCGAAACCACATAGACGATTTTGCCACCAAAGCAGCGCCCCTCTCAGACCTCCTAAAGAAAGGAGCCCCTTGGGAATGGCTTCCGCAGCATATGGATGCTGTGGATGCTTTGAAAAGAGCCTCATTGCAGCCCCCGTGCTACAGGTTCCAGACCCACTTTCCCCCTACGCTATAGAGGTAGCTAGCACAGATCGCACCCTTTCGGCCGTGCTCCTCCAGGAATGGCACGAACAGTTAAGATGCCTCCAGAGTTTTAGATCCTGTGGAGCAGGTATTTTCAGCCTGTGAAAGGCACCTGCTCGCAGTTTTCTGGGCAGTTCAATATTTTTCATATATCACCGGACTAAACCCCATCACAATCCTCACGGAACACACCCCCACACAACTTTTACTAGACGGACTACTTAAGGATGGCACAGTCAGCCAGATCAGAGCAGCCAGATGGACCCTTCTTTTGCAAGGACGGGACATCACTGTTAAAAGGACCAAGACCCACACTTTCCTAGCCGACAACCTACAGTACCCAGGCACCCCCCATGAATGTGAGATTATCTCACCACACCATAACACAGGCCCCTTCATTGCAAAGACACCCCCCAAGAAGATAGGAAGTTCACCCCAGAGCCCCCAGCACACAGACACGTGCTCACCCTTGAGAATATATGTGGATGGTTCTTCCACTATATTAGATGGGAAGCGCATTACAGGATGCGGCATTTTTGTAGAGGACGCGCAGGGACGCGCCCTAGAGGAAATTTCGTTAAAACTACCAGGACACTTAGGCTCGCAGGCAGCAGAACTGGCAGCCATTGCATATATAGTAGATCACCCCGATTCGTTCCCCAGCCCAGCAGACATATACTCGGACAGCCTCTATGTCTGCAACAGCCTAACAGAATTCCTACCCCTGTGGAAAGCAAGAGGTTCTGTTTCCGCAGACGGGAAACCCCTCCCATCAGCCTCATTACTCCACCACATTTTAGACAAAGCAAAGGACAGGACATTTGGAATTATAAAAGTTCGTAGTCACCACCATTCTTCCCCACCTGGAAATGTAAAGGCTGACGCATTAGCTAAAGCAGGCTCCAGGCATGGTTATTTTTGGAACCCCCCGAAAGTGCCCCAGTGAATGCAGTTCAGGTCTCACAGACCAATATCGAAGATTTAGTGCAGGCCCAGAAGCAAGATGGAAATCTCAGGGAGATTTTAAAAGGAAACTTCCCAGCCCCATACGATAAGTTTAAGAATGCACTGACCACACATGACGCTGTGATCCTGAAAGACACTCTTTATGTGGTTCTTGAACAGGTCCTCACTATATTTGGCATTACCCAAAAATTCCATATCGCATACCACCCCCAGTCAAGTGGTATTGTGGAACGAATGAATCGGACCCAAAAAGCAACCCTCAGAAAAATGGTCCAACAAAACAACACCACTTGGGATTCAGTTCTCCCTTAGCACGGTAGCATAGTGGTTAGCACAAATGCTTCACAGCTCCAGGGTCCCAGGTTCGATTCCCCGCTGGGTCACTGTCTGTGTAGAGTCTGCACGTCCTCCCCGTATGTGCGTGGGTTTCCTCCGGGTTCTCCGGTTTCCTCCCACAGTCCAAAGATGTGCAGGTTAGGTGGATTGGCCATGCTAAATTGCCCTTAGGGTACAAAATGCCCTTAGTGTTGGGTGGGGTTACTGGGCTGTGGGGATAGGGTGGAGGTATGGGCTTGGGTAGGGTGCTCTTTCCAAGAGCCGGTGTAGACTCGATGGGCCAAATGGCCTTCTTCTGCACTGTAACTTCTATGAAAGGACAGGAATCAGCTTATTTGTTTGTTCCATGACAGTCATGGACACCAGGGAATTGATCCCACTACAGCCCACCTCAGGCAGCTCTGTTGGTGGCCGAAGTTAAAGGAAGACATCGCCCACTATGTTGAGAATTGCCTTATCTGTGCCCAAAACAATCCGGACAGATATGCGAAAAAAGCTCAACTCAGCCACACCCACCCCGTTAATGGCCCCTGGACTAACCTCCAGATTGATTTTATAGGACCCTTACCCCCTTGCAGGAATGGTTACAAGATTGTGCTGGTAGTTATCGAAACATTTATGAAATGGGTAGAGGCATTCCCATCTAGGACAAACACGGCAAAGACCACAGCTAAGACTTTAACCCACCACATCTTTACAAGATGGGGACTCCCCCGCAGCATTGAATCGAACCAAGGTTCCCATTTTATGGGATGTGTAATGAAGAACGTCCTCACTATATTTGGCATTACCCAAAAATTCCATATCGCATACCACCCCCAGTCAAGTGGTATTGTGGAACGAATGAATCGGACCCGAAAAGCAACACTCAGAAAAATGGTCCAACAAAACAACACCACTTGGGATTCAGTTCTCCCTTTTGCATTGATGTTTTTGCGTAACACTATTTCCACATCCACAGGATACACCCCACACACTCTCATGACCGGACGCCCCATGAAAGGCACTGAATTTTTATTAGGACTTGACTTGACCAGCCCCGAGGTGACGGCCCTCACACACGAGAACGCAGTGAAACAATTGGTAGAAAATGTTAAAACGGCTCAGCTGGCAGCCACAGTAAAACTAGGCACCAGAAAGAAACAGAGCAAGGCCTGTTTCGACAAGACAGTGCATGCGACTGAGTTTGATGTAGGACAGCAGGTCATGCTCTCCATTTACAACCCCAACACATTCCTGTCACCCAAGTATTCAGGTCCGTACTCGATTGTGGACAAAGTAAGCCCCTCCGTTTATAAAATAAAGTACCCCAACGGGAAGACTGCGTGGTTTCACATTAACCAGCTCAAGGCATATGTCTTGCAGTCTAACCACGCACACCACGTCATGCTCGACGCAGCAGAACACCACGCCCCGCCCACAGGAAACGTATTCCTACCCTCCCCCAGCACGACCAGCCCGTCCATGGACTCAACCTCGACTCCGCCCCCTAACTCTAGACTCCGCCCTGGAACGCCATAGACAGCAGCAGCAGAGACAGCGACTTTGACACAGACGATAGCCACAGCACGCCTTGCTACTATCCCATGCAACAGGCCCCACTCCCAGCGACTCTGACCACAACTCGAGTGATCCTTTCCTGATCACATTCCTTAACAACCCTCACCAAAGACCACCGCCCTACGATGACGACCCCGACTCCATTTCCACAGAACTAGACACGACTATTTGGCACCGTGACAATTCGTACAGGCTCGTCAAGAACGACGAGATGGACCCTAAGTCACACCATGCAGCTTTGGCAACCCTCATCCATTCAAGAGCATGGCTTCCGGGAGAAGATGATGACTTTGAGTCTGACTCCCAAAACGAGAATCCCTTTGCGACCCTGTTCGCAACAGATAACTGAGGTGTCCAGATGATGTTTTAAAAGGAACCGCTTGAGAGAGAAACGGTGTCCTTTCTGATGGAACCTGTACGATGTTCGTTGCATGTTTGTTTGTTTGTGTTTGTGTAACGTTCTTTGTTTCGATTTAAGCAGCTTCTACGGCCCCACGCCAAGTTTGTCCGCAGATACCTATGAGAACTTACCGGCATGCTTCTCAGCAGAAACCGCTGAGAACTTGCCCGATCTCTGTTCGTAACTGCTCTTCTGGTTCGACGGTAGAGCCATTACTACTACCCCCACGATGACTACATTCTTGCCCGTTCTTGTCGGTTACTCAGGCAGTGGATAAACGGCAGTGGTTCCCGCCCTGTCTGAGGACCCCACTCTGGTCAGCCAAGCTCGCGTAGAGCACAGCCCGCCCTACCCAGGGATTCCATCCAACTCTTACCCGTCGCGGCCCATACGCACCTCATTTCGGCTCTTTTGGTTCAAAAGTTTTTGTTTTCTTTTAAGGTGACACTTCGGTTGCCACCCCTCCTGCCATTTACATCCTCACACATTTGGATGGAAAATCTCACAGCCTGCGAGACGGCTCGCACTGTTTCAGTATTTTTAACTGTGTCTTGTCCTGAAATTCGTTTTTTTTTAAATGAGGGAGTCACAGATGGTGACCAATTATAAAGGGAAATTGGCACTACAGGACAGACATGCTAACGTACAAGATATTCAACTAGATAGTAACAGAAACTATGCTTGTATCCACAGAATTCCAGAAGCTCCAGGAAGAGAAAAGAGAAGAAAAGGAAGAGAAGAGAAGAAAGAAGAGAAAGATGAAGACAACCTCCATCTTTGCAATGTGGATCATAGGATCCATTTGGTTGCGCACGAACGTGAACCCCCTCACCCCAACTCCCCCGGCCAACAATGATTCACTCCCCCATAGCACCCAGAGCCCAGTGACGAGTAACAACACCCCAAATTGGTGTGATAGGTTTATAACGTGGTACTCCCTTTCACATGTAGTTGAATCACTTCTGGCATTAGCGATACTCTGCAGCATCGTGCAGACTATCCGCATGAGGAAATGGCGAAGGAGAGCCTACCGCTCTCGCACCCCGGTATACAGGATAAGATACCCTATTTTCGGTTTTCACCAGGCCCCCAAACCCCTTGATCTACAATAAAGAACATTCATTTTGCGTGATTTGTAAATAAAGAAATGCGTTTCGTTTGTGACTGTAAGATTGTAAAACTCTGTGGTTGACCGCCAAGCCAGAGGAAAATGTGAATGCTGCTATTATTTTTGTATTATTAGGAAGTCAATATGATTGGATGTTTAAGTGAGTGTTGTTGATGGAGGATAGTTAGAGGTTCCGTTTTTTTTGTGTTATAATGCATGTCCCTTTTATGACATAGCGCCACTTAGAATTGTTAGTTAAAATTTTTCTTGCATAGTTATGGTTAGTGTAGAGGCCATGGAAGAATGCTCGCTGGGTCAGGGAGTGAAGACAACGCAGTAATGTGATCCTTCATGCTTCGCATTCGGGATCACAAGGAGGAAGTGTAGCCACCTGGGTTGGCCACTTCCTGACTCCAAAATGGATGCCCGCTAAGAATGCAGGGAAATTCAGCCAGATACAGGGAAACCAGCAGGTACAAGGTTTCCTGTGCATTAGGACTTGCAGAAACCCAGACTGGACTAAAACCAGCAACTATCTGCATATTAATGAGCGATCCCCGGGAACAATTGGAAACATTAAGAGCAATCGAGGCCGAACCGGACTCCCCGGCACCAGTGGGAACCAGGACAAAGGAAGGCCAACGGACACATAGGAACTGCCCAGCTAACAGGGAACAGCTCCAGTGTTGGATAAATCGATTCAATTGATTGAAACTTAGTCCAATCAAGTAGAACCAAGTCCGGGACCGCCCAAAAGGGCGCGAGACCCCTGGGGGCTATAGAATAGAGCCCCCAAGTTCAGTTCGTCCTTCTTGGCAGGTCTTCTTGGCAGCTCTCAAAGAACTCTTGACCGTGAATCTCAACAAGGAGAGACCTGCCTAGCAGCTGCACCAACCAAGTAAGTCTCCAGTCAACGCACGCTACGAGATAGGCGCTCCTAGCTACTAGTCCATACCAGCTGGAAGCCTGCAGACTCAGAATCGAACGAAAGGCCATTGTTCCCCTGACCTGGTGGACCATTTCCAAAGCTAAGTATAGGCCTTTTAGTGTTAGAGATAGTCTAGTAAGTAGTGTTTTATGCATGAGTAGCGATTCACTGTGTATATAATAAATGTGTTTTGATTTGAAACTTACTAACTGGTGTATTGAGTTATTGATCAGCACTTGAACTTGAACCTCATGGTGGTATCATAAAGATACCTGGCAACTCTAGAGCAAGGTGATTAAACAGAACAAATTAAGTACAAACACAATTAGCAACAACCCCCACAACGCAAAAGATGTGCATGGTAGGTGGATTGGCCACGCTAAATTGCCCTGAAAAAAAAATGAATTGGGTCCTCTAAATTTAAAAAAAAGTATAGTCAGAACACTGTGGGTTGGAACTGCACAGTTTATCAGTGTTGGAACCTTCAAACATGAGAGGACGTTGGCACATATCTCTGATGAGGATAGCACATCTCTGGAAAAACAGTTCAACTTACTGAGCATGATCTTTTTCAGCAGAACCTGGACTGCTGCCTTCCAAAGCTCTCTAAGCTTTGCTGCAAACATTCTTCATTATGGATAGCATTACCCCTTTAAGGGTGATTGGGAATACTTTAAGATCTGCTGGTACTGAGTGATTGGCCATGCTAAATTGCCCGTAGTGTCCTAAAAAGTAAGGTTAAGGGGGGGGTTATTGGGTTACGGGTATAGGGTGGATATGTGGGTTTGAGTAGGGTGATCATGGCTCGGCACAACATCGAGGGCCGAAGGGCCTGTTCTGTGCTGTACTGTTCTATGTTCTATGTTCTAAAACATAGCAGGTACAGTGTGACAAGAGCATTGCGATGGTAAGGAAAGAAAATAGGATTATGCCACAAGGATAACTACTTACAATGCTGGTTTATGAATGGCAATCCTAGAGTCTCTGTGCTGAGTACATTATTGACTACTAAACCTCATTACAGTCAGCAGAACAAAATAATGGTAGAACTTTCAATATGGTATCAATTCTTTGATATTTCAAATAGTTGGTCTCTATATGTAGATTTAAATAAAATGATAAGCATGGAATACAATAAATTTGACAAAAGTCTAGATTTGAGAATGCGTCACCCTTAAGTTAACACTGTGTCTTCAAATTACAAGATGGCATTTAAAGCTCCCAAAGACATACATAAATTCCAGCATCGGGTGCTGCAGCACTTCACCAGTACAGAGCCTGCGATGCCAACTTGAAATGGTGCGCGCAACCTGTTACACAGAACAGATGTCCTCACTCTCAGCTGTTTATAGTCACGTTTCTCAGCTTTTCACTGGCGCACTTCATTACCAAGTAGCTGTCAAAACTAACAACAGTCATGCACCCACGACACCCCTACAAAATGCACTCAAACAACATCTGTGAATGTTTACCCAAAATATTACCAAACGCATCTATCATCTCTAACCATTCCCAGTATTGTCTACTCATAATTACTGTAACTATTTCACAATCTAGAGGATTAAAAAAAAACGTTTGCCTGCTTTCAGCAAAACGTTTATTTGTAATATAGAACATTTACAGTGCAGAAGGAGGCCATTCGGCCCATTGAGTCTCCACCGAGCCTCCGAAAGAGCACTCTAATATGCCCACTACACTGCCCTATCCCTATAACTCAGTTGACCAGCACATCACTAAGGGCAATTTAGTATGGTCAATCCACCTAACCTGCACACCTTTATAATGTGGGAGGAAACCCACACAGACACTGGGAGAGAGCGCAAACGCCACACAGTCACCCAAGGCAGGAATTGAAACAGAGTGTTGAAGAATGTGGCAGCGGAGATAATGGATACATTGATTATAATACTCCAAAATTCCCTGGACATGGGAAAGGTTCCAGTGGATTGGAAAAATACCCTTATTCAAAAAGGGAGGGAGGCAGAATGTGGGAAATTACAGACCAGTTAGTTTAATATTTGTTGTTGGGAAATTGTTTGATTCAATTATCAAGGAAGTAATATCAGGATGTTTGGAAAGTCAAAACGCTATCCATCAGAGTCAGCTTGTTTTATGAAGGGCAAATCATGTTTGACTAATTTGCTAGAGTTCTTCGAAGATGTAACAAGTAAAGTAGATGATGGGGGTTCCTGTAGATGTAGTATATCTGGACTTCCGGAAGTGGTTGGTTAAATGTCACCCAGAAGGTTAATTCACAAGATTAGATCACATGGGATTGGGAAAATTTATTAGCTTGGATAGAAGACTGGTTGACGGACAAAAGACAGAGAGTCGGGATAAATGGATATTTTTCTGGATGGCAAGATGTAAATGGTGGGGTGCCACAGGGTTCGATCCTTGGGCCTCAGCAATTTACAATCTATATAAATGACTTGGATACAGGGATAGAAGGTTCTATAGCCAAATTTGCAGGCAACACAAACATAGGTGGGACAGTAAGTTACAATGAGGAAATAAGAACTTGACAAACGGATATACATAGTTTGAAGAATGGGCCAAAATGTTGCAGATGGAGTTTAACATGGATAAGTCACGCATTTTGGTCAGAAAAATGGGAAGGCAACTTATTATTGAAATGGGGAGAGACTTTGGGGTGCCCTGTTGCAGAGGGATCTGGGAGTCCTCGTTCATGAGTCACAAAAAATAGCATACAGGTACAGCAAATAATAAAGAAAGCAAATGGAATGTTTGTGTTTAGAGCTGAAGGAGTAGAGTATAAAGGTAAGGATGTTTTGTTGCAACTATAGAAGATATTGGTGAGACCACACTAGAGTATTGTGCACAATTTGGATTGCCTTATTTGAGGACAGAATTAGTGGCATTGGAGGCAATTCAGAGAAGGTTCACTAGATTGATTCCAGAGATGAGAGTTTGTCGTATGAGGAGAGATTGAATAGTTTACACCAGCAGGGAGGAGATCATTGGGTGGTGCTTCAGAGTGGAGCACAGACTGTATTTTGCTGAGCCCTACTTAGGCCGAAGATTTCTTTAAACCAGCGTCGCTTACCGAAATGTGCCGACCTTGGGTGGGAGCACGGACTGTATTCTTTTTACTGGGCCCCCTCCTGGGCTGTAGATCCCCAATCCTCCCACCCTCCAGCTTCACCCGGAGTCTCAGGAGTCTCTCACCTCGGGTACCATTCCATCTATGGTGCCCCACCCTGCTGTTTTGCTGACCTCCTCCAACAGTGCTCCTTGTTCTCTCTTCTCTTCACTTCCCTGCTTTGCTCCCACGTATACCTTCCAAGGGGGAGAGTACATCATTCCACCTCGCTCTTCCCCTGACAACCCCCTCCCCACTATCTATTTCGTCAATTAAATTCCAACGCGACAAAGCCCACATTGGGGTGGGCGTGGCACTTGCCCTGATGGCCACTCAACCTACCCCGGTGGTGGGGGCGACCAGAGCCACCTATGCGGGGGTGGTAGCCTCTTTGGCCTCCACTGCTCCCGCAGCCCTGCCATCCTTCCGGTTGCTGATCCGAAAGTTCTACGCTCACCCCACCGTCACCATGCGGTTCACACAATGGCCGGGGTCCTTGGCCCCTCGGTCATTGTGGCCGCCTCTCAAATGTACGGGAAAGTCGTGTTTTTCCTGAGGGCCGAGAGGGCGGTTCACCTCATCCTTGAAAAGGGGCTTGGGGTGGGCGGGACCTATGGGGCAGTGGACCCTTTTGAGGTCACCGGCAAGCAGGTCATATTGTCCAATGTCCTGCCTTACCTCCCTACCGAGCTCCTCCTCCCCCATCACCACCTATTGGGGGAGGTTCGTTCTGAGGTAGCGCTACGCCCCCTCAGACTGAAGGATGTCCCCCAGCCACATCTACTCCTTCCGGCGCCAAGCTTTTATCCGCTTGGCCCGGGAGGGTGTATTAGAGGGGGGATTTGAGGTCTACCATCTAGGGGAGACCTTCCGCATCTTCTGGTCTGCAGATGGCATGTGGTGCCACGCCTACAAGAAGGCGGGGCACGTGCGGAAGAACTGCCCCGCTTCCAAAGCCACTACTGACACCAACATGGCTGCGAGTGGCACCGCCGGCCCGTCCCCCTCCATTGAATCACCACCCGACCCTAAAGGGGGACACCGTGCTGGCACAGACTGGCCGGTTATGGAGGAGGGA
Organism: Scyliorhinus canicula; assembly: GCF_902713615.1. NCBI lineage: Eukaryota > Metazoa > Chordata > Chondrichthyes > Carcharhiniformes > Scyliorhinidae > Scyliorhinus > Scyliorhinus canicula. Next base: position 59,037,006 of record NC_052155.1, on the reverse strand, counting down.
GGGCATCCACCAGGCTGCAAGACCTGAACGAAGGCAAGGCGGGAATCAGATGCAAATACCCCGACCCCGTCAGCCGAGAGACCCCTGTGCCCTGGAACTCAGGCCTGGGGGCCACCGCGGACACTCAGCATCAGATACTGGGCCCGTCGTCGTTTTGGCAAGGGTCAGCAAAATGGGGGGTGGTGATGCGCATGCTCCCAGGCCGGCGCAGAAGGCGGCAACATCTCAAACCCGGGGGCAAAGTGTTGAGGGAAGGGAGGGCCTTGCGAGAATGGAGGTTTCTTCGTCGTAGGGCACAGCCCGCAAGCGGTGCCTCTCCTTGAGCGAGACCCCCGAGGGCCCGTTCCACCCGGTGCCATTTTGCACCCCAGTGGCATTCCATTTTAAAACGCTGGAGGGCTGTGACGGCTCCCTGACCTCCGGGTCATTGGGTGGTAGTGGCGAGGTGCGCCCACACCCCCCCCCCCCCCCCTCTCCATCCCAGCCTCCGATGCTAGCAGTCCTCGTCTCCACCCCGGAGCTTTTTCTGGAACAGTTCCCGGGTCTACCCGGTGTCCCGGCGTCGCAAGAGGAGATCTGGACCGCCACCTCCCTCTGGCCTGATACAATTAGAGGAGTCTGCGAGGAACTCATCTGTCGAAGATCCAGGGACCGAGGCAGATCGAGGGCTGGTTGGTGGGATCGTGCCGTCTGCTAAACTCAATGTGGCGGAGAACATGCTCCCAGATGGAAACTGCCCAGAGGAGGATGGTTGCTTGGTGGGGCACGGGGGATGATTTCTGGTCTATCAGCAGCGAGATGGTGGACCCCCTCGTGCCCCATCATCCCCCGAGGGGAATTCTGAGATTTTCTGCGTGCAAACAGCGGTTGCCGAAACCAAATGCAGCTAGCCCTCGACCGGTGGTCGGACTTGGCGCTGCTCCGGTCTTCCTGCGCCTACGTTAAAGAGGCGGGAAGCGCGGACGCTTCTGAGCAGCTCTGGTAGAAATCTTTCCTCGCTGGACTCCTGAGGAAACAGAGGGGGCCGCGCTCCTCTGCTCCTTCTGAGCACTGAAAAGGTGAAGGTAGCACTTTACTACTGACATGGAGGTGACCATAGCCAGCTGCAAAAAATTAACGGCAGCAATGACGCGCTCTGCAGGTTCCAGAACTTCTCGGTCCTCCGGGACGGCAAGTATGAGGCGTGTTTCCTGCAAGAAACCCACACAGCTCCGGGAGACAAAGCCACATGGCTCCTGGAGTGGGGAGGTGGGTGGGGGGGGGGGGGGGGGTGGGGGGGGGGGGGGGGTGGGGGGGGGGGGGTGGTCTACATGAGTCACCTGACCTCATGTTTATCTTGTTGGCCCCACATTTTCAGCTGGAGATCTTGGGGGTCAAAGAGCCAGTGCCAGGCCAGTTGCTGCATTTGACGGTCCGCGAGGGGGTCGAGGCATTTCACTTTGTGAATGTCTACGCTCCCCAGGTTGGCCTGAAGCAGACAACTTTCTTCAAACAAGTGTCCACTCAACTTTGCACCATCGCCGCGCCGCGGGCGAGTGCATCGTCCTGGGGGAGGGGATTTTAATTGCACCCTCGGGACAAAGGAACGCCTTAGTACCCAGTGCAGCTCTCGTGCGGTGGTGAAGTTAAGGAACCTGGTCGGGAGCTTTGACTTGGTGGACGTCTGCCGGACTCTCCATCCTGACTCCAGCATCTTCACTTTTGTGAGGATTGGGGTTGGAGTGTCCAGAATCGACGGCCTCTGTGCAGCAGGTGCCGTGCTCAGACCACCGTCTGGTGTAGGTGGGGCTCGCCCTGTCTCGCGCTCAGTCCACGTACTGGCATTTTAACAAACTGCTGCTGGAGGACGAGTGTTCCCTGGGCTCGTTTCATCACTGGACCGACTGGAGAAGGAAGCAGGTAGGCTTCCCCTCCTTCAAGCTATGGTGGGACGTGGGAAAGACTCGCGTGCGTACTTTCTGTCCGGAGTATGCAAGGGGGTCAACAATGCGGTGGAAATCCAGGGTCGAGGAGTTGGAAAAGGAGATGCTTGACCTGGAGTCACGTCTCAGTCAGCCCGATGAGGACATGGACCTGCGGCTGGTGGACAGAGAGATGAAGGGCGCGCTGCGGGACCTGCAACATGTATGGTCCTGGGGCACGTATGTGAGGTCGCGGATCCAGACCTTACGGACTTGGACCGCTGCTCCCCCTTCTTCTACTCGCTGGAAAAAAGGCATGGGGTCCGTCAGCAGTTTGTTAGCTGCTGGCTGACGACGGGTCCCTCGTCTCGGATCCAGAGGAGGTTCGAGCCCAAATCTGAATCTTCTAAAGTGCTCTCTTCTCTCCGCACCCGCCCAGCGAGGATGCTTGCAGAGTTTTGTGGGAGGACCTGCCGGTAGGCTTCATACCCCTATAAGCCTGGGGGAGCTGACCGGCGCCCTCGACAACCTGCCCAGGGTCAAAACCTCAGGGCTGGATGGGCTGACCGTGGAATTCTTCAGGGTGTTCTGGAATGTCCTAGGGAGCGACTATGCGGGTGTTCTTGGGAGATGCCCCTCTCATGGTGCAGAGCCCCCATTACATTGCTGCCAAAGAGGGGGGATCTCCGCCACCTTAAAAACTGGCGACCGGTCTCCGTCCTCAGCACGGATTACAAGGTTTTCATCAAGGCAATGAGTTTGCGCCTTAACACCGTGCTGGACCACATGATCCTCCCTGACCAGTCCTACACGATCCCGGGCCGCACAATCCATGACAACATTCATGTGGTCCGGGACCTGGTCCATCATTCCCAGAGGGCTGGTATGTCGAGCGCCTTCCTGTCCCTTGATCAGGAGAAGGCGTTCGACAGGGTGGATCATGAATATTTATTCGGGTCTCTACAAGTATTCGGGTTTGGGATGCAATTTGTCTCCCGGATCCGACTTCTGTACACTGCTGCAGAGTGTCTCATTAAGGTTAACGGGTCTCTGATGGCGCCCCTTTGCTTTGAGAGAGGAGTGCGTCAGGGCTGCCCTTTGTTTGGCCAACTTTTTGCGTGGAGACTTTCCTGCACCTCCTGCAGAGGAGGTTGTCGGGACTGCTTCTGCGCCGGCCGGGCATTGGGGTGGTCCTTTCTGCTTACGCTGATGACGTGCTCCTCATGTTCACCAAGCCTGCTGACCGGCGGAGGATGCGAGAGTGCCAAGCTGGGTACTCCGACCCGTCCTCTGCCAGGATCAACTGGGCCAAATGTTCTGGACTCCTGGTCGGTCCGTGGCAGACGGACCCTCTCCCAGAGGAGCTCAGGCCTTTCACCTGGAGCAGGACCACCCTCCTCTATTTGGGAGTCCATCTTTGCCCGGCTGAGGAATCCTGGCCGGGTAACTGGCAGGAGCTGGAGACCAAGTTCACCGCTCACTTGAGACGCTGGACAGGGCTGCTCCACGTGCTGTCTTACAGGGGTCGAGTTCTTATCATAAGCCAGCTGATAGCCTCCATGTTGTGGTACCAGCTGGTCAGTTTGACCCTTCCCCCTGACTTTCTCACGAAGAAAGTTTCCCTGATCTGTATCTCCCTTTATCTTTCTTTTTGTTCTGCTCGGGCTAGTCTTTCTGTTTTCCTTTCTTCTCTCCCTATTTCCTCTCTCTCTCTTTCTCTTTCTGTTTCCTCACTCTCTTTCTCTTTCTTTTTCCTCTCTCTCTTTAAGTTCACGAAGCCAATCCAATAGATAAACTTTTATCCCGGACGAGCCCCCAATTTGTAATGTGTCAGGGTTTAGAGAGCCCCAAAGTGTATCATATAGTTCACCTAACCCATAACTTTTAATAGATTGTGGTATGGGGAGCACACGGCCCACTCTACAGGTGTGATAGAGCAGAAATGGGAAAGTATTTTTTAAAGCAAAACAACGTTTATTCTATGAATACAAGTTAACCTTTTTAAAACATACAGTGAATGTCTTAGCAACCATTAATTCAAATACAACCCCCAAAGAATACAACACTATATAATCCTTTAAGCTTTCCTTTTAACATCCATAAGACTTACAATATATTTTACCAGAAGCATATCAGGTTAAAGTCACTATTGTTATTAGTTTTAAATCACCAGGATCGATTAACAGTCTTTAGGTTACAGAGAGAGACTCTAACACACCTTCTGGCTGTGACTGCAGCTATCCATCTCTGAAAACAAAACTAAAACACACCCTGCAGCAAACAGCCGAAAACGAAAGTAAAAAGCTGACAGACAGCCCAGCTCCACTCCCTCTCTGATATCACTGCAGTAATAAACACCCATTTCTTAAAGGTACTCTCACTACAGATATTTATATACACACCCATATAAAATTGCCCTTTGTGTCAAAAACAAAGGTAGGTGGGGTTCCTGGGTTATAGAGATAGGGTGGAGGTGTGGGGTTAAGTAGGTGAGGGCCGGTCTTGATGGGCCGGATGGCCTCCTTCTGCACTGAAATTCAATGAAATGGTCACTACCCCCTCGAGGATCCTTAACTATGAGGTCATTAATTAATCCCTCCTCATTACAGAATGCAAAATCCAGCGTAACCTCCTCCCTGGCTGGCTCCCCAACATTCTGTTCCAGGAAACAATCTCTAATGCATTCAACAAACTCTGCCTCCAGGCTACCCATGCCACTTTGATTCTTCCAGTCTCTGTGCATATTAAAATCACCTATGATTTTTGCCGTACATTTCTTAAAAGCCCCCAGTATTTCCTGGTTTATCCTGTACCGCACTGTAGAAATACTGTTTGGGGAGCTATAGATTACTCTTTCCTTTGTTATTTCTTATTTCTACACAGATTGATTTCGGTTTTCTAATTTCCCTGACAACTGACCACCCCCCCCTCCCCCCCCCCCCCCACCACCCCCGACACACACACACACACACACACACCAACACACACTCTCAGTTTCTGAATAGTGTCTCTTAATTCAAGATCTATATATGTGCTGGGTTTCCATGCCATCTTTCTGCTTTAAAAAAAACATGTTTATGGAATAAATAATGCCACTGGTAAATTATTTTCAATTTGATGAGTTAAACGGTGTTCCTCCTTGATGCACTATCAATTACAACAAGACAAGAGTAGAGAGTAATCGAGGCTTTATTACACAGAGATGTGTAGCCTCCCGCAGCTTTTGCCAAAATGGCTGCAGCTCGGAGAGCCCACACATTTATACTCCACCTACTGGGCGGAGCCAGCAGGCAGGGATCCACCCCCGTACCTGTAGTGCAGGAGCCTTACCGTAATACACCTCATATGCGATATATATACAACAGTGGTGACTACCACACTCCTTCATTTGTAAAAATGACTGATGATGTTGTTCTCAGACATGTGGTAATGTTACACAGCCCATTTACTAGTGCTAGCCACCTGTTCCTTTTGGCCATGTTTTTACATTTCGGGCAATTTCCACCAAGCTTTAACCCGTGATTTTATTTTAGTACGTCAGATGGAACACAGTACACCCGGAGACAGCTCTCGCAAACACTCAACTTTTCATTAGGTCTCACAGCATCTGTGGAGGGAGGAACAGAATTTATTTGTTTCAGGTTTGTGGCATACCTGAAATGTTAAATCTTGTTCCCCTCTCTACAGATGCTACCAGCCAGCTGAGGGTCCTCAGCACTTTCCGTTTACATTTCACATTACCAGCATCAGCAGGATTTTGATTTTGTATTTATCTTTCACCAGTTTGATGCTGCAAATAAAACTTTTTATACAGGTTTTAAGGAGGCTTTTCATCATCAGTTGAAATAGTTGAAGGCAACTCAGCAGTGATGCACACCAGAATAAGAAACAGTTGAGACAAGTAAGCCACAAAGATCTTTAGTGGGTGTTGAAACAAAGGTCCCAGACTACACAATCTGCACGATGTGGCCTGGTAAATGTGAAACCAAGAGAAAAGGAACTGAGGCCGAAGACATCTGTTAAGCATGCAATGATGAGTTGATCTGAATAGAACTATGTAATCATAAGGCTGCATGACGAACTCTGCATTGTATAGCCACATTGTGCGATATGCAGCTTTGAGTGTTAAATCAGAGTGCTAGCTGACTGCCCCGGGGTAGCCTCTCCCTACGTACGCTTGAATAGATGATCGAAACCTATTCCTGAGTCACCCCTGGTGGTGATTAAGTTATCACACCAACCCAAATGCCATTTAAGGAGACATGGAGGGGAAATTTGGGAACCATCTTTTCAAAAGAATGGGGAAAAGTTACTCACAACCCAACAACCAGCAGCAACTTGATTGTGACTCAGTTAGAGTCAATTTTCACGATTCTGTTTGTCTCAGACAGCCGCCTATGTTAGGCAAATCATGTTAACCATTTGTCATTACCATAAGCAGTAATTACAAATCCACTAAAACTATATTAAGTGTGTCAGCTAATTCAAGCAATTGAAGCACTTCTTTCAAACACAATTACCTGTCATTATGTACTTTCACACAGTTCTGTCACGTTCATTCACCCCCGTGGCCTTTCGAACTCCTGTGATTGCTGCTTATGAACATTTATCTACCACAATAGTGATATTGATCAGAGTCGTGAAATTGACAAGGGGAGACACTGACTAGGACCACTGTATTCTTCAACTTGAAAATTCAGAGTTTCTTTGGCATAATGGGGCGGAATTCTCCGACCCCCCCCCCCCCCCCCCCCCCCGCAGGGTCGGGGAATCGCCCGGGGCCAGCGTAAATCCCGCCCCCGCCGTGGCCGGAATTCTCCGCCACCCGGGAATCGGCGGGAGCGGGAATCACGCGCCAACGATCGGCGTGCCCCCCACGGCGATTCTCCGGCCCGCGATGGGCCGAAGTCCCGCCGCTGACAGGCCAATCCCGCCGACGTGGTTTAAACCACCTCTGGTGGCGGCGGGATAGGCGGCGCGAGCGGGCCCGGGGGGGGCGCGGGGCGATCGGACCCCGGGGGGTGCCCCCACAGAGGCCTGGCCCGCGATCGGGGCCCACCAATCGGCGGGCGGGCCAGTGCCGTGGGGGCACTCTTTTTCTTCCGCCGCCGCCACGGCCTCCACCATAGCGGAGGCAGAAGAGACCCCTCCCTACCGCGCATGCGGCGGTGGTGACGTCAGCAGCCGCTGACGCACCGTCCCATGCGCGGACCGGCAAAGCCCCGAAGCCGGGCGGCGTAGCGCCAAAGGCCATTGGCACCGGTTTTGGCGCCAGTCGGTGTAGCGGAAACCACTCCGGCGCGGGCCTAGCCCTTAAAGGTGCAGAGAATTCCGCACCTTTGGGGAGGCCCGACGCCGGAGTGGTTGGCGCCACTCCGCTACACCGGGACCCCCCACCCCGCCGGGTAGGGGAGAATCCCGGCCAATGATTTCCATGCTCCCACTCAGAGTAACAGATATGCAGTTGAAATTCTCACAAGCGCCAGCCCTGCAAACGTTTCTCATTCAAGTATTTATCCAATTCCATTTGGAAACTTATTACGGAATCTGTTTCCACCTTCATTTCTGATGGTGCAGTCCAGGTCGTGAGCTGGATTCTCCATTCTGGAGTCTGCTGTCGCCAGTGCAGAATCGCGGGAATTTCCCGCTGCCATTAGAAGCGCCGGCCAGGAAACATTCCAGTCATACAAAGGGACCAGCACGTAGCCCACCTGCAGCCAGCCCGTTTCCCATCCCCGTCATGAGATTCGCTGGCCTCGGGAATTGTGTTCAGAGCCTGACAAATGGATCAGCTTTTAAGCGCTCCACTCAGCACAGACTGTCATTCCAGTCAACAAGATGGCTGCTACAAGACCTGCTCCATGGTTCCTGGAGTCAGAGATAGACCGAATGCTGGACACCATTGAGGAGGGGAGGGACACCCTCTTCCAAGGATGGGGCAGATACTCAAGCTAACTATACTGAACAAGGCCTGGAATGAGATGGCAGAGGCTGTGATGCTGCCAGCCTCACCAAGAGGACTGGCACACAATGCCGTAAGATGAACAACCTCCTTCGAGCAGCTTGGGTGTGTCACCACCTCTGTGCCCATGGCATCACTCCCATCCCTCACTCGTCACATCTGCCTCAAATCCCCTAGAGACCAATAACACCTCACCTGCCTGCATCCCTTACAACCCACCCTCCATGGACCCCCAACACGTGCCTTGTCCTCTTTGGCCAAGAGCCTTACGCACACCAGCTACAACCCCCCCCCCCCCCCCCCCCCACCCCCAGATAAAACCCGCAGGCCAGAATTCACTATGTCCTTTCTATGTCCCCAAGGATAAAACGGCCCATTATTGCCAGGCGCATCAGAGAATGGAGGGGGAATCCCAGGTATTCAGGTCCACACACCCTCTGAGAAAAGGGCCTTGCAACTCAGAGGGAGGCCCAAGAGAGGGCAGTGGCTCCAATGGAGTTTGGCATGCGCCAAACAAGTGAGAGTCCAATGCAATGCAGACGTCCTTATAATGAGTGAGTCACCTCTCTGCAGGATCCCCATTCGGCTGGGCCATCTGGGGTCGCTGCCCCCCATCCAGACACTCAGAATACCCCGGAGCATCGCTCTGGGAAGACACTGATGTCTCGGCACACCTGTCGCCTGCACCATCAGCTCGGTGGGTAATGTCAGTGATCAGGCTATTGAGTCACCCTCTGGCGAACACCACATACATGCTGCAGCACATCAGGTGGAGGCAGGGACCCCCGAGAGAGCGGGCAGTGGAGGGCTGTCTGATCCCAGGGAATAGCTGTCACCCCGACAAATGTTGCACTTTTGGAAAAGATGATCCCATCACAAAAGGGGGTGTCAGCAACTTTCCAGCTCCTGAAAGTACAGCTGGAGATGTCCAGCCACCTTCAGGTACAGGAGATGGTGCTGACAATGCATGGCACCCCAACACGGAAAGGGTGGTGTCCATGGTGCAAATCCTGGAGCAAGACGTCAGAGCCATGTGTCAGAACATCAAAGGCCTGGGGTACACTGTGCTGTCCATGTCTGATGCACAGAACAGGAGGGCCAAGCCGCAGGTAGACATGTCCCGGGTGCACATGGACATGGACATTGCTGCAGTCCAGAGCTCAGCCCATTCACAAAGCATCAAGGCTGAGGGTATTGAAATCATTAGCCAGGCACTGACTGACCTTAGTCAGTCAAAGAGTGACATGCCCAAAGTAATGAGGCACATGGCTCACTTGCTGAGGGACATGACCCAGTCTCAGTGCACCATGGCTGAAGCCATCAAGACCATGGTTTAGATGAGGACGAGCCTCTAAGTTTGGCAGTGCTGCGTTATTGTGGCAACTCCGGAGCTCACTCTGGCCTCTTTTCCGTCCTTTGGAGTAGTCTGGGGCCAGCGAGCACCCCGAAGGAGGAGAAAGTGATAGAGCTCCCACCTGGGAGGTGCTGGGTCAGCTCAGCCCTTCCAAATCCCCCACTTGATACTGGCACATCTCATGGACAGCGGGCAGAATAGGCTGACAAGCCACCATCTGTGATACCCAAAAGTCAGCCGGGCCCATCCAGGCCCAGGCCCCCCCAGAGGACAATCGCCAAGGGCATCACAGGGCAGAGGGAGAGATAAGCAGCAGGCCACCTCCACTTCTGATATGCTGTCTGGGGTAATACCTAGAAGAAGCAGTAGGCCACGGTAGAGTAGAAAGATAAATGACACATAAGTTGGCATGGATTCAATAATTATAGCAGGGGTCCTTTAAGAGAATTAGCTCAAATATATTGAAAGATAAAATGACTCTTGAAAATTATGGAATCTGCAGACATATGATCAAGTTGCAAAAATTGCTAAATTATTGAATCCTGACCATGATTGTCTACAAATGTTGCAAAAGATGTACTGCACAAATCGATATAAGGGTACGTTCAACGAATTTGCAACAATCTCAACTAGACCTAGACTAGTAGGGAGTTTGACTGTGGGACAGAAGGCATGAGAAACATACAATATCAAAGAAAGGATAATTAATTGGAATAATTGATTAATGTCTAATTAACCGATCATCTGTTAAGTGACTGACATTTTCTTGAACAAATCAAGGGGAGAGTCTCACCTAAGAATGAGAAAAAATGAAAGTAAATAAGGGGCTAAACCATAGATAAGGATTCCCTTAAGAATGTGATCCGTATGACTGATTAAGAAGAAGAATTTTAGCCTTCCGAGATTCTCAAAGCATTCGTGAAAATTACTTTTAAAAAAGCCTTTTCTTGAAATGGCTTTTATTTTGTAAATCTGGAGTTACTTTAATCTGGAAGCTTTTTGCTTTCACTCTTCAGTATCTCAAGACTTTTAAATGTACTCTCAGTATTTTTTCAATTTAATTTTGTGCAAATGTAATGTACCAAGTGAATTATTGAAAATAAAGAGTGTTTTGTATACCTCTTCAACTGGACTGAGTACCTTATCCTGAGATAAGAGGATCTTTCAGGAGAGTACAGAATAGATTTTAAGGGGAAGGGCACACATATTCTAAATACTCACCATTAAACACTTTTGCACCACCAGTCCGATCTGGCATTAACCTCAGTTTCACAGGTAGTGAAGGATTGGTTCAGGCTCAGTGTTGTGCGGTGGTCAGGTGAGCCGTGGGGGGGGGGGGGGGGGGGTGGGGGGGGTGGGGGGGGGGGGGGGGGGGGGTAGTGGGGGGGGGTAGTGGGGGGGGAGAGGAGTTCACACACTTGCCACCAAGTTATTCCCTGATACTCCCTGAGCTCCAGACGTACACCTCTCAATTAGCCCAAGAAGTTTAAAAAGTTTTCTTACTTCCTTGCTTCCCCTCAACAGGCATAGTTCCTGAACCCTGCCTGTAAATCACACACGTATGATTCTGGACTGAGATAGCTGGAACATCACGGGGATTGTGGTGGAGATTCGGGCTACCAGCCCATTACTCATATTAAAATACATGTACATTGCGGTTTTGCATGATGCCACCGGCGTGGGATGTGTAGCTCACGGCAGGGGACTGGAGCATCGAAATGGAATAGACACCTGCCACCAATCCCGTTTTTCAACTGACATTTCATTTTCAGCCGAATCAGGGAACCCGTAGCCAGCACCGGACAATGGAAAATCCATTGCCATAACAACTTAGTGCATAAAACACAATCTCCTAATCTGTCCATTTTTTAATATTTCACTGAGCTGGTTTTCCAGCCCTGTGGAGGTGCTTTTTGGAGGTGGGGGAAGGTGGGGAACAATAAAATAGGAAGGAACAACATTAGGATGCATTTCTGTCTTTGGTATCTTCAGAAGGTATGAGAAAACCAATGTGGCCATCTATAATGGCCACCTGCAAAGGGTAATTGTGGTCAAGCTGGGACACAGACAGTGCACAGTCCCTGTGTGTTGTACAAAGGAAAAACCAGACCGAACTGAAACCTGCAACTGTTAAAGGTCAATCACCGATTTCCCCAGGACAATAGGCTCAAATCAAGGAATAGCAACAGTAGCAGATTCCCTGGTGCCGCTCTCCCTTATTTGGAAAGGCATACACACTTGGAACAATAACAACTAGGATCCGCCCAGCCATCAAGGTACCCGTCCCTAATTGGCCAGTATCGATCAGGGTGATTGAGACTCTATCGATCCATTGGACCCTGAGCTAACCCCGCCCAAAGGGCGTGAAAGAGAAGAAGGATAAGAATCCCTGCACACTAGAGATCGGTCTCTTTTGGGATCGGCCTGTGCCCACACCAACTGCAGCATAAACGGCCAGCCAAGTTAAAGACCCACGATCGCTACATGAGAGAGATGAGACGAGACGAACCTGACGATTTCCAGCCAACACACATGGGGACTCAGATAAAGGCCTTATCTACCCACACACAGCCAGTCATCTAGAAGTTAAGTAAAGGTCATCTTAGTTGATAGGTGTAGTTTAATATGAAGCCGCGTGTATCATTGCACATAGAAATGAATCTTGTGTTTTATAATAAACTGTCTTTTGCACCAACATACTGGTTGTGTGGTCATTTGGTCAATACAAGAAACATACTCGCTGCTTGTGGTCTGATAATAAAGTGGCAACACCAACAAGAAGGAAAATCTTACTTGACTTTGCCCTCACCGATCTACCTGTCCATGACAGCATTGGCAGGAATGGCTACTGCACAGACCTAGTGGAGAGGAAATTCTGTCATCACATTGAGAATGCTTTCCAATGTGCTGTGTGTCACGACCACTGTGCTACGTGAGGTGGATTTTGAACATTTCTTGGCAAGGACAGCATTAGGTGTGCCTAAAAATGAATTTGAACCTGGCGAAGTTACAACACAAGACTACCAGCATGCCAAACAACAAAAGTAGTGTGCGATAGACAGATCCATGTGATCCCATAACCAACGGATCAGATGTAAGATCCACAGTCCTGCCTCATCCAGTCGTGAATGGTGGTGGACAAGTCAACAGATAATAGGAGGAGCAGATTCCACAAACACCCCATCCTCAATGGTGGGGGAATTTGGCCAGCACATCAGTGTAAAAGACAAGGCTGAAGCATTTACAACCATCTACAGCCAGAAGTGCTAAATTATAATAATAATCTTTATTAGTGTCACAGGCCTCACGGTAGCATGGTGGTTAGCATCAATGCTTCACAGCTCCAGGGTCCCAGGTTCGATTCCCGGCTGGGTCACTGTCTGTGTGGAGTCTGCACGTCCTCCCCGTGTGTGCGTGGGTTTCCTCCGGGTGCTCCGGTTTCCTCCCACAGTCCAAAGATGTGCCGGTTAGGTGGATTGGCCATGCTAAATTGCCCGTAGTGTAAGGTTAATGGGGGGGATTGTTGGGTTACGGGTATGTGGGTTTAAGTAGGGTGATCATTGCTCGGCACAACATCGAGGGCCGAAGGGCCTGTTCTGTGCTGTACTGTTCTATGTTCTATGTTCTATGTAAGTAGGCTTACATTAAAACTGCAATGAAGTTACTGTGAAAGTCCCCTAGTCACCACATTCCGGCGCCTGTTTGGGTACACTGAGGGAGAATTCAGAGTACCCAATTCACCTAACACGCACGCCTTTCGGGACTTGTGGGAGGAAACTGGAGCACCAGGAGGAAACCCATGCAGACACAGGAAGAACGTGCAGACCCCACACAGATAGTGACCCAAGCCAGGAATCGAACCCTGGTCTCTGGCGCTGTGAAGCAACAGTGCTAACCACTATGCTACTGTGCTGCCCACGTTAATGATGAATATTGGCCTCCCCTGGATGTCCTTAGCATCACAGATGCCAGTCTTCAGCCAATTGGATTCACACCACATGATATCACAGAACACTACAATGCAAAAGAGGCACTTCAGCCCATCGAATCTGCTGACGCATGAAAGGCCCTGACCTGCTCACCTAATCCCACTTGCCAGCACTTGATCCATAGCCTTGAATGTTATGGCGTGCCAAGTACTCATCCAGGTTCTTTTTAAAAGATGCGAGGCATCCCGCCTCTCCCACCCTCCCAGGCAGTGCATTCCAGAACGTCACCAGCCCTTGGGTAAAAAGGGTTTTACCCCTCACTTTGAACTTGTGTCCCCTCGTAATGGATCTTTCAACTGAGGGGAACAGCTGCTCCCTATCCACCCTGTCCATGCCCCTCATAATCTTGTACACCTCAATCAGGCCACCCCACAGTCTTCTCTGCTCCAGAGAAAACAACCCAAGCCTATCCAACTTCTCTTTATAACTTAAATGTTCCATCCCAGGCAACATCCTAGTGAATCGCCTTTGCACCCCTTCCAGTACAATCACATCCTTCCTATAATGTGACGACCAGAATTGCACACAGTACTCTAGCTGTGGCCTCACCAAAGTTCTATACTTGCTTTTGTAATCTATGTCCCGATTGGTAAAAGCGGGTGTCCCATATGCCTTTTGACCACCCTATTAACCTGCCCTTCTGCCTTCAGAGATCAATGGATAAACATGCCAAGGTCCCGTTGTTCTTTGTAATTTCCCAGTGTCATGCCATTCATTGAATACTTCCTTGTCACATTACTCCTTCCAAAGTGTATCACCTCACTCTTTTCAGGGTTAAATTGCTTCAGCCACTTTTCTGCCGATTTAGCCATCCTGTCTATATCTTCCTGTAAACTCAATTTCACTGTTACTACCCGGCCAATCTTTTGCCATCTGCAAACTTACTGATCCTACCCCCACCTAGTCATCCTTGTCATATAAATAAATGACAAACAATAGGGGACCCAGCATAGATACCTGTGGTATGCCACAGGACACTAGCTTCAAGTCACTGAAGCAGCAGTCTGTCATCACCCTTTGTCTCCTTCAACTAAGCCAATTTTGAATCAATGTTACCCTGTATCCCATGTGAGTTTGCCTTCTTAATAAGTCTCCCATGGGGGCTTTGCTGAAATCTATGTAAATTACAATTGCACTTCCCTCATGTAACCACCAGCTCACATGCTCAAAAAATTCAGTCAAGTTTGTTAGGCATGACCTCTTTCTGACAAAGCCATGCTGACTATCCCTGATCAAACTTTGCCTCTCCACATGGAGATAGATTCTCTCCTTCAGAATCTTCCCCCATAGTTTCCCAGCCACTGACGTGAGACACACTGGCCTGTGACTTATCTCTACAACCTTCTTAAATAATGGGACCACATTAGCTGTTCTCCAGTCCTCTGGCACCTCTCCCATGCCCAGAGAGGAATTTAAAAAATTGGGTCAGAGCCCCTGAATCTCCTCCCTCGCCTCCCACAGCAGCCTGGGACACAATTCATCCAGACCTGGAGGTTTGTCCACTTTTAAGTCCGCCAATACCTCCAATACCTTGTCACTCCCTATGATTTTTTGCTGAAGAACCTCACAATCTCTCTCCCCGAGTTCCATAACTATCTCCTCATTCTCTTAGGTGATATCAAGAAATGAAGATACTGGATACTGGAAAGGGTATGGACGCTGACTATAGCCTGACACTAGACCTAGAGAATAATGCTCCAGAAGTAGCTGTTCCCCTAGCAAGCTCTTCAAGTACAGCTATAACACTAGCACCTACAATATGGAAAATTTTCTCTGTACACAAAAACCAGGACAAATCCAACCCAGCCTCTTACCTAACCAGTAGTTTACTCTTGATCATCATCTCAATCAAATGTTGAAAAGTGTCATCAAAAGTGATATAAAGTGGCATTTACTCAATATTACCCTGCTCACAGTTGCAGTGGAATGGTTTCCCAATCCCATGGTACTTGTTTACTGATGATCTGCAGCAAACTTGCACTATAATTAATTCAGAAGGTTAGATTATTTCACATTTTTTAAAAACTCAGCTGACGAGTGTCCTTAACTTCCCTGCCTCCATCACACTTCTGGGCAGCCCCCCCCCCCCCCCCCCCACCCCCCACCCCCCACCCCCCCCCCCCCCCCCCCACCCCCCCCCCCACCCCCCCCACCCCCCACCCCCCCAGACCTGTTCCAGACTTGTTGTGTGAAAAAGATTTATTTCACATCACTTTTGCTTGTTTTGCAAATCATCTTAAATCTGTGCCTTTTCTTATCAGAATCCTTTTACAGGGGGAGCAGGTGAACTTATCAGATGTAAATGATGTCTCTTTGGTTCCCCTTTGAAATGGAGCTGGATGTCCCAGGTGTGATATTAGTCTGTTAGCAGCTCTATAGGCATGACAGGTTTTGATATCCAAATCCCCTGGTCTTTTGTGATTTCAAGGGATCTGCATAATGAGGTATAAGATGGCAGAAATTAAGAAAATAATTCCTTTGTTTGTGTGACTTCTGAAAGTAAGTCCCAGGCAAAGGGCCAACCCTGTGGTTATCTCATTTGTAACATTTTTAGAATGGCAGAAGAATGAAGTTCTAGATTTCTTTTCATGTCCCAGGGACAGAACAGTGGGCAACAAGGTGGAAGACGGCATATAATGTTTAATATATAGTGTGAGGTCATTTACTTTGGTCATTAGAAAAGAAAAGCAGAATATTTTTCAAAAGGTGTGAAATGTGTAAACCTGTCTGCATTGGAGTGCTGCTTAATTGTGAGTGAAGGTGTAAGGAAGTTCTAAGGCTTAATTTAATTTAAGGGTCAATTTCTACCTCTTTGAGTTTCGAGGTCAACTTTAAATCAAGGGTTTTCAGACTCTGCTTGTAGCTGCAGCTAATTAATTAGATAACTTTTTTTTAAATTAGAGAACCCAATTAATTTTTTCCAATTAAGGGGCAATTTAGCGTGGCCAATCCACCTAGCCTGCATCTTTGGATTGTGGGGTGAAACCCACGCAAACACAGGTAGAATGTGCAAACTCCACACGAACAGGGACCCAGAGCTGGGATCGAACCCGGGAACTCGGCGCCATGAGGCAGCAGGGCTAACCCACTGCACCACCGTGCTGCTCCTTTTTAATTAGATAACTTATTTAAGCAGGTTTTCAGAAAATAGATTCCGAGAGCATAAAAATAGACCTTTTTCAGTGCTGCTTGGAGCTGCATTATAGTGCTTAGGTTGGATTTTGGTGAAGAGGGGAGTTGGTGAAGAGGGGAAGGGGGTACTCCTTTCTTTTTCCACCTTTCTTCACCCTCAGGTAGCTGACTCTAACTTTGCAACAGAGCAAACCCATAGAGAAATAGATGTTCAGCAAGAACGAGAGAGAAAGCCGGGTGTTTCCAAATAAAATCTGTAACTGACGTCACAGGAGACCCATTAGTTAATTGGCTGGTAAGTATAGGACGGGGTGCTGGTGCGCTTGAGGAGCAAAGGGAACCAGACCCAAGACCAGAGTGGTTTCAGGAGCCAGTGTGAGAGGAGCATTGGTAAGGCGGACCTGGTGAGTATTTCTAATGTTCTTATACTCTCTACATTTGAGGAAGTAAAAGTAAAGGGAGCAATTTAAGGGTAACTCATGACAAGACAGCTACGCCTTGTGGACTACTCCTCCAGTGCATTGTGGGAAGTCAGAATCACTTCCTTTGTCCAGGGCAACCACATGTGCAGAATGTATCCCCAGCTGCAGTGACTCAAAATCCATGGCTGGGATTCTCCCCTACCCGGCGGGGCGGGGGGTCCCGGCGTGATGGAGTGGCGTGAACCACTCCAGCGTTGGGCCGCCCCAAAGGTGCGGAAGTCTCCGCACCTTTAGCGGCCAAGCCCTAACACTGAGGGGCTAGGCCCGCGCCGGAGTGGTTGGTGCTCTGCCGGCTGGCGGGAACGGCCTTTGGCGCCATGCCAGCCGGGGCCGAAGGGACTTCGCCGGCCAGCGGAAATCCGCACATGCAGCAGAGCGTCAGCGGCTGCTGACGTCATCCCCGCACATGCGCAGGGGAGGGGGTCACGTCTGCCTCCGCCATGGTGAAGATTATGGCGAAGGCGGAAGGAAAAGAGTGCTCCCACGGCACAGGCCCGCCCATCGATTGGTCGGCCCCGATCGTGGGCCAGGCTACCGTGGGGGCACCCCCCGGGGCCAGATCGCCCCGCGCGCCCCCCCCCCCAGACCCCGGAGCGTGCCCGCGCCGTCTGATCCCGCCGGTAAGGTAGGTGGTTTGATCCACGCCAACGGGAGAGGCATGACAGCGGCGGGACTTCGGCCCATCGCGGGCCGGAGAATCGCCTGGGGGGGGGGGGGGGGGGCGCAGACTGGTGCGACGCGATTCCCGCCCCTGCCGAATCTCTGGTGCCTGAGACTTCGGGAAACGGCGAGGGCGGGATTGACGCCGGCCCCCGGCGATTCTCCGACCCGGTAGGGAGTCGGAGAATCCCACCCCATGTTTCAGAGATGGACCTGCACCTGGAGTTCGTGTGGAGCTTCTGCAAAGTTGAGACCTTCATAGATAACACATACAGTGAGGTGGTCACCTTCGCAGATAAAGAGCTCACAGTCAGAAAGAGAATGGGTAATTGCCGGGCAGTGTAAAAGCACTAGGCAGGTAGTGCAGAATCCCTTGGGTCCATCAACCTCTCCAATAGCTTTGTCATTTTGGATGCTGCTCGGAGAGATTTTCTCTCAAGGGATGCAGCAAGTGCCAAGTCCAGGCACCATGAGTGGTTCAGCTGCATGGGAGGGTGGGACCGGGAATGATATACCCACAGGGTTATTCACTTATACTGTTGGGGAGGGTATAAGCTAGTGGCAAGAGCTGGGAACCTGAGCAGCAGGGCACAAGAGAGGAAAGCAACAATAGAAATGAAAAGCAGGAAAATAGAAAGCAAAAGTGGGAGGCAGAGGAATCAAGGGCTAGCAAATATGGTCACAGTAAAAAAAGGAATGTGTGAAAATGTTAAAAAATGATTATAAAGAAACTATGGGCGCGATTCTCCGACCCCACACCGGGTGGGAGAATCGCGGGAGTGCCGGGCGAATCACACCACGCCGCCCTGGCACCCGCATGCGATTCTCCCACCCCCCCCCAAAACGGCGTGTCGCGTTTTGCGACAGACCGCTCGGAGAATCGCCACTCCGGTCGAGCGGCGATTCTCCGGCCCAAATGGGCCGAGCGGCCTGCCGAATCCCACTGGTACACGCCGGGCGCCAACCACACCTGGTGGCTGCTGACGTGAACAGCGCGCAACCGCGGAGGGAGAATCGAGCACCAGGGGTGTGCTCAGGAGGGGTCTGGCCCGCGATCGGTGCCCACCGATCGTCGGGCCGGCGTCTCTGAAAGACGCACTCTTTTCCCTCCGCCGCCCCGCAAGATCAATCCTCCATGTCTTGCGGGGCAGCGGAGGGGAAAACAGCAACCGCGCATGCGCGGGTGACGTAATTCAGGCGCCGCCGGCCGCGTCATTCAGGCGGCGCCGCTTTGACGCAAGCGTCAAGGCCCGGCGCGTGAGATTGACGCGCCGCCGCTCCTAACCCCCCCGGGGGGCGGAGAATAGGGGGCGAGGAGCGTCCTCCGACGCCGGAGTGAAACATTCCGGTTTTCACTCCGGCGTCGGCACTTTGTCTCCCTTTGGGGGAATTTCGCCCTCTATCTGAATGCACGGCACATTCGCAATAAGGTAGATGAATTAACAGCACGAATAAATGCAAACGGGCATGATATGATTGCATTTACAGGATATGGCTGCAGGGTGGCCAAGGCCGCAAACGGAATATCCAAGGGCACTCGATATTTAGGAAGGACAGGCAAAAAAAAGGAGGTGGGATGGTGTTAAGGATGAAATCAGTGCAATAGTAAGAAAGGATATAGGCTCAAAAATCTAGATGTAGAATCAGACTGGGTGGAGATAAGAAGCAGCAACGGGGTGAAAACATTAGCCGGAGTTGTCTATTGGTCTCCAAACAGTAGTTGTAAGGTTGGGGACAGCATTAAACAGGAAATTAGAAGTGCATGCAGCAAGATGCTAAAGTAATCATGGGTGACTTTAATCTGCATAAAGACATATATAGCAATAATACTGTGGCGTATGAATTTCTGGAGTGTGTGCAAGATAGTTTTTAAGACCAGTATGTTGAGGAATCAACTTGGGAACAGGCAATCCTAGGTTTGGTATTATGCAATGAGAAGGGGTTAATTAATAATCTTGTTGTGCAGGGTTATTTAGGGAACAGTGACTATAAAATGATAGAGTTCTTCATTAGGATGGCAAATGAAGTAGTCGAATCCAAAACTATAGTCCTAAATCTAAAGAATGGAAACTATGGACGTATGAGAGGTAAGTTGGCTAAGATATGTTGGGTAACCATTAAAAGGCATGACAGTAGATAGGCAATGGCTAATATTTAAGGAACAAATGCATGCATTGCAACAGTTATACATTTATTCTGGTGCAAAAACATAATCAGAAAAGTAGCCCAACCATGGCTTGAAAAGAAATTGAGGATAATATTAGATCCAAAGAGGAGTCATATAAATTTGCTATTGCAAAAGTGACAAGCTGAGGATGGGAGCAGTTTAGGATTCAGCATAGGATGACCAAGAAATTGATCAAGGAGTATGGAAATAAACTTGCAAGGAACATAAATGGGATTGTAAAAGCTTCTATAAGTGGCAGCACGGTAGCATTGTGGATAGCATAATTGCTTCACAGCTCCAGGGTCCCAGGTTCGATTCCGGCTTGGGTCACTGTCTGTGTGGAGTCTGCACATCCTCCCTGTGTGTGCGTGGGTTTCCTCCGGGTGCTCCGGTTTCCTCCCACAGTCCAAAGATGTGCAGGTTAGATGGATTGGCCATGATAAATTGCCCTTAGTGTCCAAAATTGCCCTTAGTGTTGGGTGGGGTTACTGGGTTATGGGGATAGGGTGGAGGTGTTGACCTTGGATAGGGTGCTCTTTCCAAGAGCCGGTGCAGACTTGATGGGCCGAATGGCCTCCTTCTGCACTGTAAATTCTATGATAATCTATGATAAATACATAGATTAATGAAAACAAATGTAGGTCCCTTACAGTGCAAATCAGAAGAATGTGCAGCAGAGAACAAGGAATTGGCAGAACATTTGGACAACAAGTTTAGTCCTATCTTCATGGACGAAATCACAAATGTCTTCCCAGAAATGCTGATGAACCAAGGGTCCAGTGAGAAGGAGGAATTGAAGGAAATTAGTAAAACTAAAAATAAGTGCTGGAGATATGAATGGGTCTAAAAGCCGATAAATCCCCAGGGCCTGATAATCTGCATTCCGAAGTACTAAAGGAAGTGGTGATGGAAACAGTGGATGCATTGGTTGAAATCTTCCAAAATTCTATAGATTCTGGAACAGTCCTTGCAGATTGGAGAATGCTAAATTAAACCCTGCTATTTAATAAAGGAGGGAAGGAGCAAACAGAAAATCACTTCTAGACTGGCTAGCCTAACATCAATAGTAGGGAATGATATATTATATCTATTATAAAGGATGTGACACTGAGAAAATACCAATGGGATTAGACAAAGCCAACATGGATTTATGAAAGAGAAATGAAGTTTGATAAACCGGCGGAACTTTTTTGAGGATGTAACTCGCAGAACAGGGAAGGGAAAACCAGTGAATGTGGTGTATTTTGAATTTCAGAAAGATTTTGATAAAAAGTGGGAAAATTAAAGCACATGAGATTAGGGGTAATATATTGGCATGGATCGAAAATTGGTTAGCAGACAGGAATCAGAGAGTAGGAATAAATGCATCTTTTTCAGAGTGGAAGGTGGTGACTAGTGGGGTCCCGCAGGTATCAGTGCAATGTTTATAGACATTGTAGTTAGTATCACAGCAGGGTACTTGAGATCCATTCAAGCGTGAAAGGAAATGAAACTAAACAATCCAGACAGATGGCTGAGATTCTATGTCTCTCACCTCACCTCTTGAGCAACTCTTTTGTCCATGTTTGGACAAGGCTGTAATGAGATCACGAGCTGAGTGGCCCTGGCGGAGCCAAAAGTGAGCATCAAATAGAAAGTTATTGCTGAGTAATTGCTGCTTGATAGCAAGGACGACACTTTCAATCACTTTCCTGATGATTCTGGGGATCTCAGAAGAAGATTGAGAAGAATCATCCACTCCGTACTTGTGGCTGAAAGAATTTTTGCAGGTGCCTCAGCCTTGTCTTTTCCACTGGTGTATCTACCCACCACTATTCACGACTGGATGTGGCAGGACTGCAGAGCTTATATCTGGTCAGTTGGTTGTGGGATCGCTTAGTTCTGTCTATCACATGCTCTTTCTGTTTGGCATGCGAGTAGTCCTGTGTTGTAGCTTGACCGGGTTGACACCTCATTTTTAAGCACGCCCTGGATGACCTCCTGCACACTTTATTTAATCAGGATTAATTCCCTAATTTAATGGTAATGGTAGAGCTGGGAATATGCCAACTATTAGGTTGCAGATTGTGGTTGAGTATAATTCTGCTGCTGTTGATGGCCCACAGTACCTCATGGATGCCCAGTTTTGAGCTGCTGATCTGCTCAAAATCTATCCCTTTTAGCGTAGTGGTAGTGCCACACAACATGGAGGGTATCCTCATTGTGAAGGCAGGGCTTTGTCTCCATGCAGTAGTAACTCCCACCAATATTGCCATGGGCAGCTGCCGCAAGTTGAGGTTGAGATCAAATACATTTTTCCCTTGTTGGCACCCTCACCACCTGCTGCTGACCTAAGCTAGAGGCTATGCCTTCAGGACTCAGCTGGCTTGGTCAGTAGTGGTGCTACCAAACCACTCTTGGTGACGGTCAATGATGTCCCCCACCCAGAGTACATTCAGTGCTCTTGCCACCCTCAGTTCTTCCTCCAAGTGGCGTTCAACATGGAGGAGTACTGATTCATCAACTGTTGTGTTAGGTGGTAATCAGCAGGATGTTTGGCCTAATGCCCTGCGGCTTCATGGGCTCCAGAGCGGATGTTGAAATCCCAGGGCAACTCCCTCCCAATTCTCACTGTGCTGCCCACCGCCACCTCTGGTGGTTATGTCCTGTCAGTGGGACAGGACGCCCCCCCCCCCCAGGGATGATGATTGGGTGTCTGGAGCATCGTGAGGTATGATTCCCTGATTATGACTGTCAGGCTGTTGATTGACTAGACTGACAGCTCTCCCAATTTTGTCACAAACCCCCAGATGTTAGTAAGCAGGACTAATCATTTGCGAATTACTACCAAAGACAAATTGAAGTTTCTCTACTCATTTCTGGCACATCTTCATTGTGCCTTTGAGTTCTTTAACACGGTCTGTACAGCAGAATGTTGTTAGTGTAACATTTCATAGTTTTGGCAAGAGGAGAATGGAGTGTCATTGTATGACTTGTTGAATTTTAAACTGTGTCTAACTAGTTTTTCTGTTGACTATGTTTACTTACTCTATTTGTTTTATTTCTTTTAAACAAATGATGCTGGCATGAGGTTCCTCGCCATGAATCCTCAAAGTGCGGAAAGTGACTGTTTGCTAGATAGTGCAACAAAATAAAGTCCAAAAATGGTCTCTATCCAGTATTCCTGTGTGTGTACTCCGCGTATTCTACTGTAAACTTCCTATGACTGATGAAGGCTTGCAAAACCTTCATTGCGCCCTTTTACATGCATTATTATCCATTTGATGGTTTGTATGGACCACTGTTTTGGAACGTGTATCCTAGATACTGCTGTACTCTGACCTCAGTCATCTAAATAAAGCCAACTAACATTAGTGGAACGCGTAGCAGACTTGAGGTTCAGCAGAGAGTTTAACAATGATTCAGGCAAAGAAGCACAAAAGAGCCAAGATAATAAAACAGAAAAAATTTATAGAGTGACAAAGACAAGGGAGGTTTTTCATGTATAAATCCCATCTTGTTTCTTTGAGATACATTAAAGAAAATGCTTTATAAACTTTATTTGCCTTTTTAAAGGCTTCAAAAATGTATAGTAAGTTCCTGTGTTGTAAATTTTCATGGTTTACTTTTCCTCTTTTTTTACTTTTATGCATTTTTGAATTTAATAGCCCTCACAATTTTACATGTTCCTTTAATATGGAAATGCAAGAATTTTCTTTCCAACTCTTTCCCACTGTTCCCATATTACTATACATTTAGAGGTGGACTTAAGCATGTTTCATTTTTCAGACCTTGGTAAGTGAATTTTGCAGCAATATACAGTTGGATTTATGATATCCTTCATTGGTAATTTTGCAAATGTGAGTACTGTTTATCTATTGTGGTAATACCACTGTATATATATAGAACATAGAACCGTACAGCACAGAACAGGCCCTTCGGCACTCGATGTTGTGCCGAGCAATGATCACCCTACTATGTGTGCCTCTCTTCGGGGATGTGCAATAGTACCTGCTATTACAGGTTTGTCGGTAAGCCCCTGCATAGTTTGTCGGTAAGCCCCTGCCGGCTAGCTCCGCCCACAGGGAGCAGTATAAATATCCATGAGGTCTCCTGAGCTGCCATTTTACAGCTCCACTTGAGGGAATAACATCTCATGGTAATAAAGCCTCTTTTGTACCGTTTCGTGTTTCTGTGTGCAATTGTTAGCGCATCAATTTATTACCGTGAGATTTCCTTAATCATGGACGTCAGAGTAAAACCCGACCACTTGCAGCTGGATCCGCAATCGCCGAACGCCAGGAAAGACTTTAACCACTGGCTGGCTGTCTTCGAGGCCTACATCACCTCAGCAGACCCTGAACCATCGGAAGCTCAGCAAATTCAACTACTTTACTCAAGGTTGAGCTCCAGCGTGTTTCCGCTGATACAGGACGCGCCAACCTATGCCCGTGTTATGGAACTGCTTAAAGAAAATTATGTCGGGACTCAACCGGGTGAGTCGATTGAGGACTTCTGGTGGGCCCTTATCCCTCTAGTACGGGACTGCGACTGCCAGGCTGTCTCGGCCACGGAACATTCGAATCTGCTCATGCGGGATGCATTTCTTACGGGTATTGTATCGGACCCCATCCGGCAACGACTGCTGGAAGGGGCAGCGCTCGATCTAGCAGCGACAAAGACTTTAGCGCTCTCTATGACGGCCGCTTCCCGTAACGTGCAGTCCTACCCCGCCCGCCGTGCGGCCCACCCATCCTACCCCTCGTGGACCCTGCTACCGACCCCCCGACTGGGGCCGCTCCCGAGCAGTATGCCTGCGCTACTCGCCATACCACGCACCCTGGGGGTCCCCGTTGCTACTTCTGCGGCCAGCAGAAGCACCCCCGCCAGCGCTGCCCGGCCCCCGCCGCGACCTGCAAATCTTATGGCAAGAAAGGCCACTTTGCAGCGGTGTGTCAGGCCCGCGCTGTTGCCTCTATTGCGCCCGACCTCTCCCCCTCTCCCCAGCCGATCGCACAATGGGCCCCGCAGTCCGCAGCTCCCGGGGCCATGTGCGATCAGTGGGTGCTGCCATCTTTCGCCGTCCCCGCAATGTGCGCGCCATGGGCGCCGCCATCTTGTCCCGCCCCCACAACGTGCGCTCCATGGTTGCCGTCATATGGCATTTTCTTCCCCGCAGGTACTCCGGACGCCGCCATTTTGTCCTCCCCTCGGGACTGGGTCACGGTACCCGGGTCGCTGCCGTTACGCATCGGAATCTTCGAATCGCCCGCTACTTGCCTCCATGACGCTCGACCAATCCCGTCCTCGCAACCTGGCCACCGCTTCAACGACGATGCTCATCAACGGCCACGCGACCTACTGCCTACTTGACTCCGGGAGCACCGATAGCTTCATTCATTCGGACACGGTAAGGCGCTGCTCCCTCGCGGTCCATCCCGCCAACCAGTGGATCTCCCTGGCCTCCGGATCCCTCTCTGTCCCGATCCGGGGCTTCTGTCTGGTCAGACTTACCGTACAAGACGTGGAATTCAGCCGTTTCCGCCTGTACGTTCTCCCCAACCTCTGTGCGACACTTTTACTGGGCCTGGACTTCCAATGTAACCTCCAGAGCCTCACCCTCAAATTCGGCTGACCCCTACCCCCACTCACCATTTGTGGCCTCACGACCCTCAAGGTTGACCCTCCCTCTCTCTTTGCCAATCTGGCTGCAGATTGCAAACCCGTCGCCACCCGGAGCAGACGGTACAGCACCCAGGACAAGACCTTCATTAGGTCCGAAGTCCAGCGGCTGCTTCGGGAGGGTATTACCGAGGCCAGCAATAGCCCCTGGAGAGCTCAAGTGGTGGTGGTTAAAACTGGGGAGAAACACAGGATGGCCGTGGACTACAGCCAGACCATCAATCGGTATACGCAGCTCGACGCGTACCCCCTCCCTCGCATATCTGATATGGTCAATCAGATTGCACAGTACCGGGTCTTCTCAACAATTGACCTGAAATCCACCTACCACCAGTTCCCCATCCGTAAATCGGACCGTCCCTACACTGCCTTCGTGGCGGACGGTCACCTCTATCAATTCCTTTAGGGTTCCCTTCGGCGTCACTAACGGGGTCTCGGTCTTTCAACAAGAAATGGACCGAATGGTTGACCGGTACGGACTGCGGGCCACGTTTCCGTACTTCGATAATGTCATCATCTGAGGCCACGACCAGCAAGACCATGATGCCAACCTTGCCAAATTTCTCCACACCGCATCTCTCCTCAATCTAACTTATAACAAGGAGCAGTGCGTATTCAGCACAGACCGCTTAGCCATCCTCGGGTACATAGTCCAAAACGGACTACTGGGGCCCGATCCCGATCGCATGCGCCCCCTCATGGAGCTTCCCCTCCCCCACTGCCCCAAGGCTCTCAAACGATGCCTAGGGTTCTTTTCTTATTACGCCCAGTGGGTCCCACAATACGCGGACAAGGCCCGCCCACTGATCCAGTCCACGCAATTTCCCCTCGCGGCCGAGGCACAACAGGCCTTCGCCCGTATTCGCTCAGACATAGCCAAGGCCGGTATGCACGCAGTAGATGAGACACTGCCCTTCCATGTAGCGAGCGACGCTTCAGATGTCGCCCTTGCCGCCACTCTAAACCAGGCAGGCAGACCCGTGGCATTCTTTTCACGCACCCTCGTTGCCGCCGAAATTCAACATTCCTCAGTTGAAAAGGAGGCCCAGGCTATCGTTGAGGTGGTGCGGCACTGGAGGCATTACCTGGCCGGCAGGAGGTTCACCCTCCTCACTGACCAATGGTCGGTTGCCTTCATGTTCAACAACATGCAACGGGGCAAGATCAAAAAGGTTATAATCTTGCGGTGGAGAATCGAGCTCTCCACCTATAATTACGAGATCTTGTATCGCCCCGGCAAGCTCAACGAGCCCCCAGACGCGCTCGCCCGAGGTACATGTGCCAGCGCACAAGTGAACCAGCTTCGTGCCTTGCACAAGAGCCTTTGCCATCCGGGGGTCACTCGTTTGTACCACCTAATTAAAGCCCGCAATCTGCCCTACTCCGTTGAGGAAGTACGGACAGTCACCAGAGACTGCCAGGTCTGTACGGAGTGCAAGCCGCACTTCTACCGGCCAGACTGCGCGCGCCTGGTGAAAGCGTCCTGCCCCTTTGAACACATCAGCTTGGATTTCAAAGGACCCCTCCCCTCCACCAACCGCAACACCTACATCCTTAGTGTGGTCGATGAATTCTCTAGGTTCCCCTTTGCCATCCCATGCCCGGATATGACGTCTGTCACCGTCATCAAGGCCCTCGATTCCATATTCACTCTGTTCAGTTTCCCCGACTACATCCACAGTGACAGGGGATCCTCATTCATGAGTGATGAGCTGCGTCAGTTCCTGCTCAGCAGGGGTATCGCCTCCAGCAGGGCGACCAGCTACAACCCCCGGGGAAACGGGCAGGTAGAGAGGGAGAACGGGACGGTATGGAGGGTCGTCCAGCTGGCCCTACGGTCCAGGAACCTCCCAGCCTCTCGCTGGCAGGAGGTCCTCCCTGATGCGCTCCATTCCATTCGGTCACTGCTGTGCACCGCAACTAACAACACTCCCCATGAACATGTTTTTACCTTCCCTAGGAAGTTTACATCCGGGATGTCACTCCCGACGTGGCTCGCAGCTCCAGGGCCCGTCCTACTTCGTAGGCATGTCAGACTCTACAAGGCAGACCCTCTGGTGGATACGCCTGCTCCACGCGAACCCCCAGTATGCCTACGTGGAGTTCCCCGATGGCCGCCAGGATACAGTCTCGCTCAGGGACCTGGCTCCCTCGGGTGCTGATCCCATGCCCACACACCTCCCCACCCATGCGCCACCCTCCTTTTCCCTGGCGCCCCCAACTTCAGCCCCACCAGATCCATCCCTTGTTCCCCTGCCCACACTAGAGGACATGGAAGATTTTGGCACTCTCCCGGAGTCGTCCAGCCACTGGCCAGCACCAACACCGCCACCACTGATGCTGTCGACGTCGGCACCACCTGTGCAGATGTCGCCACCGCTGCTGCGTCGCTCTCAACGGACCATCAGACCACCGGACAGACTCAACCTATGACGGGCACCGGGTTGCAAGGTGGACACCTGATATTTCCCCCCCCCCCCCCCCCCCACCCCCACCCCCCCACTCCGTAAATAAATCACTGCTTATGTATTATAGTTTCACGTCACCCCACCGGACTCATTCTTAACAGGGGGTGAATGTGGTAATAGCACTGCATATATATGTGTGTGCCTCTATTAGGGGATGTACAATAGTACCTGCTATTACAGGTTTGTCGGTAAGCCCCTGCATGGTTTGTCGGTAAGCCCCTGCCGGCTAGTTCCGCCCACAGGGATCAGTATAAATATTCATGAGGTCTCCTGAGCTGCCATTTTACAGCTCCATTTGAGGGAATAACATCTCATGGTAATAAAGCCTCTTTTGTACCGTTTCGTGTTTCTGTGTGCAATTGTTAGCGCATCATCTATGGAATCCAGGGGCATGTTCTTCCATGGGTTCCATCTGCTTTCAATCATCTTTGCTCTCCGTTGTTTCACAGGTACATTCTGGAGTAACAGGAGTAAAAATTGTTCTGGATTGTGCTGCTTTTTACAAAATGGGCTCACAGCCCATCAATTTAGCACCAGGACAGCCTGGGTCCAGTCTGCACAAGCATTGGACTCTGCCAGTTTCACAGGCTCCAATCTTTTAGGTGACTGGGTCAGATGCCTGTTGCATCTCTTTGATATGTAGATCAAGGGCCTCAAATCTGTTCAAGCACCCTGTTGGCAAATTAGTCACACTGAGCCACTCGATTCTTCAGTGTCTTTAGCAGGCACCAGCCAAAAGTGAACTTGTGTTATTTATTGAAAAAAATGTCACCTTCCTAGAGAATCAGGAGGGGCAGGAATGCTTCCCACTCCACGGGAGTGATGGTCTCTACTCCATAAAACTATAGAACCACAGAATTCCTACAGTGCCATCGAGTATGCACCAACCCTATCTAGGCCTACTCCCCCGCCTTATCCCTGTAACCCTACCTAACCTACACGTTCTTGGACACTATGGGACAATTTAGCTTGGCCAATCTACCTGACATGCACATCTTTGGACTGTGGGAGGAAACTGGAGCACCAGAGGGCGAACCCATACAGACAAAGGGAGAAAGTGCAAACACCCCCCAGACAGTCACCCGAGTTGGGATCGAACCTTGGTCCCTGGCGCTATGGAGGCATCAGTGCTAACCATTGTGCCACTGTGCCACCTCACAGTCCCCTACCCCTCACCCCTTGCCATTCCACCACAGCCCACAACAAATGCCTCCTGGGAGATATCTTGGGGATCACTTAATCAGCTTCCGTCAGGTAAAACAACAGTCTATCTTTTCACATTCCTGCCGGCCCCTAGCCCAATCACTGTGTCACTCACTGTGAAGTACACACCTTACTCCAAGAGGATTTTTATCCACTGTAGCTAACAACAGCTGGAAAAAAGATCAGGGGCGGAATTCTCTGTTAATGGGGCTACGTCCCCACGCCTGCGAGAAAACGGGCGCGAATCACTCTGGACTCTCATGGAGAAAGTCCAGAGTGATTATCTGTTTTGAAGGGGGTTTGCAGGGCCCCGGAGTACTCCAAGCAGCTCCAGCCGTCGATACGGGGCCCTACACTTCCAGCCACGGGTCCACACGCAACATGGTGGACCCACACAGCAGGCCAGCCCCAACAATATAGGCCACTCCCCCCCACCCCCCAGATCGCGCGCGCCCGCCAAACGGTGGCCCCCGATTGCGAGCCTGGCGATCCTGGAGGTCCCCCCCCCCCGGTGACAGATCCCCCCGCCCCCCACCAAGGTGGCCGCGGACTGTGTCCACAGCCGCCACTCCAAGTGCCCGCCGGGTGAAACCATGAGTGAACCCCACGCCGGCGGGTACTCAGCCAGTTGCTGGCGGAAGATCGCCGCGGAGGCCTCTTTTAATGGCCCCCAACTGCCGCCACGCGAACCGCGTGCAATTGGCGGAGAATCGGCGAAGGCGCCGGACCCGGTCTGATGCCCCACTCTCTGCAACCGTGCTGAGTGTGATTGCTGCATGGAGACTCGGAGAATCCCGGCCCAGAACTTCTAATTGGGCTAGAACTACGAAACTTGAAAAGGGCAATCAACAAATAAAAACGTACTAACAACCTGACATACCCACGTGGTTTTTATTTGACAAATTGCCGTTCCTTGTCAGCCGGCCATCATCTTGCTGTATTGAATTCCTAACACTAGGTCAACTGCTTGCTCCGGATCTGCTGACATCTGCTGAGGGCTCATTCAATGATGTTGACAATTTGTACCCCTGCAAATTCCTATCCCCTAACAGGCAAGCTCCAAGTAGGAGGGGCTGGTTTAGCACACTGGGCTAAATCGCTGGCTTTGAAAGCAGACCAAGGCAGGCCAGCAGCACGGTTCAATTCCCGTATCAGACTCCGGAATGTGGCAACTAGGGGCTTTTCACAGTAACTTCATTTGAAGCCTACTTGTGACAATAAGCAATTTTCATTTCAGTAATCACAACTGTTGCTCCCCAACCTCGTGCTAGTTGCTTGAACCTGGAAATACAACAGGGTTCAATAGATTTTGAGCTGGGCTTATACAAACTGTGCACAATCCAAGTTATACACATGTGCAATTTTCAAGTCTTGGATTAAATCTGTAAAATAAACAAGTTGGTCCCTCGTTTGACCCAAAACCTGAAAATAAAATGGACATTGTAAACATTCTCTCAATATAGGATCCAACCTTCAGTTGGGATTTATTAAATCTAGTCATAATGGCAATAGTGCTGACAAATTTTCACTCATTTTTTAATAAATGTGTCCACATTACCTTGGAAAAATAAAACAAAGTTACTAATAAGTAAAAGCTACACAAAAATTGTCTGAAATGTGTTACATCACCAAACGTAAACGACAATTGTGGAGCTTGGAAGTTTTTGGCTTTAATCACAAGAAGGTTTGAGTACAGGAGTAAAGATGTTTTGCTTCAATTGTACAGAACATTGGTTCGATTGTACCTGGAGTTTTGTGTGCAGTTTTGATCCAAGGAAGGATTTTGTTCTGATTTGTTCATGGGATGTGGCATGTTGGCCAGCATTGATTACCCATTCCTAATTGCCCCTGAACTGAGTGGTTTGCTAGGCCATTGCAGAGGGCATTTAAGAGGCAACTGCATTGCTACAATGGGTCTGGAGCCAAATATAGGCCTGACCAAATAAGGATGGCAGATTTCCTTCCATAAAGGACATTAATGAACGAGATGGGTTTTTATGACAGGCAGCAATGGCTTCATAGTCATCATTGGACATTTCATTTCAGATTTACTTTAGTTTTCAGCAGAGGTTCACCAGACTAATCCCTGGGATGGTGGGATGGTTTTATAATTATCGATTGGAGCAGTAATCTCTCAACTTCAGAAGAATGAGATGTTATCTCGTTGAAATGTACAAAATTCTTAAGGGGCCATATAGGGGAGATGCAGGAAGGGTGTTTCCCCTGTTTGGGGTTCTACAGACAGAGGACGTGGTCTCAGAATAAGGTGTAGGCCATTTATATCTGAAATAAGAAGGGATTTCTTCATCCAGAGAATAACGAATCTTTGGATTTATCTATAGAAACTGAAGAACGAATGGAGTAAGATAAAGAATAAGAAAAAAGTAATTTGAGATTGTGCCTTTCTCTCACCTTCTCAAACCATGAGTGCTTGAATAGAAACAGTGTGCAGGGGTATGGGGACAAGGCAGAAGAATGTGCTAAGTCACAATGCTCATTTGGATGATGAGCTAAATGGCCTTCTTGTGCGCCGTCACAATTCTGTGATTCTGGAACAGTGATCCTCCTTGTTTTTTTCAGGTGTTGCACTAATGTTTGACCCCACTTTTTAAAAAGGGAAGATTATTGCTAGATTAATTGAGGTCAACAGCTAAAATCCGAAGGTTTAATTGCATTGCAGTGTCGGTACATCTATTTTTCTTTCAGTAATAAAAATATAAAAAGCAGCACAATTTGAAAAACTCTTGAGAGATCATTTAGGTGGGTTGATGCAGTGCAATTTATACAGCTGAGTGAGAAATGTCACTTCCAAAATTATGCAGACAGCTGACGCAAATGTTATTGTCGGAAAAGATAAACTGTCAGCCAGTTTTACTCCGAATTGTAATCTCAAATAATAATAGTATCAAAGTCATATCAAAGTGCTTAAAAAAAATCTTTGTTTCAAGCTCGTAATAAAGTCATAAACTAAAAGTGTCAAACTCCTTCAACTGGGAATATAAAACCTAAATCTAAACTGTAAAGTGAAACAGAAAAGATTTGTACTTCTGTTTATTAACAAGGTGTAGGAAAATCTGCAAACTGTCTGTAGTCATGCCAAATGAGGTAATCTTTTAACGTTTCCAGGCAACAGGACCAGAGGTGACATCATAGTTGTGATTAAAGGCTTCATTCAGTATTTTTTAATGAAGAGAACTTTCAAAGAATGATGGTATAAACTTCATTAATTAATATTCCCGCTGCAGATCTTCATCCGCTGGGGCAGAAATCTGTTCAGTGGAGGTCACCTTAAACCATTTTATAAGAAAAAACAGGCAGGTCCTGATTCAGGCTCTCTGGCCAATTCCCAGTGTGCACTTCAATTGTGCAAAGCTGGGTTGCTCGATTGTAATGCTTAGCCCAACTAATTACAATTTTCTTTTTAGGATTAAACCCGACTTTTATTTATTTTTTTATAATCTTTATTGTCACAAGTAAGCTTACATTAACACTGCAATGAAGTTACTGTGAAAAGCCCCTAGTCGCCACATTCCGGCGCCTGTTCGGGTACACTGAGAGAGAATTCAGAATGTCCAAATTACCGAACAGCACGTCTTTTAGGACTTGTGGGAGGAAACCGGAGCACCCGGAGGAAACCCACGCAGATTCAGGGAGAACTTGCAGACTCCACATAGACAGTGACACAAGCGAGAATCGAACCTGGGACCCTGGAGCTGTGAAGCAGCAATGTTACCCACTGTGCTACTGTGCCGCCCATCACCAAAGATAAACCATTACCAAAGAAAAATTCCAGAATTTAAGTGAAGCACAGCACAATTTTGTGAGAACATTGAGAATTTTGTCAAGTGAGGCCTGAGCAGTCCCAGCACCTGAAATCTGCCAACCAATCGGAGGTTAGCAGTTCTCCAGCTCTGGTAACGCCACTGGGATTGGGGTCCCTGGGGAATGGTACATCAGGCTGAAGTGAAACATCAGGATAGAGGGAGTTGGCAGCGAGGGAAGGGGATGCCTTCTCCTGGACTCTGCGTTCCCAATGCCAGGCTCCTTGATTGGCCACAGAGTGCCTGAGAAGAAGGGAACCTACCCACTCACGCCCCCACCCCGAGTAGGCTACAGACAAACACGAGAGGGTTTTCCGTACAGTTGGCCGATACGGCGAGCTCCTTGCCCGCCATTGGTATTCTATCAGCGGTGCAGGGATAAGGCCCTTATGTGGCTACTTAAAGACCTCGACTGATCTCCAGCAGGAAGACTGTCATTCATCCTTCCCTTTCGAAGCTTGATCGGGAAGTGGGGGTTGAGTGAGGCCTCTATACCGCACTCTCCTGCCCAGTTACACAGCCTCCAAACCCGCCTCCAGGAGTGAGGGCGGGAGGGGGACTTGCATTAACCTCTGCCCCCAGGCTGATAACCGTTCATCAGAACTTGGAAAAATGAGAAATGTAACAGCTTTTAAGCAAATGAAAGGGGAAGGTATGGAAAAAGTAGAGAAAAAAGGTCTGACAGTGTGGAATACAGGAGAGATTGACTGACAGATGGATTAACGGTGCAAGGCCAAATTATAATAGGACAAGTAACAAAGCAAACAATGTGTCCAAGAGAGGTGTGAACAGCAGAATGGGGAACAGCTGCTGTCTAAAACAAGGAAAGAGCAAACTAAGACAGTAAAAACAAAACTTTCAAAGAAAAAGGGCAAAAAATGAGGCGGAGGTTATGGCCTGAAGTTGTTGAAAACAATATTGACCCTGAAAAGCTGTAAAGTACCCAGCCAAAACATAAGGTGCTGTCCCTCAATCTTACATTGAGCTGCTTTGGAACACAGCAGGAGGCTGAGGATAGAGAGATCAGCAGGCGAGAGCAAGCTGGAGAATTAAAGCGACAGCTGACTAGAAGCTCAATGTCACATCTGTGGATTGAGGGGTTCCACAAAGTGGTCAGTCACTACTATGCAGACACATGGAGCATGATCGAACAGCCACTGTGGCAACTAGAAGCCGGGAGATCCTGCCTAGATACTGCCAAGGTGCCCAGGTGGCTCTCAGGGGCACTGCCAGGGGACCGGGTTGGCACTGCCAAAGTGCCAAACTGGCATTTTTTGTGCAGTGGCGATCGGGCTGTGAATGCCCTGTGTGGATGTTGGGGGTTGCAGGGTGGGGGGGGGTGGGGAGTGAGGTGGGGGAGCAGGGCACCCCCTCGTAGTGCATTGTGGCTGGGGAGGAACTGGGTTCACGTCGGGGCTCCAGAGCTCCGGCGCCAATTTTAAATGGCATCCCATTCTCTCGCTACACTGAGGAGTCCCTCAATGCAGAAAAGGGGACTATGTGCAACCTCAGCCGTACATTCCCCACAGGGACCCTCTATCTAACACAAGTGCTGTTCGAGACCATTGTGTTTCTCAGCGCTGTGAGCTCCCAGAAACACATGGCTAAATGTACTCACAATGGGATCTTGTTCCCATTTAGTTAAATTGCAGCCATGGTGAATAGCGATGCAGAAGACCAGTTACATGCAAATAACAGTTTTACCTGGAAGCAGTATTTGGGACATTGGACGTTTAGAAGGGAGGAGGTATAAAGGGCAGATGTAGCATGAAGGATGTCACAGAAAGAGGAGTGGAGCAGGGTGTAGCAGAGGAAATGTTCCTGTAGTACAGTGGTGAGTGTGGTGAATGTAATATATGAATGTATATACCGTATATACTCTCGTATCATGCGACCCCTAAATTTTAGACCCCAAAACATGATTTTATGCTATACCTCATGTATCATGCGAGTCACTTTTTTGAGACACCAAATGAGATACCAAATTACGCCGTTAACAACCGCCGTAAACAACCAGCTGTTTTGCGGTTTCTAATCACGGTAATAAGCAGTTAACTAACGCGTAACACATAACGGTCGAATACATTCTACCATTAGCCACTATGGAGAAAAGATCTGCCAAGAAATATACTGCCAAATTGAAGCTGCAAGTCGTTGCCGAAGCGGAACACAGCAACAACGTTAAAGCTGCAAAGCTGTTTGGTGTCGGAGAAAGCTGTGTCCGCAACTGGAGAAAACAGAAAGAGAAATTGATGGAAAGTCCTTCCTATAAATGAAACACCCGTGAATTTTGATATGCCATCAAACTCAACCGTTAATAAAGTCGGTGAGAAAAGTATTTTTATCAAAACTACAGGGCATGAAAAGACACATTTTACGGTTGTACTAACGTGCATGGCAGATGGGACGAAACTCCCTCCAATGGTTATCTTTAAACGGAAATTAATGCCCAAGGTAAAATTTTCAAACGGTATCGTTGTCCATGTCCATGAAAAAGGTTGGATGAACGATAATGGTTGCAAGATTTGGCTGAAGAGAGTTTGGGAATTTGACGGATTTTAGTTAACCTGCAAAAGTTTGTTTTAATAGTTTTAATAGTTTTTTTATTAAAGTTTGTTAATTAACCTACATATGTATTCCTGTTTTATATTTCATTATGTCCATAATAATGTCTATTTGACTTTCCGTTAATGGATACGGTCTGCTTAACAGCCTAACAGCCTAATCTTGACCAGTACTTCACACCCGAAATTTTGTATCTCGCGTATCATGCGACCCCCCAAAATCAGGTCAAAATTTAGGTCTTCAAAGGTCGCATGTTACGCGAGTATATACGGTATACTAATTCACAGTTATTGTAAGCGCAGTAGCGCTGTCCTACCACTAGGGGGAGTAGCACTGGGAGCACTTAGGAACTTGTACTGGGCTCCACCCTTGGTTCCGCCCATGACTCCTCCCCCTAGTGCAGCTGTATAAGTATCCATGTCCAGAGTCAGCCTGGGTCACTACGAGTTCATCGACAGGTAACAGGCTGGCTCTGAAGTAAGTCAATTAAAGCCTAGATTCACATCGGAAACACGTGTCTGGTGAATTGATGGTTCCATCAGTGAGCACTTTTGCTTCGCAGCGGCAGGGTCCCAGGTTCGATTTTCGACTTGGGTCACTGCCTGTGTAGAGTCTACACGCTCTCTCCGTCTCTACGTGGGTTTCCTCCAGGTGCTGCGGTTTCCTCCCACAAGTCCCGAAAGATGTGCTGTTAGGTGATTTAGACATTCTGAATTCTCCCTACCTGTACCCGATCAGGCACTGGAATGTGGAGACTAGGGGCTTTTCACATTAACTTCATTGCAGTGTCAATGTAAGCTTACTTGTGACAATAAAGATTATTATATATTATTATATCATATTGAAAGGGGAGGGAATGGTGTATTGGGTGGTGGCATCACACTGGATGTAGTGAAAATGTTGTGCGATGATCTGTTAGATATAGAGGTCGGTGGGGTAGAAGGTGAAGCAAAGGGAAACCCCATTGTGATGCTGGGAGGCAGGGGAAGGGGTGAGTGGAGAATTGGGGAAAATAAAATTAAACGGCTGTACTATCAAAACTGATATGACAGAGATAGTGAAGCCACCATCCTACCATCCACACCTTCTCTAGACACATCTATTGTTTCTTTACTTGTTCCATTACCACTCTCTATGGCTTTGCACAGTCAACCTTTTTGTCATTTAATCATCCATGCCTTCTACCCTATCACAAAGGTTCCCTTTTATACTTTTCCAAATACTCCCCACTCCAACTTGCTCAACACCTGATCCATTTCCAACTTTTCAGTGTTGGTGAAAGATCATTGACCTGAAACATTGGGCAGAATTGTTCTGCTGGAGTGGGCGTGATGGCAGGAGTGGGGGTGGTGACAAGAGAACCAGGTGGGAGTCCCTGCATCCAATTCCCTGTGGGAGGGAAGGGCCTGTTGCTGGACGCCTGCCTGCTGGTAGTGAGATATCAATTAGAGACATTTGATATGATAGAATGGCGGAACAGACTCGATGGGCCGAATGGCCTAATTTTGCTCCTATATCTTATGAATTTATGAACTTATGACAGTAATTATCTCAGAGCCCATCAGGATTTGATGAGATTTTCATGGATCTCTCATGTATTCCGAAAGCCACCCAGTAAATCATGTCAAATTTGCCTGCAGCCTTGTGGGATATGGGAGGATCCTTATTCACAGAGTGCCCTATCGAGGGATCCAGCATCGAGAAGGGTGGGGGATGCTGAAAGCCACACCCCCACCTTTGCATCTATCCCCTCCTATCCCGCCTCGCCAGCGACACCCGCATCCTCACAAAGACCCCTATACTGCCCAACCCCCCTCTGTCTAGGGATGCAGTGACAATGCTGGTTAAGGCCTCAGTGTATTACCCATAACAACCACCACTTCCAGTCACGCTGCCAGTACTGGAGAGCGCGGTTCACTTGTGCTTTTAAAAATCATGAAACCGGCGTCGTGGGGAGAATGTGCAAACTCCATACGGACAGTGACCCGGAGCCAGGATCGAACCTGGGACCTTGGCGCCGTGAGGCTGCAGGGCTAACCCACTGCGCCACCGTGCTGCCTTCTTATTCATATTTTTATTAAAGTTTTATCATTTTATAGATAACGCAACAAATTTTCAAAACACAACTGGTACAATACAGAATGAATATTTCTGCCAGCATAAGAACAGAGAACGACAGGATAAATTCACAAGAACAGTCCATAAGAAATAGTCCCTCCATTTATAGCCGGATCAATCAGAAAATTTAAGGGGGGGGGGAATGAGGATAAGGCCAGATAAACATGACTGGATAATATCCTAAGATGCACACCTTTATGTATGGCGATCGCGACTTCCAATAATGCTCATGGGAAACCTTGAAGGAGCAGGTCAGACAAAACAAAGCCTACAAATTTGAAATAGGGGTCCCACATTTTACGGAATGCATCAGATTTAGAATGGAGCGGTGTCAGGAATTCCGTAGGAATATATTCCAATGCTATTGTACGCCTGTTTTGAATCAAATGATACTTGTCACTAATCCAGACGTAGAGGATATTTTTCCGAGTAGCAAAAGTTAGGATATTATACAGTCTTTTTTCAATAACTCGGCAACAATGTTTCTAACTGGAAGACCCAGAATTAGGAACAAAGGGTTCTGGAGGTCCTGGAGGACTCTGGACCGATTGACTTATTGATGAACTCTGTTTCCTTGTTTGTCCCTGTTAACAATTGTGACTGTTATACAGAGTGTTGTATTTGTCCAATTCAGATATTTCAATCAGCTCCTTAATCAAAGTTTACCCAGGTGTCTTTATTTATGAGAACAACAAAGTACGGACACAGATATAATGCAACACATTTTATTAAGTATAGTTAACCCGTAAATTACCCACTATATATACAACACCCAGAATTTGACTATATTACCCACAAGGTGGTTTGGTAAACTGTAGATCCGATTCCTGAGTCCCTCTGGTTCCTCTTTGCAAAGGTGATTCTCGCTGGCTGTTTCTTCCTTGCTTACTTCATTCCTTCCTTCTGGTCTGGTCAAGGTCACCTCACACACCAAGTCTTTGCTTGCTGGTGTCTCTGAGATGCCTACCTTTATCCCCCTCTTGTCCCGCCTTTCCAGAACCTTCTCTGACTTCCGGCCAATGAGGTCTTGGGAGGGGGTCCCAACAGCCAAATGGTCCGGTCGATGAGCTTTTGACAGGCCACCTGAGCCCGCCCATTTGTCCCATCTCTGGTGGTGTGGGCTGAACATGACCAGTTCCCATATAAGTTAACAGTAGATACTCTGGATGATGGAAAGACTGGCTCGATCTGCGCTACGGACCATAGACCTGTGCATTTCAATGGGGTATGACAATCTCCTGCTAGGTCTCAGTAGAATGCAATGACCTTTGATGGGTGATTGAATGGGACAGGCCCAGACATGTTCTGGCAGTTTATCTGTTGGTTGTGTATTTGAGTTTGGTCAAGTCTAGATTCCAACAGCCTTCCTGAGGTTGGACTGCAGTGTGATTTTAAAATGCCCAATTCTTTAATTTAAGATATCCAATTGAGTTGGCCTTAAAACTAGGCCCTGATTATATTACCACAATAGTTATGGGGAAATGTATTCAGGGACTTAAGCGGGGAGGGATGTGTTGTTGTCACCCTTTTAAGGGGCAAGCACCATTGAGTATGTGACTTGCTCAGGGCCAATTGCATGAGAGCACCAAAACCCGGCCAATGGGGAGTTTGCGCGGGGGCCTGGGAGCTGGACCCCGGGCAGTGTGCACCAGTAAAAGTACTCTTACTGAAGAGTAAAGAACTGTTGTATAGCGTTCAGTTCCTGTTATCTAACAGCCTTTGCCTTTCATCAATTAACCCCTTTGTTTACCACTGGATGCCTCCAGTGTATGTCTCATGCCACCACAGAAGTGTATACAATCACCCTCAACTACCAGGCACTTTGGGCACATCAGGGACATAGCAGGATAAAACCTGTGTCTCAAACTCGGTGTGAACATAGAACAGTACAGCACAGAACAGGCGGCCCTCAATGTTGTGCCGAGCATTGTCCGAAACCAAGATCAAGCTATCCCACTCCCTGTTATTCTGGTGTGTTCCATGTGCCTATCCAATAACCGCTTGAAAGTTCCCAAAGTGTCCAACTCCACTATCACAGCAGGCAGTCCATTCCACACCCTAACCACTCTCTGAGTAAAGAACCTACCTCGGACATCCCTCCTATATCTCCCACCCTGAATCTTATCGTTGTGTGGTATACAAGTTGTGGAGTATCCTGAAATGACTTAACTCTCCGTCATTCTATTGCACACCAAAATTTTATTGCCACAATCCCATGTACTACCCATGTATCCTCATCAATATTAGTTGCCTAGTTTTTTTCACAAGACTGCAAGGTACCCAATGTACTAGCACAAGATCTAGAACACAAGGTATCATAAAACTTGCTAATTAACTGTCTAGGCTTTGAGAAATCAGGATTTTTTTTCCACTGGCTAAACAGTGCCTACCTTTATCCCCTTTATCTACCTTATCAAGACATGAGTTGTCTTGTTAAGGATAAAGTCTTTCAGTTTGCAGATACTTAAAAAAGGAATGTCGCGGAATCTCAAATTATTGGCAAAGCTGCTCAAAGAATGACAAATAGGGCGCACTGAACATATCTTCCAGCCTTTGAAGCCTCTATCTTCCAAATGGCAAATCCATGCTCCATAAGACCTGGTAAGAAGTTTGGCTGCCCTGGATGGGAGAGAGAGCAAAAGTCAGTTTAGATCTCCCATCTAATTGACGGACCATCCTCCACGCTCATTATTATGGGATTTTCACACCTAGTAGAACCTGACCTAATATCCCGTAAATTAACAAGAGCTGTAAAGGATATAGTGGTCTGATTCAATATCGAGCCAAATGGAGGTAGGGTCCATTCTAACCCAGTCCCTTATAATAAACCTAGGACGAGAGGCTAATTGGTGCATTCTAATATTCAGGACCCCACCAAACCTCCCTTAGAACCTGGGAACTGTAATGTGATGAACTTCGAACAAGGCTTCTTTTTATCCCATATAGATGAACTGATCTCCATTGATCTCCTTTAAGACCCTAGCAAACAGTAAGATCAACAACATCTGCAAGGGATACAACAGGCTGGAAAAAGCATTCATTGTAATCGATGTAATCCTACTCAGCCACAATGCTGGCATGGAGGACCAACAAGACAGGTCGCACCAAATAGATAAAATCAACTGCGGGAAATTAACCCCATAGTTGTTTGAAAAACGGAGTGATTACAACCTCCCCAGATAAGCAAATCCCGACAAGTAAGGGGAGGTGGTCTACGTCTCAACGCTCCCACCGTTATAACCTCAGATTTTGACAGGCTGGGAAAAGCATTCACCTTAATCAATGCAATCATACTCAGCCACAATGCTGGCAGGGAGGATCAATGAGACAGGACCAAATAGACCAAAATCAACTGAGGGAAATTAGCCCCATATAGTTGTTTGAAAAAGGGGACAATTACAATACCCAGATAAGTAAACCCCAACGTGGACAACCTAGAAGGGAAATTAATAAGTGGAAGTGGTCTACGTCTCACCCCTCCCACTGGCATAGCCTCAGATTTGTTAAAGTTCATCTTATATCAGGAGATGGTACGAAATTTACCTACCATATCGATAATAGTGGGAACTGAAATGTTCGACTTGGGTACAAACAGCAGCACATCATCAGCGTAAAGCATGATCTTATGCTGCTTCTTCCCACAGCGCAGCCCAAATATCGTCGGAAGCTATTCTCCGCCCAATCGCACTCCACGATTTCAGAGTCGGCTAACGGAGAATCCCGCCCACTATAAATACACAACAATTATTTCCTGGAAACATCAATGTTGGCACACTGGAATTCTGGTATGAAACGCATACCTCATGTCCTCCTATTCCTCTTCCTAGATAAACAAACATCATCAGACTTCATGAGTTAGCAAAACCAAACACATGAGGATGTTAAAAGGATATCATTAATAACTACAGGCCAACTCCTTTTAGTATTGTATTAAGAAATGTTTGGTTTCTACCATTTAAGGCATTTAATTTGTACTTTCCAAAATTTATATGTGATGTTACGGCGGTTTTATCATTTGAAACATTTGGGTTTTTGAGCCTCATTATTGTAGTCAAATTGAGGTCCATGTAGTATTATGATCCCAGAGCAGATCCCAACAGTGGCTAGGATACTGGACTGAAACCTCAGTATTTTAGTTTATTTGAAAGACTGTGCGGAAAGAATGATTCACTCCAGGAATGATTGCATGAAGAAATAGGGTTTGGTATTTTTAAAACAAAACTTTGTTAAACTTTTTAACTTCATGCCCCCAAAAAGAACAGCTTATAACTTACAGCTTAAACACTATTTCCCAATTTCCCATTAGACAACAGGAAAATATACATACAAATCTCAATCCAGCTTATTGTGGGAGAATTGTGGACTCAGCTTCAGGCAGATCAGTAGTTCACTCCTCCCTCCAAAGTTTCTCCACCAACTGCCTCTCTCATGCTTTCCAAAATGTCCCTCTGCCTTTGTTGGCTCCACCCAACAATGACCTCATCTCCCCAAGTTGAAAAACAACTTATCTCTGCAGGCTGCAAAGCACATTAACTCCCCAGGGACTTCCCCAGGCAAAACATAATGCATTAGCTCAGACTGAAAAACACATTCCTACATCAATTTCATCTGCTGACTGCTAAAACCACCCAGGCCTTGCAGAACAATATTACTTTTAAACAAACACATTCTAACCTCAGACTTTTAACCCTTAAATTGCCCACTATATTTATAATCCAATTTTCTTAACAGCTTTCAATTGTCAGTAGTACATCATCAAATCGCTCAAATAAATTTGGCAAACACTGTTTTCCTATCAGTAAACTATGTTGAATCTGCCTGATTGTATTATGATTGTTTTAATGTCCTACTATGTTTTGCAGTTTTGGTGTCCTTATCTGAGGAAGGATGTTCTTGGTATGGAGGGAGTGCAGCCAAGGTTTACCATGCTGATTTCTGGGGTGGCAGTACTGTCATCTGAGGAGATACATGCCGCGCCGTACGGGAGAATCGCCGTTCACGCCATTTTTTCCCCGTGGCGCTGGTCCGAAGCCGGCAGGCGATTCTCTGAGGAGCGGAGAATCGGCGCCATTTGCACCGGCACATTTGGCGCAGCGCCGGTTGCAGGCCGCTTTCCGGGGCTGGGCTGCCGATTCTCCGGCCTTGATGGGCCGAGCGGCCGCGCGGAAACGGCAGAGTCCCGCTGGCGCCGTTCACACCTGCTCGCAGCTGACGGGAACTCTGCATGTAGGGTTGGCGGGGGGGCCTGTGGGGCGGGGAAAAGCGCTCCTTCACCGGGGTGGACCTCCGTTGGGGTCTGGCCCACGGTCGGGGCTCACCGATCAGCGGGCCGACCTCTCCAACCCCGGCCCTATTTTATTACGTGGCTGGCCCCTGAACCCCCACGCCATGTTGCGTTGGGGCCGGCTAGCTAAGGAAGTCTCCGCCGCGCATTCGTGAGTTGGCGCGGCCCAACTGTGCATGCGTGGGTTGGCGCGGCCCAACTGTGCATGCGCGGGTTGGCGCGGCCCAACTGTGCATGCGCGGGTTGGCGCGGCCCAACTGTGCATGCGCGGGTTGGTGCGGCACACATTTGGCGCCAGGAAGGGAAGCTGGCGCACGTAAACCGTGCCCGTTTCGTGCCATTGTGAAACCTGACGGCGTTCACGATGGCGCGAACACTCTG
Organism: Scyliorhinus canicula; assembly: GCF_902713615.1. Taxonomy (NCBI): domain Eukaryota; kingdom Metazoa; phylum Chordata; class Chondrichthyes; order Carcharhiniformes; family Scyliorhinidae; genus Scyliorhinus; species Scyliorhinus canicula. The sequence goes on along the minus strand of NC_052155.1, from coordinate 58,993,858 downwards.
TCTCCATTTCGGAAAATCGCGCTCACTAAGTCAGTTAGGATTATATTCATTGGAATTTCGAAGAGTGTGAAAGGATCTCATAGAAACATATAAAATCTAACAGGATTTAGACAGGATAAATTCAGGAAGAATGTTCCCAATGGTGGGGGATGTCCAGAACTAGGAGTCATAGTTTGAGGATAATGGGTAAACCTTTTAGGGATAAGGTGAGGAGAAATTTCTTCACCCAGAAAGTGGTGAATTTGTGGAATTCACTACACAAAAAGTAGTTGAGGACAAAATGTGATGTAATTTCAAGAAAGAATTCGATATAGCTCTTGGGGCTAAATGAATCAAGGGATATGGGGGGAAGGCCCATGCCCCCTAACTTTCTGAATGAGCCTACCGTTGGGAACCTTACCAAATGCCTTACTGAAATCAATATACACCATACCCACTGCCCGACTTTCATCAATGTCTCGTCACATCCTCAAAGAATTCAATGAGGCTTTTGAGGCATGACCTGTCCCTCATAAAGTCATGCTGACTATCCTTAATCAAACTATATTTTCCTAAATAATCATAAATCCTATCTCTCAGAATACTTTCCAATATTTTGCTCACCACAGACGTAAGACTGATGGGTCTGTAATTCCCAGGGATTTCCCTTTTCCCTTTCTTGAACAGGGGAACAACATTTGTTTCCTCCAATCATCCGGTACTACTCTAGTGGAGAGTGAGGATGGAAAGATCATCGCCAATGGCGCAGCAATCTCCTGCCTCGCTTCCCGTGCCAGATCATTGCTTCCTTAACCTTACGTAAGCTCCCTTCTTCCTCTTGACTGGGAAGCTCCACTTCCCTTGTCATCCAGGGCTCCTTCACCTTACCATTCCTTCCTCGTCTCAGTGGGACAAAACTATCCAACACTCACAGCAAGTGTTCCTTAAATAACCCCCACATTACTGTTGTGCATTTCCCCAAGAACAATTGTTCCCACTTTATGCTCCTCAGCTCCTGTCTAATAGAAGTATAATTTCCCCTCCCCCAATTAAATACCTTCCCATACTGTCTGTTCCTATCCCTCTCCATGACTATAGCAAAGGTCAAGGAGTTGTGGTCACTGTCACCGAAACGTTCTCCCACTGAAGCATCTGACACCTGGCCTGGTTCGTTGCCGAGCACCAAGTCCAAAATAGTCTCCTTAAAAATCTGACACTGCTTTCAGTCCATTTTAACCAACTCTATTTTCAGACCCTTTATTATTGTCTTTATTTAAGTTTAACACATTCGTTTCAGGCCCAAGTTTCTCATCTTCAAACTGTAAGTGAACCTGTAACATATTATGACCATTCTTAGCTAGAGGATCCTTTACTGCGAGGTAATTAACTAATCTCTTCTCATTTCATCTTACCAAGTCTAAAAGATCCTGTTCACTGGTTGGTTCCACAATGTATTGTTCTGCGAAATTGTTCTGAATATACTCTATCAACTCATCCCCAAGGCTACTCAAGGTCAATATGATTTATGCAATCTATATGAAGATTAAAATTGCTGTAATTATTACAGTACCTTTCTTAGAAGCCCTCACTATTTATTGATTTATACTCTGTCATACAGTGTCACTACTATTCAGGAATTTATGGATAACTCCCATCAATGATTTCTTTCCTTTGCCATTTATCTCCACCCAAGTTTATTCTACATCTTGATGTTCCAAACCAAGGTAATTTCTAACTACTTTACACAACTCACCCTCTATTAACAGAGCTACCCCACCTCCTTTTCCTTTCAGCCTATCCTTCCAAAATGTCAAATACCACTGAATATTCAGTTCCTAGCTTTCTTCACGTCACAACCATATCTCTGTAATTCATCTATCTTCATGGGTTCACGCTGTAATGGATATTCGATATACAGCCTCAAATAATGTATTTTTACGTGTTTAGATTTGACCATGTTTCCCTTCTCTGACCCCAGTCCATCATTCATTGGGAGTGACAAAATGGATTTTACCTCAGACTAACATGCTGGTCCAGGGTAGCAGCTCGGCAAAAATTAGTTCTTTGACCCAGTTAAATTAACATATATGCTCAAATATGACAGTAAAGGGCAGAAATCGCAAACAAAGCAGACGCATTGCCCACGTGAAATTGGGATAGGAGGGCCTGTTGCATAAAATGCAGCCCAGATGCTTCATCATTATATTTTCCTCATATTGTCTTAATTAAATGTACTCTCTAGTATGAAATCATGTGGGTTTTAATCGCAAACCAGTCTGATGGTTGATAGTTGTTTAACAGCCTCAAACGTATCGTAAAGTCAACCTTGGTACTAATTGATTTGGCATTTTATTTCTGACTTGGTTAACTATAGACAAATGGAAATGTTTTGATGCAACAAAGTTAGTGTTGGCTCAGGAAACGTTGGAGGACAGAGTAGAAGTTATTAGATTTTTGTGAGTCAGAGATAAGTAAAACATGAGTACATGGGTCTATGCCTAACAATGCATAAACAGTGACTAAGAAGTATTTGTGGAAGTGGGGAGGTCAACTAATTCTCTTTCACAGTATTTGAAAGTGGCATGCGATTAAATAAACCACTTATCGATTGGCCAACTGAGTTATAGGTTTGTGATGATCTGGAGTTCCGCACCATTCATGTGGCTGTCTATTCTTCATGATTCACTGGCCTATGACTTTATCATAATCACTTTTATTTAAGCATTTTAATTTGTGTGTTACCTGTTTACATTCTGACATATTTGTGACCAACGTGTTGCAGGTTCCTGTAAGAGACTGCTGACACTTGTGATAAACAATTCCAGTATGAGTTCATGTGACTAGAAGGGTATTGCTGTGCTCAGGTTGGATATTAGAATGATGGATCGATATACAATCTGAGAAAGCCGGAAAATGTTACAAATTTACACTTTAAAAAATAACTTACCTATTTTAACAACATTTTTGTAAGTATAAAATAAATATATGATATTTGAGGCAATCATTACTGGAATTAATTGGATAAAAGCAAGATAATCAGGCAGAGTCAACATGGTTTTGTGAAAGGGAAACTATTATTATTATGTTTAAGCAATTTATTAAGAGTTATTTGAAGAAGTAATCTGTGCTATGGATGAAAGAGAACATATGGATGTACTGAAGCTAGATTTCCAGAAGGCCCAATTCCACATCAAAGGTTATTGTGGTGATGCACAATCAATCACTACTGAAGCGAGATTGTAGTCCAGTTGAAGGCTTTAATGAACAAGTAGTTACCCCAGCAGCTCTGGTACAGAATGACTGCTGGTGAAACACAGACTCTAATGCTCCGCCTGCTGGGCGGAACCAGCAGGCAGGTTCTACCATTCATACTACAGTATAAGGTACATCCCACCTAGGTACCGCAATAGACCTAATATAGCCAACCACATTCACCCCCTGTTTAAAAAAGAGTCCGGTGGGGGTGGTGGCCTTGCTTTTACAGTGGTAGAGGTTATAGCGGTACCCTTCGGTGCCTTTACATGCACATATTTACAGACAATTATTTACAAGTTCATTTTACAATGAAACTATCAGCCGGTCGGGGGCCCACCCAGGCCCAGCCTGGCTCCACCCTGGAACCGACCACCTTGGACAAGGTCTCCGCCACCCCCTTCCAGAACCCCTCCAATGCCGGACACGCCCAGAACATGTGGGCCCAGATTCGCCGGGCCTCCCGAACACCTCCCACACCTGTCCTCACCCCAAAAGAACCGGCTCAGTCTGGCCCCAGTCATATGCACCCTATGCAGCGCCTTCAACTGAATTAAGCTGAGCCGTGCGCAAGAAGAGGACGAATTCACCCTCCCCAGGGCGTCCACCCACGTCCCCTCGTCGATCTCCTCCCCTAGCTCCTCATCCCACTTCACTTTCAGCTCCTCCACCGAGGCCTCCTCCCCCTCCTGCATCACCTGATAAATTGCCGAGATCCTACCCTCACCGACCCACGTCCCCGAGAGCACCCTATCCTGCACCCCCCTTGGCGGCAATAGCGGAAACTCCGCCACCTGCCGCTTAACAAACGCCCTAATCTGCATATACCTGAAAGTATTCCCAGGAGGGAGACCCCACTTCCACTCCAACTCCTCTAAGGTCGCAAACTTCCCGTCGAGGAAAAGGTCCCCCATCCGCCTGATGCCTGCCCTATGCCAACTCAAAAACCCACCATCTATTCTCCCTGGTGCAAACCGGTGGTTGCCCCGTATCGGGGTCCAAACTGAGGCCTTCACTTCCCCCCCCTCCCCATGCCGCCTCCACTGCCCCCAAATTTTTTAAGGGAAGCCACCACTGCAGGACTTGTAGAATACCTTGCCGGGGGGAGTGGGAGCGGGGCCGTCACCAGTGCCTCCAAACTCGTGCCCACACAGGACGCCACACGTTGAGGAGCGAAATCGGCCTGTAAGACCCACACTGGAGGGGGTCCTTATCCCGCTTCAGAATCAGTGAACTTATTGCTCCAGACATCGTCGGGGGCGAAGCCCCCCCCCTCCCTCACCTCATTCAGGGTCCTCACTAACAACGGGCCCAGCAGGTCTGAGAACTTCTTATAAAATTCCACCGGGAACCCGTCAGGTCCCGGTGCTTTCCCTGTCTGCATGCTCCCCAGCGCCTCCATCAGCTCCTCCAACTCGATTGGGGCCCCCAGACCCTCCACCCACTCCTCCTCCAGTCTTGGGAACTCCAGCTTATCCAGAAAGCGGTCCATCCCGCCCACCTCCCTAGGGGACACCGACTGGTACAGCTCCTCGTAGAAGGACCTGAACACCCCATTAATGTCCCTAGCACTCTGCACCAGGTTCCCTCCTGCATCTGTGACTACCCCTACCTCTCTCGCTGCCTCCCGCTTCCGGAGCTGGCGGGCCAGCATCCGACTTGCCTTCTCCCCGTACTCATATACTGCCCCCTGCGCCCTCCTCTACTGCGCCTCCGCCTTCCGGGTGGTCAGTATATCAAACTCCGCTTGGAGACTGCGATGCTTCCTCAAAAGCCCCTCTTCCGGGACATCCGCATACCTCCTGTCCACCTTTACCATTTCTTCCACCAACCTTTCCCTCTCAACCCTCTCCCCCCTCTCCCTGTGCGCACGAATAGATATCAGCTCCCCTCTAACCGCCGCCTTCAGCACTTCCCAGACCACCCCAACTTGCACCTCTTCGTTGTCATTAGCTTCAAAATACCCCTCTATGCTCCTACGGACCCGCCCACATACTTCATCCTCTGACAGAAGCCCCACATCTAACCTCCACAGCGGGCGCTGATCCTTCCCCTCTCCCAGCTCCAGGTCCACCGAATGCGGAGCGTGGTAGATATGACTATCTTCAAATACTCCGCCCCCACCACTCTCGGGATTAGCGACCTGCTGAGGACAAAAAAATCAATCCGGGAATAAGCCTTGTGGACATGGGAGAAAAAGGAGAACTCCCTACCTCCCGGCCTCAAAAACCTCCAAGAGTCTACCCCTCCCATCTGATCCAGAAAACCCCTCAGCACTGTGGCCGCCGCCGGCCTCTTGCCCGTCTTAGACCTCGAACGATCCAGAGCTGGGTCCAACACAGTATTAAAATCCCTACCCAAGATCAAGCCCCCCGTCTCCAGGTCCGGAATTCGGCTCAACATTTGCCGCATAAAACCTGCATCGTCCCAGTTGGGGGCATTATTAACCAGTGCACATTAACCAGAACCACCCACTCCCCTTGAAGTCTACCACTCACCATTACGAATCTGCCACAGCTACCCACCACCACACTCGACGCCACGAACGACAAGCTCTTACCAACTAAAATCGCCACCCCTCGATTCTTTGCATCTAGCCCCGAGTGAAACATCTGCCCCACCCAGCCTCTTCTCAGCCTCACCTGATCCGCCACCTTAAGGTGCGTCTCCTGGAGCATAGCCACATCCGCTCCCAGACCCTTCAAATGCGCCAAGCCCCGGGACCGCTTCACCGGTCCATTCAGCCCCCTCACATTCCATGTGACCTGCTGAATCTGGGAGGTCTTCCCCCTCCCTCTGCGCCGGTCAGCCATAGCTCTCCCTCGGCTCACCACGTGACCGCAGAACCCCCCCAGGCCGTTCCCCACGGTGGCAAACCCCCCCTCCCAACCCCCCTATCACCAGCAGTTCCCCTTCGGCCCCTCCAGCAGCAACCCGGTTACAGCCCCATTCCCCCCCGCCAAGCTCGCCACACCCCCCCCCCCCCAAGCTAGGGCCCCCCCAGCTGCGTAATCCCTTCCATCGTACTTCCGTAAATCAGCCGACTCCTGCTGACCCCGGCTGCTCCCACCACCCCAACGACCACCCCCCCCCCCCCCAACCCAGTGCCGGTCCCGCCCACTGCGCCTCCACCGCGGGAAGAAAGCCTGCGCTTCCATCTTAGACGCCCCCCCCTCGACCCAACACGCTGGAAAAAGAAGGGCGTGTGACCCAGCGGGCCCACGAACAGCTCCCCAGCCCTCCACCAGTGAAAAACAAGAAAGCACCAGAATAACTAAATAACAGCCTGTGGTGATATGAGTGGGAGCACTGCCATTGGTGCCGAGCATTGGTTTCCCATTGTCTCTGGCTGGTCATGTGCCTCTCGTCTGATTGGTTGGGACTAGTCATGTGACTGCTCACTAATTGGTCAAGAGGCAAGTAGACCCCACCTCCGAGGCGGGGTATAAGTACCCAGGTTTCCCGGCGGTCGGCCTTTCTCTGTAGTCGACCACCAGGTTAACAACTAGCTGATTAAAGCCACAGTTTGGATCTTCATCGTGTCTCGCGTCCAATTGATGGTACATCACAGCCCCAAAAAGCAAAAAAGCAAAAAAGCAAAAAGGCATCAACAAACACAACCAGAAAAACGAAAGGATACCCAGGAGGACAAGGCCTCCGGACTATGCACCTCAGTCCCAGCCCCCCAGTCCTCAGTTCGAGTCCAACTTCTCTGCCTGGACGAAGGCCCAGGCATCCTCCGGGGAATCGAAGTAAAGATGGCGATCTTTGTAAGTGACCCAGAGGCGAGCCGGCTGTAGCAGGCCAAACTTCACCCCCTTCTTGTGAAGCACTGCCTTCGTCTGATTAAAACTAGCCCTTCTCTTCGCCACCTCTGTGTTCCAATCCTGATAAATCCAGATCTCTGCATTCTCCCACTTGCTGCTCCTCTCCTTCTTCGCCCATCTCAGCACACACTCACGGTCAACGAAGCGGTGAAAACAGACCAGCACCGCCCTCAGCGGCTCGTTTGGCCTGGGCTCCCTCAACAGCACTCGATGGGCACCCTCCAGCTCCAAGGGCCCCTGCAATGACCCCGCGCCCATTAACGAGTTCAACATCACGGCCACATAGGCCCGCAAGTCCGAACCTTCCAGCCCCTCTGGGAGGCCCAGGATCCGCAAGTTCTTCCGACGGGAGCGGTTCTCCATCTCCTCCATCCTCGCTAGCCATTTGTCCTCGCTCTCCGAGGCCTTTTGCCGTAGCTCTTGGATCTCTGCACCCTGAGCCGTCTGAGTCGCCATGAGCTTGTCCAGCGAGGCCTTAAGCAGTTCCAAAAGCTCAGCCTTCAGCTCTCTGAAGCAGCTCCTGCTGCTCCTGCGCCCACTGCTACCACGCTGCCGGTTCCCCGCCTGCCACCATCCTTTTTCTGCTGCCTCGCACCTTCCTCTGCTCCAAAGCCGATTTTTTAACCGCTCCGCTCCTGGTCCAGTCCATCCACCGGCAGATAAGCACAGTGGATGTGTTCCCACACCGGGAAAAGTCCAACCAGCACCGCTGCGGGCCCTTAACAGAGCCTGAAAGTCCAAAAATAGCGGGAGCTACCGAACGTGCGGCTTAGCTCCGCATCACCGCAACCGGAAGTCCTGCGTATACCTGTTGATGGTCTGACTGTAGTCTATGACCAACCTATGTTTCTCCCCGGTCTTTACAACCACAACGTGAGCTCTCCTGGGGCTGTTGCTGACCTCGATAATGCCTTCCTTTAGTAACCGTTGGACTTCCGACCTAATGAAGGTTCCGTCCTGGGCACTGTACCGTCTGCTCCTGTTGGCAACAGGTTTGCATTCGGGGGTAAGGTTTGCAACAGGGAAGGCGGGTCGACCTTGAGGGTCGCGAGGCCGCCGAATTTGAACGTTAAACTTTGCAGGTGACACTGGAAGTCCAGTCCCAGGATTGTGGCAGCGCAGAGATAGGGGAGGACATAGAGTCAGAAGTTATTGAACTCTTTGAAACCCTGAAGGGATCGGGGTGTCCCAGCGTATAACTTGTAAAAGGTTAGTGTGCATGGGGCAGCATAGTGGCGCAGTGGTTAGCATTGCTGCCTCACAGCGCTGAGGTCCCAGGTTCGATCCCAGCTCTGGGTCACTGGCTGTGTGGAGTTTGCACATTCTCCCCGTCTTTGCGTGGGTTTTGCCCCCACAACCCAAAGATGTGCAGGGTAGGTGGATTGGCCACGCTAAATTGCCCCTTAATTGGAAAAATTTATTGGGTACTCTAAATTTATTTAAAAAAAGGTTAGTATGCAGATACAGTGAGTAATGAGGGAAGTTAATAGAATATTATAATTTTTGTGAGGGAAATTGAATACAAAAGTAATAATAATCTTTATTATTGTCACAGGTAGGCTTACATTAACACTGCAATGAAGTTACTGTGAAAATCCCTGAGTCACTACATTCCGGCGCCTGTTCAGGTACACAGAGGGAGAATTCAGAATGTCCAATTCACCTAACAGCACGTCTTTCGGGGTTTCTGGGAGGAAACCGGAGCACCCGAAGGAAACCCACGCAGACACGGAGAGAATGTGCAGGCTCTGCACAGACAGTGACCCAAGCGGGAATCGAACCTGGGACCCTGGCGCTGTGAAGCAATAGTGCCAATCACTGTGCTACTGTGCCACCCATTAGAGAGGTTCTGCTTCAGTTGTACAGGGTACTGGTAAGACCACATCTGGAGCACTGTGTACAACACTGGTCTCCTTACTTAATCAAAGATGTAAATCCATTGGAAGCAGTTCAAAGGTTTACTAGACTAATAACTGTAATGGGAGGGTTGTCTTATGAAGAAGAGTTGGACAAGCAAGGTTTGTATCTGCTGGAACTTAGAAGAGTAAGAGGAGACTTGATTTAAACATATAAGATCCTGAGCAGTCTTGACAGGGTGGATGTGGAGACAATGTTTCCTCTTGTGGGAGTATCTAGAACTAAGGATCATTGGTTAAAAATAAGGGGTGACGCATTTATGACAGAGATGAGAATAATATTTTTCTCAAAAGGCGGTGCAAGCAAAGAATATTTTTAAGGCAGAGGTTGATGGATTCTTGATCAGCAAGAGGGTGAAAGGTTATTAGTGGTTGGTGGGAATGTGGAACTGAGGTTACAGTCAGATTAGCCAAGATCTAATTGAATGGTGGAGCAGTCTGGAAGGGCAAAGTGACCTATTCTTCCTCCTAATTCATATGTTCATTTGGATATAGACAGTGCTGTGTCCAGTTCAACAGAGTTTCTGACCTATACCTCTAACAACAACAGCATATTTATGCAGCACTTTTAATACAAAGAAATATCCCAAGACCCTGCACAGAGACAGTATAAAACGAAGTATGACACTGAGTCACTTACGGAGATATTAGGTCAGACTTCCAAAAGCTTGGTCAAAGAGATAGGTTTTAAGGAGAATCTTAAAGGAGGAAAGCAAAATAGAGAGGTGGAGAGTTGTAAGAAGGTTATTCCAGAGAATCGACCCTCGGCAACTGAAGGCACAGCCACCAAATGTGGAATGAATCAAATTGGGATGCACAAGAGGCCAGAATTAGAGAAGGCCAGGTTTTTCGGAAGGTTGTGGGGTTTGTTGACTGTTTTCGATCCCAACAGCGTCACCAATACTGTTGCTAATATTAATGGTGTTGGTGAACTCCAAGCCTTCTCTTATATCGATCAAATAACCACACAACCAGTTAGTTAGTTCAAAAGATGGTTTATTTACATACACAAGAGTTATCTCGACATGCAAACGTAATATCTACTACGCGTTAAACTACAGCTATCAGCTACAATAACCTCTACTTAACTTCAGGGCGACCGGCATTGTGCAAATGGATAAAGCCTTTATCTGGATTTCACTTGGCTGGTTCAAAGAAAGTGGCTCTGTCTCTGCTGGGCTCACCGTCAGGTAGCGATCGTTGGTCTTGAGCTTAGCTGGCTGGCCCTGCTACAATTGGGTTGGCACAGGCTGGATCCAAAAGAGACAGAACACATGGCTGTGCTCTCTTTTATCCCTCTGGGAGATCCTTGGGGTGGTCCTTAACCTTGGACCCAATAGTTCGATAGGACTCTGATCACTGTCTTCGATTTCGGCCAATAAAGGGGCGGGTGCATTGGTAGCTTGGCGGGTCCTTAGCGGTCATTGACCTTGGAGGTTGGGCTTTCTGAGTAAAGGGAGTGGGGCCGATCAGTCTGTGGCTGTACCGGTTGCTTGATTGAAGTTCTATTGTCCTGGGAAAATGGGCCATTGAAGTGCAAATGAGCGGGGGTTTCGATCAGGTCTGATTACCTGTGTTTCAGATACACATAGGCTCTGTATCTGTCTGAGTCCTGGGTTGGCCATAATTCCCATGGTCCTTTGCAGGTGGCCATCTTAGATGGCTACATCCCATCCTCTTGGTCCTGAACGCGAAGCGTGGTGGATCACACTATCGATCCCTGTTCATCCTTGGTGGACCGGTCACCCTTGGTCAAGGCAAGGTTCTACTCTACTCTATCTTATGATTTGGGACATTTACCTAATATTTCATTAATACAACCATAAATTAATTCCTCTCTAATGATCACTATAATTCAGGTCAATATAAAACATTTAATTTATCCGCACAGTTGATCTCTAGCTAACACTATCTAAGGTACTCTCATGCTGATGGTGGATATCGAAAAACTTATGTACAGTACAAAATTTAGAACAGCAGCATCACATTTCTACTTCATCCGAATAAATTTAAAGAGGTATGTGGTTTATTTTTAGCAACGATTGGTACATGAATTTAATTTTGTTGAATTCCAAAGAAGGGGGCTCGGACTGTATATATCGGGGAGCGGGAGGTTTTTGCTCGCCATTTACGGAGTCAAAGTGTATGAATGATACTGCAGATTACTGCAATTACTAGAAGGGCCTCTACTATGTTCAGTTGCACACATACAAGCTGTCCGAGTGTATGTCTGCGGGGGTTGGAAAAGAGTCGGGTGCTGAATTACATAGGCTATGGCTGCGAGTTCTGCTGCTTGTCAACCTAGGTGGCCAGGCAATTTTAAAGAGATCTCTTCTAGTGGGCGTCCCTGTGCATCTTCTACGTAAATTTCATAACCATTAATTCTAACTCCATTTTCGATTGTGGAGGAACTGTCTACATACATTTTTAAAGCATTCCCTGTGGTTTGGGAATCCTGTGTCTTACTGCCTGCTCATGTGTGTAGTGACTTTGGGATAAAGGGTCCTGTGCGGTGTTGGGCTGCTATGATCTGGCACTCATGTGGGTTCCCTGCATATTGGAGATTATCGGCCAGAAATGTGTGGGTTTTGGTGCGTTTTACCGTAATGCCCCTGCATTGTAACAGTAGTGTCCAGTGAGCTGCTCTGACTTGGCTGACTGAAACGTCCTTTAATCTACCGTCTAGTAATAGTTGAGTGGGGGTGTGCTCGTTCAAGATCGTTACTGGGTTGAGGCCTGGGATGTACGCAAAGTACTGTACTACCCAAAAGACTGCAAGCAAGTGCCGTTCGCAGGCTGAGAATCCTTGCTCTACAGAATCTAATACTCTTGAGGCATAGGCTACGGGTCCTAAGTGATCATGTCGTTCTTGCAGGAGCACTGCTGATAGGGTTCGGTCGGTGATTGCTACTTCTGTGGCATAGGGCAAGTCTGGGTTTGGAACTTGTAAAGCGGGGGCTGTGCCTAGAGCACGTTTTAAATAATCAATGGCGTCTTGGTGCTGCGGGAGCCATTCCCATGGGGCGTTCATTTTAAGGAGCTCTGAGAGTGGGGCTGCTTTAGTGGCAAAACCATCTAAATGATTTCTGCAATATCCTACCAAACCTAGGAATGACCGGAGTGCAGTGACATTTTGGGGCAGGGGCAATTTAACGATGGACTCGATCCGTTTTTGCTCAATTCCTCTCTTCCCGTGGGTGATGATGGTGCCTAAATAAAGAACCTTTTCCTTTAAAATTTGGGCCTTTTTTGGGGTTGACCTTGCATCCGATGGATTGCAGTAGGCCTAATAATTCAGATCAGAGCTCTACGTGTTCCTCTTTTGTGTCTGTTGCAAGAGCAGATCGTCCACATATTGTATTAGGCAATCGGGTCGGGAAAATTTAGAAAGTCCATTGGCCAATTGTCGGTGGAAAATGGAGGGGGAGTTATGGAATCCTTGTGGGATGCATGTCCACGTGTACTGCTGCCATTGAAACGTAAACTCGTATTTATACTGGCAGGCCCCATCTAACGGGATGGACCAAAAGCCATTGCTGATGTCCAGCACTGTGAAGTACTTTGCCTGTACTCCCTGTTTGAGCATGGTCTCAGGACTCGTGGCAACAGTGGGGGCTGCTAAAGGGGTTACATTATTAAATTCTCGGTAGTCGATCATTAGTCGCCATGAACCATTGGGTTTTTTTACGGGCCAAATTGGAGCATTATTTGTGGACACTACGGGTTGAATAACACCTTGGCCTAACAAGCTGTTAATAACCTTCAAAGTCTCACCCTCGACTGGCTGTGGGAAACTGTACTGCTTTGGCAGCTTTGGATCAGGACCTGAAATCTTTACTGTACCTGGGATCTTCCCACAATCCTGTTTGTGTTGTGCGAACAAAGCTTTGTGTTTTATGAGGACCTCTCTAATCATCTGGTCTGCACTAATTGTTTGCGGATTAAACTAATAGTCCCCTACAGAGCAAATCCTGTTTTCATAATCCCCTACTGTGAACGTAGCGGGAGCCCTAGCTGTTTTGGCCATTCGCCAGACACATTTGTTTACTGGGTCAAACGGAAGGTTATGGGAGCTCATAAAATCAATGCCTAATATGTGTTCTGCTGTTTGGGGTAAGTCAACGACGGGGTGTCTGGTGCTAATGTTCACTATCTGAATGCGTATGGGAGCTGTGATATATCCTTGCTCTATGTGGCCGGTGAATCCACTCAGTGTGATGGTGTCTGTGGTGGGTCATTTGTCCTGTTGAAACATGGTGGAGGAGTTCAAAGTGGTGTGGGATCCTCCTGTGTCCCAAAGAAAATCAACTGTATGTCCTCGGACTGTGCCTGTAACTACTGGTCTGCCCGATTTGTCCCAGCTTGTGTCACAGACCCAATTTGGGGAGTCCGAACACCGTCAATCTATGGAGTTAAATGCTAAGTCATCTGAACGGGCGCTAACATTATGCATGGGCCTAACATTGTTCCTGGGTGGGGGGTTTGGTTGTTCGTTTCGTTGCTGGTTATGGGGGTTTTGTCAGCAATCGCGAGCGTAATGTCCCATGTGGCCACAATTGTAACAACACCGTGGTGCCTGTGCTCTGGGGTGCTGTCCCTCATGTCTACCCTTGTTTATCCATGCTGGGTCCTGGCTAGTCCTAAGTGGGTGCATGTTTGTTTCTATCTCGCCCTGATCTGTCTGTCAGTGTAGGGTTTGTTCCCATGCTCTGGAAAGTCGTTTCAATACCCAAACTTCATTGTGTGTGTGGTCTGCGGGGTTGTAGTTTACACAAGCCTTTTGAACTGCATCTGTGGCATACGAGACTAAGGTGCGGGACCATTTAGTGGTGTCCTCCTCATTTAGGTGTGCTCGTTTCAATTGTCCGTAGAATGCCATGAAATGAATCCATAGGCGACCAGCAAATGCGGTTGGGTGTTTTCCCTTCTTTTGCCTGCAGTGATTTAAACCCTCGACTGGATCTCCTTTGTTATACCCAATGGCATCTAATATGGGTGTTTTCATTTCCTGTAGGGTTCCTCCTGCTACATTTTGGGGTTCTGGCAAAGCTGACCTTACGGACTGGCTAAGGCTCATAACTATTAGCTTTACTTCCTCTCTCTCCTCTAGGCCGCACATAACTTTTATTGGCGCTCCTCCTCAAAGAAGCTGTGCGGGTCTGCGGTGGGCTGGAATGGACTAATTTTCGTGCAAGCTTCTCTTAATTGCGTTCTGGATAGTGGGGTGGTGTAAATGATATCAGGCTCATCCTGATTCGATGACTTGTGTTCTGTGGTAACCGGATTCATGGGGGTCGAATTGTGAGTGGGGGTGTGTGCTGCCTGTGCAGTCGGTGCTGCAGGTGCTTTTCTATTTGGGGCGTGAGGGGCTCGATTTTGATTTCCCGTGTCTTCTAAGTATCTTTGTGTGCTTTCGTTTAACTCTTGCCAATTGGGGGCAGCACGGTGGCGCAGTGGGTTAGCACTGCAGCCTCACGGCGCCAAGGTCCCAGGTTCAATCCCGGCTCTGGGTCACTGTCCTTGGAGTTTGCACATTCTCCCCATGTTTGCGTGGGTTTAGACCCCACAACCCAAAGATGTGCAGGCTAGGTGGATTGGCCATGCTAAATTGCCCCTTAATTGGAAAAAATGAATTGGGTACTCTAAATTTTTTTTTTAAAGAAAACAAAAAACCTCTTGCCAATCGGGAGCATCTTCCTCATCTAAATCCTACCCGCAAGTGTACCTGAAGCCATTCTGTACTGAGAGTTGCGACTGTAACTTTTCTATCTTCTGTCAGCATTTAGCATGGTCAACGGTTCTTCTGCCTCTGTTCCTTAGTGGAGCTGTGAAGAGCTCTCAAAGCTGTTTTTTAATCTGCGCATTTGCTAGTTAGCTGGGCGACCTGTTGTTCTGTTTCCTCTCTTACCAGGACTGCGCGCTTTATCGTACTGGGTCTGGAAGCTACTAAGGTGAACTAGACAAGATTGATGTGCACGTTTTACATCGGCCATTTCCTTATCCTTAGCTGCTAACTGTTCCCGGAGTTGCTCAATTATCTTCTCGCATTCGTTACGATTTCCCTCGTTCTTTTCTTCCTTCTCAATTAACTGCCTACGAAGCGTCTTCACAACCTCCTCTGTGCCTCGCAACTGTGCCAAACAGGACACTATTGCCATCGGCTTTCTGACTTTCCCTACATTTTTTTTGCAGACCTCGCTTAGGTTCTCCCACCAAGTCTGTCCTATCTTTCCTGGACCTGACTCATAAATAGCACAAAAATTCGACCAAAGGGGCCATCCTTTCCCCTTTAAGTATTTCCTTAACTCTTCCTCCCATATGGCTCTGCTCTGTTGGTTGCTGCAACCTCGGGTTCCTGTGGATTCATCAATCTTTCCATTGCTTTAGTGGCCATTACTTCTCTTGTCTCTTTTTCTACTTTTACTTTGGGACAGGAGAATAAGGTGGCGATTTGAACAGCGGGTTTGGCCTAAGCTATTTTCCGGCTCACAATCCCTCAATAGTTGTACACAATTCTAACGAGTTTGCCTTACTCTTCCTGTTAGGTACGCATGCGGGTTAGTATACACTAGCACTTGTGGTTCTCTCTCTTTCTCGCAATTGGATTCAAGGTTTGTAGGTTCTCGCGGAGTGACAAAGTCACTTCTAATCGAGTCCCATCTGGGTCGCCAATAATGTTTACTGTTTTCGATTCCAACAGCGTTGTCAATACTGTTGCTAATATTAATGATGTTGGTGAACCATAAGCCTTCCCTTATATCGATCAAATGGCCACACAATCAGTTAGTTAGTTCAAAAGATGGTTTATTTACATATACAAGAGTTATCTTGACATGCAAACACAATATCTACTACGAGTTAAACTACACCTATCAGCTACAATAACCTATACTTAACTACAGGGCGACCGGCACTGTGCAAAAGGATAAGGCCTTTATCTGGATTTCACTTGACTGGTTCGAAGAAAGTGGCTCTGTCTCTGCTGGGCTCATCCGTCAGGTAGCGATCGTTGGTATTGAACATGGCTGGCTGTTCCTGCTACAATTGGTTTGGCACAGGCCGGATCCAAAAGAGACAGAACACATGGCTGTGCTCTCTTTTATCCCTCTGGGATTTTGCGCTCTTTGGGGTGGTCCTTAACCTTGGACCCAATAGTTCGATAGGGCTCTGATCACTGTCTTCGATTTCGGCCAATAAAGGGGCTGGTGCATTGGTAGCTGGGCGGGTCCTTAGCGGTCATTGATCTTGGCAGTTGGGCTTTCTGAGTAAAGGGAGTGGCACCGATCTGTCTGTTGCTGTGCCTGTTGCTTGATTGGAGTTCTATTGTCCTGGGAAAATGGGCCATTGAAATGCAAACGAGCGGGGGTTTCGATCAGGTCTGAATACCTGTGTTTCAGATACACATAGGCTCTGAATCTGTCTGAGTCCTGGGTTGGCCATAATTCCCATGGTCCTTTGCAGGTGGCCATCTTAGATGGCTACAGGTTGAAGGAGATTACAGAAATAGGAAAGGGCAAGGCCGTGGAGGGATTTGAAAACAAAATGAGAATTTTCAAATCAAGACATTGCTTGACCGGGAGCCAATGTAGGTCAGCGAGCACAGTGGTGAAAAGGGAACAGGATTGCTGCGATTTAAGACAACGGCAACACAGTTTTAGATTTCCTCGAGTTAATGAAGGGTAGATTGTGGGAGACCAGCTAGGAGTTAGTTGAAATAGTCAAGTTTTGAAGTAATGAAAGCATGAATAAAGGTTTCATCAGTAAATGAGCGGAGACAAAAACAAGGTCAGGCAATGTTATAAGTTGGAAATAAGTGGCCTTCGTGATGGCACGAATGTAAGGTTAGAAGTTCATCTTGGGCTGAAATGAGACACCAAGGTTGCAACCATAATTGGCTTACTCTCAAAATGTTGCCAGGGAGAGGGATGGAATCAGTAACTAAGGAACAAAGTTTGGAGCAGGGAAGCCATGCAGTCTTCCCAGTGTTTAATTGGAGAAAATTCCTACTCATCCAGTACTGGATGTCGGACAAGCAGACTGATAATTACTGAAGTCAACTGATGGTTTATATTTCCAAATTCATAATGTTCACCTTACATTTTCTACAAAAGACCTTTGGCACAACTACATTGAATCTCCAGCCAAGAAATTAAAAACAAGGGGGTGGCCAAGCTAAAAGGACAATGTAGCTCCATGGAGTGACCAGCAGGAGGTGTGCACCGCCCAGACATGTGTCAGCTAAATTTTCCTTTCCTCGCCAACATTTGATTATTTGAACATGAAATGTCTCACTGAGTGATTCAGCTGAAAATTGACCAAATTACTGAGGTATTTGTCAGAAAGGTTGAAATCACAGCCTGGAAGTGCAGTATGTGATCCGGATATATCAAGAAATTACCCTGCTGCTTACAGAAGCAGACTGATTGCCTGCTGCTCTTTTCAAAGATGCGCTGAAGGAACAAAGAGCCAATGTTTTAAACGTTTTGTCTGCGAGACAAGTTATGGGAGCACAGTGCTTTCAAGCTACACACGGAACTGCGCCAAAATAAGGCTTGCCACAACGTTTTAAATACCTAAAACTGTTTTCGTATCACAGGGCTTGAAGTAGTTTCTCACTTCCTGCCTCTTTTCAGGCAACTTGACCACTGAACCTACTCCCAAGGGTGGAAAAACTGAGCCTGAAATGTAACTATACATGACTTCCAGCTGGCTCATAGTTAGTTTCTCTTGAGTAATATATTTTTCAACAAAAAAAGTCTGGAGAGGATCAGCAATTAAAATGGAAAAACAGCCTGGGTGGTTTTGGTTGGAATACAGCACTTATGATGACACTGAATGAGGTAGGAGGAGGTAGGGTTCCAATGTTGTTGGTATTATATTGGTGGTTCGCAGAGTTTGACTATAAGACAAATGTTGACTGATTGTCACTAAGTACAGAAACTAAGATCCAGACTGTGAGCATGTACATTTAATAGGACATAGAACATAAAACAGTACAGCACAGAACAGGCCCTTCGGCCCTCGATGTTGTGCCAAGCATTGTCTGAAGCCAAGATCAAGCTATCCCACTCCCTGTCATTCTGGTGTGCTCCATGTGCCTATCCAATAACCGCTTGGAAGTTCCTAAAGTGTCCAACTCTACTATCACAGCAGGTAGTCCATTCCACACCCTAACCACTCTCTGAGTAAAGAACCTACCTTGGACATCCCTCCTATATCTTCCACCCTGAACATTATAGTTATGCACCCTTCCTCTTCATGTTTTTAGTATTTAATGAACTTACTCTATCTTAACTCAGGAAAGCCTGGTTAAAGTGGCCCACTTTTAAGCATAACTATTCGTAGAATCATAGAATCCCTGCACTGCAGAAGGAGGCCATTCAGCCCAGCAAGTCTGCACCGACCCTTATACAAACATATGTACACACAGATAAATATATATATTTTATATATATTGCTACATCTCTATATCTTTTCACAAGGGTAACTGTTGTCAGTGGCATGTTGGAATTCACTGCTCACTGGTTCGAAACGTTCTAGTTAGAAAAATAACAAACTATCTTCATGGCTTTCAGTTTCAATCATTCTCATTATACGTTTTTTTTACTCATCGTTGGGTTGCAGGCATAGCAGGCTCGGCCAACCTTTATTGCCCCGCACCTAATTGCCCTTGAGAAGATGCTGCTGAGCCACCTTGAACCACTGCAGTGAGTGTGGTGTGTGGGGGGAGGGGCCCAGCACACCTTTGGAGTACCCCCCAGTTACAATGCCCTGAAGCTCAGTGTATTTATATAGCACCTTTCATAGAATAAAATGCCACAGGGTGCAACGCAGGGCAGTTATAAAATAAGACATTACACCAAGTCACGTGAGGAGATATATGGGAAGATAGCCAAAAACTTAGCCAAAGAGGTGGATTTTAAGGAGCATCTTAAAGGAGGAAAGAGGGGTAAAGAGGCCGAGAACTTTAGGGAGGGAATTCCAGAGTTTAGGGCCTTGGCACCTGAAGGCACAGCTACCAATGGAGCAAATAAAATCTGGTATGCTCAAGGGGCCAGAATTAGAAGTGCACAGAGATTGCAAAGGATTGTGGATCTGGAGGAAATTACAGACATAGAAAGGGGTTTGAAAACAAATTGAGAACTTTAAAATTGAGGTGTTTCTTAATGGGAGCCAATGTAGGTCAATGTACACAGGGGTGATGGGTAGTGGTCTGAAACAACTAAGAACGTGAGCAGAAGCGGTTTTGTCTCTCTTAAATTCATGGACGGTCATGCATGAGTGTTCAGCCATGAATTTGTTCTAGAAGTAATATGAATGAGGGCTTCAGCAGAGAAAGTGCTTAGAGTTAGACCATGTTACAGATGTGGGAATAAATGGTTTTAGTAAAGGCGTGTGATTCTTACTGAAGAAATCCCATGCTGCTATTTAAAGAAGGCAGTGGGATTTGCAAGTTGTCCCAGTGTCCCGATCAACGCATCTCCCTCAGCCAATACCACTCAAAATAATTACCTGCACCAAGGATTTTCTGAGAAGGGTTCCCACTCCACCACTGTAATTTCTGCACGTGTGAATGAGGTTTCCACCACCACACAGCTGTCAAAGTTTCAGCGATGGAGTGACACCAGCTTTGAGAAAGCTCTGGGGACGGGATTTTCCGTCGGCTGATGCCGGAATCGGGAAATGCGATTGGGTGGAGATTGGTTTAGACGCCAGAACCTGGAGGTGGGCACCATTGCCACGGCCTGCAAGGCAGCCATGCGGCTGCACATGCCCCTGACTGCCCACTGTGAACTTAATGCCACAGGTTGTATAGGTGTGTCCCCCAGGCCACCCCCCCCCCCCCCCTCCAGGTGCCCTTAAGCCCCAGCCGACACATCAACAGAATGGGTGCGTTCCAGTGCAACACTGCCATCTTGTTGCCTGGTTTGGTGTGTACGGGGAGTGCAGTGTGTATATGCGGCTGCAGCTAGCCAGCCTCCTGGGTGTCAATCATGGACCCGGTGAATCCCGCACTGTTTCTGATTGGATTTGATTGCGTTCCATGTGGCGCCGGTGCTAGATCCTCAACGGTTGCTGATTCGGTCCAGGTGCGGTGTGGGTTTTGCTGTTGTGGATGTCCACGAATCCTGCCATGGTGTCAACATTTAGTCTCAGGAACGGAGAATCCCGCTGCATGTCTTTTGTCATTCTTTCACTGCCTTTCAGACCTTGTTTCGTGTTAATTGGCTGCTGCATTTGCTTACGTGGAATAAAATTATCCCATTGGTTGTAAAGCATTTAGAGGCTTAGTTAAATTATGATAAAGTACAATATGACTGCAAATTGACTATATATTTCATTATTATAGTGTGGTGAATGTATTATACTAATAATCCACCAGTGTATTTGTATCTGTGCTGTTGCGCTTGTATTTGTATCTGTGCTATGCTGTTGCCCTTGTGGGCTTCTCCTGTGGGCCATTGTATGGCATTATCCATAGGGGTGTGGTGAATGTATAATATAAATTCACACTGTGTATCACTGTGTCCCTGTGGGCTCCATCTGTGAGCCGTTGCGCGGCTCTGCCCACAGGGGGAGATGAGGAGCATGTACAGGTCTCTGACCTTGGCTCCGCCCATGGCTCCGCCCATGGCTCCACCCACAACCGGAAGTATAAAGTGCTGCGGTCTTGCGAGCCTGCCTACAGTTCAGCTAGTCACAGGCAGGCTCAGTGGTAAGCCGATTAAAGCCACAGTTTACTTCTACTCGTGTCCTTGAGTGAATTGATGGTCGCATCAAGGGGAACATGTTGGGGCATGTATGGGCTCCGCCCATGGCTCCTCCCCTTGAAGGGAGGTATAAAGAGCAATCGACCTGTAGGCAGTTCGCAGCATTGGTTCAGTCGCAGGCAGGCACTGTTCTAAGTTGATTAAAGCCACGGTTTACTTCTATTCCTGTCTCGAGTGAATTGATGGTCGCATCACATAGTATAACCAAATCATCTTATCGCATTATGGTGGTAGCTCAAACAAAATAATTTAACATAATTATTGTTCCGAATTGATGGAAATAGTGTCAGCCTTTGTTTCGTGACAGAACTCACAACCTAGTCGAAAGGCTTTGGATTAGCAAGGCCCAATGCAGAAATTTGAGCATAGATTGCAGAATGAAGCTTCAGGGTAACACTGAGTGGGGGGGGGGCTGCACATTTGGAGGATTGGACTTTAAAATGAAGCCCCATCTATGCTCAGACGGAGTCAAATATCCCAGTCCCCTATTTAAGGAAGAACAGGGGAGTTCTCCCGAGGCTGTTGCCAACATTTCTCCCTCAAAAAACCTCACAAAAAAACTGTTTACCAATCAAAATGTAAAAGCTGCCGAGTTCTTCTTCCTGTTTAGATCCATACCGATCTTCATCCCCAAGACCTTCTTCCAAAATGTAGACAGCTTAATCATGGCGTTTGTATTGGGGGGGGGGGGGGGGGGGGGGGGGGGGGGGAGAGAATCCGAGAGTTCTTAAACCAACGCTGCAAAGGAGAAAAATCAAAGGTGGCCTGGCACTACCAAACCTGCAGTACTATCACTGGGCAGCAACGGCGGAGAGAGTGAGGGGATGGGAACGCAAACCCAATTCCGAGCGGGTATGGATGGAGGAAGCCTCCTGCAAAGGGGCGATCCTCCTAGGCCTGGCTACGGTAGCACTCCCATCCCCCTCGACAAAATATATATCAAGTCCAGTAGTAGCAGCCACATTGAAAATGTGGGGTCAGCACTTTGGGCTGACTAAGATGCCACCCTTCTGCGGTAACCACAGATTCCCTCCAGCCATGCTAGACACCACCTTTAAGAAACGGAGACAGGACTGGGGTACGTGATGTTACGGACTTTTCCGTAGGAAACAGTCTGGCGACGTTAAACTAAGTGACGGAGAAATGGGAACTGCCAACAGGACAGGAAATGAAATACCTACAGATAAAACACGTCCTCCGCAAAGAAACAGTGGGATAACCCTGGTCCCCGGAGACCACATTATTAGAGGACCAGATGAACACGGACAGTAAGGAAGGGGGACTCTGCGGGAAAATACACGGACAACCACTGGACAGAGCTCGAACACTACTGGACGGGATGAGATGGAAATGGGGGGGCAAACTGGGGACAGAAGTGGGTTTGGGACTCTGAAGCGAAGCACTGAGCAGGGCCAACTCCACCTCCTCCTGCGCAAGGCTCAGCCTCACGCAGTTCAAAGTGATGCACAGAGCACACCTGACCAGAACCCAAATGAGCAGATTCTTCCCAGAGGTGGAGGACAAATGTGAACGGTGCCAGAGGGGCCCGGCCAACCACACCCACATGTTCTGGGTATGTCCCAAACTTTCTGGGTTCTGGACAAACTTCTCCGAGGCAATGTCCAAGGTTGTGGGGGTGAGGGTGAAGCCATGCCCAAATGTGGCAAGCTTCAGAACTACACATGAGGAAGAGGACCGGCACCCTAGCTTTCGCTTCTCTAATCACACACCAGAGAATCCTGTTCAGCTGGCGATCAGCAGCACCACCCACAGCTGCAGATTGGCTGGCTGACCTTTCGGAATTTCCCCACCTGGAGAAGATAAAATATGCCATCCCAGGGTAGGAGGGAGGCTTTCTGACTGCATGGGGACAGTTTGTCAGCCTGTTCCAGAACCTGCTCGAGGCCAGCAACAATGAGTAGATAAGGAAACCGGAAAGTGTTTTTAAAGAAAGGAGAGAGGAAAGAGAAAGAAACAGGAATGCACAACGCGGGGGGAAGCGGGGGGAGGGGGGGGGGGGGAGAGGAGGAAGGGCTAGAGAGGCACAAGAGATGCAACGTGGGGGGGGGGGGCAGGGGCAACCCCTCCCCATCAACAGGACAGACACGGGCAAAGCCGATGGGGGGAGAAAAGAAAGGAGGGAAGGGGAGGAAAAGGGGGAACACATCCCCAGACCGACCAGGGAGCACACAAGGGGGGGGGGGGGGGGGGGGCAGTGGGTGGTAGGAGGACTATATGCCGAGACGGATGGCGACAGACTGTATATAAAAAGAATTAAGGGAAGAAAAGGGCAAACCTTTCTGTATTGCTCAGTAACTGAACACGAACGGCCATGTATATAATTTTGAAAAAGCCAATAAAAATATCTATTAATAAAAAACTGTTTACCTGGTCATTTATCTCATTGTTGTTTGGGCAGCACCGTGGTTACCACTGTGGCTTCACCGCGCGAGGGTCCCAGGTTCAATTCCCCGCTGGGTCACTGTCTGTGTGGAGTCTGCACGTTCTCCCCATGTCTGCATGGGTTTCCTCCGGGTGCTCCGGTTTCCTCCCACAGTCCAAAGACGTGCAGGTTAGGTGGATTGGCCATGCTAAATTGCCCTTCGTGTCCAAAAAGGTTAGGTGGGGTTATAGAACATAGAACATAGAACATAGAACAGTACAGCACAGAACAGGCCCTTCGGCCCTCAATGTTGTGCCGAGCAATGATCACCCTACTCAAATCCATGTATCCACCCTATACCCGTAACCCAACAACCCCCCCTTAACCTTACTTTTATTAGGACACTACGGGCAATTTAGCATGGCCAATCCACCTAACCCGCACATCTTTGGACTGTGGGAGGAAACCGGAGCACCCGGAGGAAACCCACACACACAGGGGGAGGACGTGCAGACTCCACACAGACAGTGACCCAGCCGGGAATCGAACCTGGGACCCTGGAGCTGTGAAGCATTTATGCTAACCACCATGCTACCCTGCTGCCCATTATTGGGTTACGTGGATCGGGTGGAAGTGAGGGCTTAAGTGGGTCAGTGCAGACTCGATGGGCCGAATGACCTCCTTCTGCACTGTATGTTCTATGTTTGTAGTACCTCACTCTGTGAAAATTGTTTGCCATGTTTGCCTGCAAAAGAACAGACTACACTTCAGACATTATCAGTTGGCGAGAAAGCTGTCCTGGGAGAAAGCTGTCCTGGACTACCATTGTCATGTGAAGCTTGAACAAAGTACCACTGCCAGTTATTTGAATAGAAGGTTTATCCAATTTTTAAAAAAAAGTGGCGAATGTTCTGATGTCAGACAGACAGTAACATCTCTATCTCCCAAAAAAATGGGCCAGGATTTTGTGGCCCTTCTTACTGTTATTATGGTCCCACCTAAGTAGACAGCAGTTTAGATGGCCTGCCGCATTCTCCTGGTGTGGGGGGGGACACATTGTGGTGGAGCCGTAAAGTTCTGGCCCAATTTAGCTGTTATATTGGCCTATTTTACCATGTGCAATCACTTCCATATCAGAAAATAAACTTACGTCACCCATTTGTAGGATAGCAATGTCCACCCATAGGATTTTACAAATTAATATAGTGCTGGTAATCATGATTGTATGGAATCAGGTGGAACCATTAGCACTAAGTGCATAAAAACGTCAGGGATGATGAAGTACTATTTGGTCCCAGGAATATTTTCCTCGATTACATTAACTCTCCTATTGATATAATGAACAGTATTTTGGATGCCCCAAATGCTTTTTTGCCTCCATTTCTTTCTTAGCAGGCTATCCAAAATCTTGCCTAATCTATTTTGCCAATTTCTATGTCTTCTGATCCTAATTTCGTGTTTTATTTTAAAGTAATAATATGGATTTACTTTAACTATTTCAGTGTTTAACTGCCTTCTTTCCAGACAGTTCAGTTCCAATTCTGTAATCTTTTATCGTAGCTCATTTCTTTGCATTATGGTCAGCCATGTTGCCCTTTTCTCAAGTTTTTCTAATGTATATGTCCTTCTGTGGTATGAGGCCAGAATTTTCTGTTGGCAAAAATAGGGGGAAAAAGGGAAAAATGTCTTTACTCAAGTAGAGTGGTTACAATATTGAATTGGTTATCACAGGAAGTGATTGAGGTAAACAGCTGTGGTGAATCATAATAGCATAATTCACACTGTTATCACACATGTTGTACCATGCCTCTGTAAGCTCGGCACACGAGCAGTTGCGCGGCTCTGCCCCTAGGGGGAGGTGTACTGGGAATGTACGGAAGTTTGTACTGGGCTCCACCCTTGGCTCCGCCCATGACTCCTCCCCCCCACTGGTTGTATAAAGCTTGGCAGTCGGAGCCTGCCAGCCAGTTCATCTAGAGTTCATCTCGCCAACTTTAAGGGCATTTTAGTGGTCACTGGATAGACATATGGATGAAAATGGAATAGTGTAGGTCAGATAGGCTTCAGATGGTTTCACAGGTCGGCGCAACATCGAGGGCCGAAGGGCCCGTACTGCGCTGTAGTGTTCTATGTTCTATATGTTCTATGTTCGTCACAGGCAGGCTCTGTTGTAAGACGATTAAAACCACTGTTCACTTCTAACCACGTGTCACGTGAATTGATGGTCTCATCAACAGCTTGGAGGCTTATTGTAGTCAACGAGGAGCCCCGTAAAGGTTAGTGAAAAGTAGCCTGTTTCCTACTCACGGTTAGGAAATGCAGCAACAAAGCAACACTCCAAGTCCCAGCCGGCACCATCCTGAGATACCGGCTCCATCTTGGGGCAGTTTTTATCTCGGGGAATTAACATGCCCTGCTGTTGGGCCTCTGCCCCTCAACAGGGGAGATCAATCGGGTCATCCCTGTGCATCTTATGGGGGTTATAACAAGGCTTAAAAAAGGATGAGTACATGAGAGGAAAAATAAGAGAAAGATGATGAGATAGATGGAGACACATGTGCAGCACAGATTAATTGGGCCAAATGACCTGCTTCCGTGCTGTATATTCTATTTAATTTGATGTTAAATATATTAAACAGAGAAATAACTTCCGAATGTGCTAAACATTTGTTTGCTAATATCTTCAGCAGTGTATTCTGGAGTATGGTGTCCAAAACTGAATACATTGGCTGGAATTTTTCAGCCGTTCTCACTGACAGGATCTTCCAACAGCAAAACCACTCTGTGGGTTTCCAGGCAGCAGGAGGCGCATTGAACGGGAAACCCTATTAACGTCTTCTGATCCCGTCGGCAGCCAATGGCGGGCTGCCTCAGCTGCCACGAAACATACCATGGAGGGTGCAGAAAATCCCCCCCAGTATTTATGATGTAGTTGGGGCAGGGAATTGTCACAGCTCCATATTTTCAGAATCATAAGGATGAATTTTATTTTCTCTCAACTAGATATTGGAATGGAAATTATAGACATAAAACTGTGAGGATCGCATGTCTGAATACTTAATGGGCTGAATTTAACAGGGGCAGAAGTGGAACCAACTAGGTGCAATGCCGTTGCAACCATTTCCAGAAGCCCCAATGCAATTCCATGCCCATTAGGCAACTAGATGCCTACCGCCAAAAGCTCCTAGCCTTTTAAATGGGAAGCTCCAGCTTCCAAGAGGTTTTGGCCAATCAGAGGGCTGTTCAGTGCCAGTATCTAGGTAATTGTGGTTGCTCGCTGGGGTTAGGACCATTCAAGTAGGAGAGAATAGAGTCAGCACGGGCATCCATGAGAGGTTCTCCGTGGGCCACGAGGTGTCCAAGCAGGAGGATGGCACCTTTTACTGACGAGCCTTCTGACATAGCAGGTGCATCCCCCCATCTGTCCCCATCACAGGTAGAATATTAGTAACGGTGGGAAGTGGCCCTTAATTGTCATTTGAGGGCCTCAATTGGCCTTTGGATGGGAAGGTTATCCATGACCTTTGGACCCTCGATTGAATTGAAGAGTCAAGACGGTGACTGGGCGGCAGCACGGTGGCACAGTGGGTTAGCACTGCAGTCTCACGGCACTGAGGTCCCAGGTTTGATCCCGGCTCTGGGTCACTGTCCATGTGGAATTTGCACATTCTCCCGTGTTTGCGTGGGTTTCACCCCCACAACCCAAAGATGTGCAAGCTAGGTGGATTGAACACGCTAAATTGCCCCTTAATTGGAAAAAATTAATTGGGTACTCTAAATTTAACACTACCTGCTCCCATGGGCCGGATTAAATTTAATCCAATGGGGGCAAATTGCTCCTCCAGGAGCGAGATTTAATATAATATGCTCTGTATTCGACTGGTTCACCAATGGATCCTGTAATGTTATTCGCCTTTTTACTTATTTCACATTGTCTAGATATTTAGAATGACATGTCCCTTTTAAGCTCTTCCTATGTTATTTGAATTTTGTCAATTATATGTATGTCTTGCATTATTTTCAAACTGAAAGAGACCAGAGAGGAATTTTGTTCAGCATTAGCTATTATCTCAAACAACATGGTGTTAAATTACACCTGCTGTATGTGGTTCTAACTGTCTAACCCATCTAAATATCATCCTGTGAATTTTTGCTGCAGCTGTTACCGCTAGTCATGTTTTAACAACACATATAACCAGACTACAGCTCTTTCTGTGCCCAGGCCCTTTGTGTACACTGTAAATCTCAGGGTCCCAGCAGTGACTCTTCTGGGAATCAACAAAGAACAAAGAAAGGTACAGCACAGGAACAAGCCCTTCGGCCCTCCAAACCCACGCCGACCATGCTGCTGGTCCCTATCCCTCTATTCGCATCCTATTCATATATTTGTCAAGGCGCATCTTAAATGTCACTACCATACCTGCTTCCACCACTCTCCTCTGCAGCGAGTTCCAGGCACCCCCTACCCTCTGTGTAAAAAGCTTCCCTCACACGTAGCACATAGAACATACAGTGCAGATGGAGGCCATTCAGTCGATCGAGTCTGCACCGACCCACCTAAGCCCTCACTTCCACCCTATCCCCGTTACCCAATAACCCCTCCAAACCAATTGACTCTTCGACCCTGGGATTAGCTTCTGACTATCCACTCTGTCCATGCCCCTCATAATCTTGTAGATTTCTTCAGGTTGTCCCTCAACCTCCATCATACCAGTGAGAACAAATCGCGTTTATCCAACCTCTCCTCATAGTTAATGCCCTCCATACCAGGCAACATCCTATTAAACCTCTTCTGTACCCTCGCCAAAGCCTCCACATCCTTCTGGTAATGTGGTGACCAAAATTGAATACTATATTCCAAGTTTGGCCGAACTATGGTTCTATACAACTGCAAGCATGGCTTGCAATTTTTATTCTCAATGCCCTGGCCGACGTACGCGGCACAGTGGCTAGTGGTTAGCACTGCGGTCTATGGTGCTGAGGACCCGGGTTCGAATCCTGGTCCTGGGTTACTGTCTGCTTGGAGTTTGCACATTCTTCCCGTGTCTGCGTGGGTTTCACCCCCATAACCCAAAGATGTGCAGGTTAGGTGGATTGCCCACACTAAATTGCTCCCTATTTGGAAAATAATAGGGTACTCTAAATTTTTTTTTAAATGTCCCGGCCAATGAAGCATGCCGTATGCCTTCTTGATTATCTTCTCCACCTGCGTTGCCACTTTCAGTGACCTGTGGACCTGTACACCCAGATCCCTCTGCCTGCCTATACCCTTCAGGGTTCTGCCATTTACTGTATATTTCCCACCTGTATTAGACCTTCCAAAATGCATTACCTCACATTTGTCCGGATTAAACTTCATCAGCCATCTCTCTGCCCAAGTCCCCAACCAATCTATGTCCTGCTGTATCCTCTGACAGTCCTCATTGCTATCCACAATTCTGCAATTCCACCAACCATTATGTCACCCACAACTTACTAATCAGACCAGTTACATTTTTCTCCAAATCATTTATATATACAACAAACAGCAAATGTCCTAGTACTGATCCCTGCAGAACATCACTAGTCACAGAACCTTTCCACTGCTACCCTCCATCTTCTATGACCGAGCCAGTTCTGTATCCATCTTTCCAGCTCACCTCTGATCCCATGTAACTTCACCTTCTGTATCAGTCTGCCATGAGGGACCTTGTCAAAGACCTTACTGAAATCCATGTATACAACATCCACTGCTCTACCTTCATCAATCGTCTTTGTCACTTCCTCTAAAAATTTGATCAAGTTAGTGAGTCACAACTTCCCCTTGACAAAACCATGTTGCCTCTCACTAATACATCCACTTGCTTCCAAATGGGAATAAATCCTGTCTCGAAGAATCCTCTCCAATAACTTCCTGACCACTGACGTAAGGCTCACCAGCCTGTAATTTCCTGGATTATCCTTGCTACCCTTCTTAAACAAAGAAACAACATTAGCTATTCTCCAGCCCTCTGGGATCTCACCTGTATCCAGTGAGAATACAAAGATTTCTGTCAAATCCCCAACAATTTCCTCCATTGCCTCCCTCAGTATTCTGGGGAAGATCCTATCAGGCCTTGGGGACTTATCCGCTCTTTAGTGAATACTGATGCAAAGTACTCATTTAGTAATTTCCTTACCAATTTCCTGACTCCTCGCATAGATTCCCTCCCCTGTCCTTGAGTGGGCCAACCCTTTCCCTGGCTACTCTCTTGTTCTTTACATACATCTAAAAACCTTTGGATTTTCCTTAATCCTGTTTGCCAATGACTTTTCGTGATCCCTTTTGGCCCTCCTGAGTACTTGCTTAAGTTCCTTCCTACTTTCCTTATATTTCTCGCGGGCTTCATCTGTTCCCTTACAAATACTTCCTTTTCTGTTTGGACTAGCTCGCAATATCCCTCGTTATCTAAGGTTCCCAAAACTTGCCATACTTATCCTTCTTCCTCACAGGAACGTGCCAATCCTGAATTCCTATCAAATGGCATTTGAAAGCCTCCCACATGCCAGACGTGGATTTATCCTCAAATATCCACCCCCAATCTAGATTCTTCAATTCCTGCCTAATATTGTTATAATTAGCTTGCCCCAATTTAGCACCTTCACCTGAAGACTACTCTTATCTTTATCCAACAGTACCTTAAAACGTACTGAATTATGGTCACTGTCCCCAAATGCGTCCCTACTGAAACTTGGACTATCTGGCCGGGCTCATTCCCCAATACCAGGTCCAGTATGGCTCCTTCTCTAGTTGGACTATCTACATATCATTTCAAGAAGTCTCCTGGATGCTCCTTACAAACTCTGGCCCATCCAAGCCCCGAGCACTAAGTGAGTCTCAGTCAATATAGGGGAAGCTAAAATCACCCACCACAACAATCCTGTTCCTTTTACACCTTGCCTAAATCTGCCGACATATCTGTTCCTCTATCTCCCACTGACTGCTGGGAGGCCTGCAGTAAACCACCAACATTGTGACTGCACTCTTTCTATTCCTGAGCTCTATCCATATTGCCTCACTGCATGAACCTCTGAGATGTCCTCCCACATTACCACACAAGAGTTTTCCCTCATCTGCCATTAGAACATAGAACATAGAACATTACAGCGCAGTACGGGCCCTTGGGCCCTCGATGTTGCGCCGACCTGTGAAACCATCTGAAGCCTATCTGACCTACACTATTCCATTTTCATCCATATGTCTATCCAGTGACCATTTAAATGCCCTTAAATTTGGCAAGTCTACTACTGTTGCAGGCAGGGCGTTCCACACCCTTACTACTCTCTGAGTAAAGAAACTGCCTCTGACATCTGTCCTATATCTACCACCCCTCAATTTAAAGCTATGTCCCCTCGTGTTGGTCATCACCATCCGAGGAAAAAGATTCTCACTGTCCACCCTATCTAACCCTCTGACTATATTATATGTCTCTATTAAGTCACCTCTCAGCCTTCTCCTCTCTAACGAAAACAACCTCAAGTCCCTGAGCCTTTCCTCGTAAGACCTTCCCTCCATACCAGGCAACATCCTAGTAAATCTCCTCTGAACCCTTTCCAAAGCTTCCAAAGCCTTCCTATAATGTGGTGACCAGAACTGCACGCAGTACTCCAGGTGCGGCCGCACCAGAGTTTTGTACAGCTGTAGCATAACCTTGTGGCTCCGAAACTCAATCCCCCTACTGATAAAGGCTAGCACACCATATGCCTTCTTAACAGCCCTATTAACCTGGGTGGCAACTTTCAGGGATTTATGTACCTAGATGCCGAGATCTCTCTGTTCATCTACACTACCAAGAATCTTGCCATTAGCCCAGTACTCTGCATTCCTGTTACTCCTTCCAAAGTGAACCACCTCACACTTTTCCGCATTAAACTCCATCTGCCACCTCTCAGCCCAGCTCTGCAGCTTATCTATGTCCCTCTGTAACCTATAACATCCTTCAGCACTATCCACAACTCCACCGACCTTCGTGTCATCTGCAAATTTACTAACCCATCCTTCTACACCCTCTTCCAGGTCATTTATAAAAATGACAAACAGCAATGGCCCCAAAACAGATCCTTGCGGTACACCACTAGTAACTGAACTCCAGGATG
The DNA here is from genome assembly GCF_902713615.1 of Scyliorhinus canicula. Classification (NCBI taxonomy): domain Eukaryota; kingdom Metazoa; phylum Chordata; class Chondrichthyes; order Carcharhiniformes; family Scyliorhinidae; genus Scyliorhinus; species Scyliorhinus canicula. The sequence continues at coordinate 58,962,615 of NC_052155.1, read as the reverse complement.
AACATTTGCCATCAACCACCACCCTTTGTCTTCTATCAGCTAGCCAATTACTGATCCAAACCGCTAAATCACCTTCAATCCCATACTTCCGTATTTTCTGCAATAGCCTACCGTGGGGAACCTTATCAAACGCCTTACTGAAATCCATATACACCACATCAACCGCTTTACCCTCATCCACCTGTTTGGTCACCTTCTCAAAAAACTCAATAAGGTTTGTGAGGCATGACCTACCCTTCACAAAACCGTGTTGACTATCGCTAATCAACTTGTTCTTTTCAAGATGATTCTAAACCCTATCTCTTATAACCTTTTCCAACATTTTACCCACAACCCACAACAAGGTCTATAATTACCAGGGTTGTCTCTACTCCCCTTCTTGAACAAGAGGACAACATTTGCTATCCTCCAGTCTTCCGGCACTATTCCTGACGACAAAGACGACATAAAGATCAAGGACAAGGATCAAGGACATCCTTCACAATTTCTATTGGCACACACATTTCCTATCTGGTCATCTTAAGTATTCTCGTCTTGCATGCCACGAAATAATTAATTGAAAATAACTCAGTACATCACATGTAAAACGTGATTCATTGTGTAAAACACCATAATAAGGTTACGGGGTATCCTGACAGAGAAACAGAGGTTTGGCTTACTTTTAGCATGCACGATGATTCATACTCGTTTAATGTACTGCAAAGCACCATAATTAATTGTATATCCCTGCTAAATGCCAAAAACATGTTGGCTATTCCTGACATGAGGGCCTGTGAGGATACAAACCACACTGTGTAATTAGGAGGAAAAATTGCTGCTCCTAGTGTGAAACAAATTGCAGGCCAACCGAGATACATTAAGCTTTGGTGTCATTTTCAAAGTACAGAATGCACAAATTTATTGGGCGAGATTTTACCAGCAACAACCTAGCACCAACGTCAGGTTGTGATGCAGGTGGCATGGCCATGAGGGTGGGGGTGAAGGTGAGAAGGCAGTATTGTCGGGACCGTCCAATTACTAAAGGGCAGAGGGGGCAGCTGGCTAATTTAGGAAGGTGACGAGCCTTCCATGCTGCCGGCCCACTCAGAGGAGTTGGCATTCTGAGAGAGGTGGCTACTGTTGAGGCAGCAAGGAGAATGCAAGGATTCCTCCACATTGTGCCCTCGCAGGGGTGGCAGATATTTGTTTTATCTGCCAAGGACAAGAAAGCAAGCTCCAGCGAACGTTTCATGTATAAGAATAGCTGTGTCCTTCAATGCTTGCCTCAGTGAGTGGCTTTACTGAACTGATCTACGATGACAGCTTGCCTCACTGTAGAGTGACATGACTATGGCAAGCCAGATCAGACATGTAGGAATGTTGCATTTCAAACTCCAAACATCCCCCTTTTATACTGAACAAAAGATATAAAGAGTGATCAGAGGTAAAATCTCTCCAGTGCAAGCAGCAAGGTCAAGGAGATGGTCTTTGCCGCATATGGCCACCTCCTTGGCCCATGGGGCCTCTGGCTTTGATGCAAACCCAGAGGCCGCTTCCATGCTGCAATTGGCTTCCCCACATGATTGGGGAGCTACACTACCAGCATCAAAAAGCCAATGGCCGAGGAAAGTTATTTTTATTTGGGCATTTAATTATTCAAATTGACCTCTTGCCTTGCTCCTGAAGTGGCTCCCCAGCATTTTAACAGCTCACCTTTCTCCCAGTCTGTTATCCCCAGGCCAGTTAAATCCCATCCATTGCGACCAAAATGATGAGATGCAGAAATGCTGTCTGATCGTTTTCCTCGTGCTCAGGGATAGTGACATCCTGTAATACTCTCCCAACTTTTTAACGTTGGGAACCAGAGGCTAGATTCCACTGCCACAGCTTTATGGATCTCAATTGGTCGGCAATTTGTTTCACATTGGAAACATTAATTTATGCTCGTAATTGCACAGTGTGGTTTGTGTCTTCATAGGCCCCCACATCATGAATAAGCAGCATCTTTATGACTTTTAACAGGGACACGCAATCAGCTGTGAAGTTTGCCCAGGATGAATCCTTACACATGCTGAAATTAAGCTGATTCTTCATGGTTCTGAAACTTAGTTGTTCTACCAATAACAATGTGAGGGCCCAGCTCCCTACCTTTGGCAAACCAGTTCTCATAATCACTTCATTTCCATTCCGGGGTGGATACGGTGGTACGGGTTGGAGGTAGAGGGTGGTAACTCCTGAGAAGAGTTTGGAGGTAGCTACAGGGGCTACCGGGTGCCAAGACGGCCTGATTAAAAGGCCCAGCTTGGTGCTTTGGGACTTTGTTCTGGTTGTAATAAAAACAGCAAAACAAAAATAGCCCTCTAGCCCTTTCACCTTACACCCGCTCACTCCCACACTCCCATGCCCCATCCTTGCTACTCATGCCATCACATGCCTCCCCCCCCCCTCATCCCCATGGCTTCATCATAGCTGCTACACCAACTTTGTGCCAGTACATGCTAACCCAATGCCCCACTCACCAACCTTTGCCATTCATCCTCCATGCCAACTCACCAATTCTCCAGACCTCAGGAGCGATCCTGAAATTAAATGAAATAACACTCTATGAATCTTTTACAGACATCACTGAATTTAAAAATACTCATTGATAAAATCCCTTTGAATTAATTTAATTGCCTTCAAGTACTTAATTCCTTATAAAAACAAACATGATATTGTCATGTGAGAGTACCTTTAAGAAAGGTTTTGTTTTACCACATGGTTTGTAGCACAGTTTCAGTGATGTAATTTGTGGGTGGAGCTGGGCTGTGGCTGTCAGGTGAGAGGGGGTTTAGTGTCTTGGTTTTATTTTTGGTTTGTTCGTTTGGACTGCAAATGAAGAAGCATTGTGTTAAGCTGCAGGAAGTTTCCCTGTTTTATTTTAAAGCTGTTCCAGTGAACTGACAGCATATTGGGTGTGGTAAACAACCTTGGTAACATTAAAGCCAGAGTTGCTTTCCTGAAGGAGTTTTGAATCTGCTGGTTGGAAACTGGATCAGAATCTCAGGGAAAGGACCAGTCCCATTCAAGTGAGATTACAGAGTGTTGGGCCATGCCCTTGAAAGAGGTTTTGGTTTTATTGGGCAGCATAGTAGCATATTGGTTAGCACAGTTACTTCACAGCTCCAGGATCCCAGGTTTGATTCCCGGCTGGGTCACTGTCTGTGTAGAGTCTGCACGTTCTCCCCGTGTCTGCATGGGTTTACTCCAGGTGTTCTGGTTTACCCCCACAGTCCAAAGATGTGCAGGTTAGGTGGATTGGCCATGCTAAATTGCCCTTAGTGCCCAAAACATGTTAAGTGGGGGTAACGGGGATAGGGTAGATAGTGGGCTTCAGTGGGTGTTCTTTGTAAGGGCTGGTGCAGATTCAATGGGCTGAATGGCCTCATTCTGCACTGTAAATTCTATGATTCTATTGTATTTTGTACTGAATTGGAACAGCTAAAAGGGATTCATTAAGAGTTATACATATAAATTACTGTAGCTGTTGTGTTTTTTCATGTTTGTAATAGATAACAAATTCTTACTTAGTGTTTGATATATATGTTAACTACATTCTTGTAATAAACTTTGTTTTGATAATAGCCCTAGAAAGTCTGATGAATCACACCTGAAGTGAAGGCTCTTGTGCTCATCCTAGTCAAATTTAACATAAAAGTTATAGGTCAGGTGAGCTTCATAATATACTTGGGTTTCTAAGCCTGGGCCCATAGCAATATTCACAGCCCCGCATCAAAGACAGGTAACCTCTTGGTACTGTCAGTCAAATTGTGAATTTACAGCCCACCACAGTTATAATGATAGCCTGTGGAAGCAGTCAAACAGAAATAGTACTGTAATGGTAGTACTTAGGCTTATGTCAACATTGCAAACACTGATTTTCTTTCAATTTCAGGCTTTTTATTCAAAGTTTAAAGAGCAAGGGATTTAAATCACTTGATAGCTTAACAGTTCCACAGAGTTTATCCATTTTTTGTGCACATTTATACCTGCTCTTAATAAACCAAAGGGGTACCTAACATTTCCCAACGGGTACTGACTTCTCCAGAAAGGTACCTATTCTCTTCAAATAAGTACCTTCCGTCTCCAAATAACTCCAGCTTAAACCTTTCCCTCAAATGTCTAAAGTCTGAGGGACCAAAATTGCTTCCATGTGAAGGCAACTGAACTCTTAAAGGTACAGCTACTTCCGTGAACCACAGATTTGCAAAAAAGGCTCCATCCTGTGCTAACCCCTCCCCTCCTGCTCCCCTTCCCCCACCAATTAAAATGGTGGGTGCTGGGTTCGGAGCAGTACTTCCTGATTCTGGGCTCTGGCACCATTTTGACTTGGTGTAGTGCCTTTCCAGCTTGGGAAAATGAGTTCTAGTGCAATTATGTAATTGGCACAGCACTGGAATGTCTCAGGCTATTGGTGTTTATTTTAAAAATTGTAACTGTATTCTGGAATCTGTGAGGGAATTTAAATCTTCATATCAATGTTGCACCATAACAAATGGTGCAAAGACTTCGGGATTCCCATAAAAGATATTCAAAGAGTAAAACATCCGGGCTATTCATGATATCCATGTATGAAAGTTACTGGAGTGGAATTAACAGAGTGTTGGAAGAGACTCCTGTTTACTGGGATATGACATGTGCCCAAGAAAACAGCTTGAGGAACAGGGTAAAGGTAGTCAGTAATAACACACACACGCATACAAAAATATAACTGCTTATTAACTTGTTTGTACTCAGTTATTTGATAAAGTAATCTTTATCAATTTTAAAATCAACATTTTAGAGAATGCAATTTAATCAACTTTAAAAGCCTGGAGTAACTCCACAATTAAGGATTTAGAATGGCATAGTATTGTGTTCAGTGGATATTAACTTTCATTCCATTATGAATTTTGCCATAATCCTTTTATGTACGAACCAGCTTTTAGCCATTTGTGATTTCCACTGCCATGAGTCTTTAAAATTGATTATTAATGGAGCAAAATATTCAAATCATTAGAAACAATTGTTTTCTGCCAGCTGTACAGGTTATACAGCACAGTGGGTCGCACTGTTGCTTCGCAGTGCCAGGGTCCCAGGTTCGATTCCCGGCTTAGGTCACTGTCTCTGTGGAGTTTGCACATTCTTCCTGCGTCTGCGTGTGTTTCCTCCAGGTGTTCCGGTTTCCTCCCACAAGTCCCAAAAGACATGCTTGTTAGGTGAATTGGACATTCTGAATTCTCCCTCCGTGTACTCGAACATGTGCCGGAGTGTGGCGACTCGGGGATTTTCACCGTAACTTCATTGCAGTGTTAATATAAGCCTACTTGTGACAATAACGATTATTATTATTATTCCTCAAAATCCACGAGACAAACAATTAATGAGATCCCTCACGAAAGCACATGGTTATTTTATTCCTCCTCACTGACAATCAAGTTACTAGTAAAGGTAACAACATTTATTTCTGGTAATGTAAAGCTAAACAATGCCCACATTGTCCACTTTAATTGAAGGGAATCAAAGATTATGGAGATAAGGTGGGAAAATGGAGTTGAGGATTATATCAGGGGCTGAATTCTCCGCCGCCCACTGCCAATAGCGGAGTTCCTGATGCGACAGAGAATCTAGCGTCGGGGAGAAAAAATGAGATTGACGCCGTTTCCGATGCTGCGGAGTCTCGCTGGTGCCTGGCACCATATTCTCCAGGCCCTCGTGATACTCCAGATCTTGGACCAGAAATCACATAGGCGAGAATTGGTGCAAGTCTTAACAAGCGTGTACCTCACATGGCGCCCCATGCAGTGGACCAAGAGGCTAACCCTTTAAGGGGGTTGTCCCCAAAGTCCATCGGAGGGCACCCTCCCCGCCACTCTGCAAGACCTGTCCACCCCAGCCCCATCAGAGGCCCCCTAATCAAAGAGATCCGTGGGAGGGGGGGAGGAGTCTGTCAGGGCCGGGGCGGAGCAGCAGGGATGTGACCAGGGGATAGGCCATGGGATTGGGGTAACCCCACCAGGACAGGAGTGTCCAGGCATGCACCGCAATTGCCGCGGCCTGTGAGGCAGCCATGTTACCGTGCACCCCAGGTGGCTGCCCACTGTGGCCCGTGGTTGCGCAGAGTGACACCCGCCATATGGGTGTCCCCACCCCACGACCCCCGCACTCCAACCCCAACTTCCACCTTACCAACCCCGCACTCCACCAGCCCCCCACCCCTCAACCAGGTGCCACCTGCTGACAGAGACAGGTGCCTGTCAGCAGGGACGGACGTCGGGGCCAGAGGCTCCTGAGGTGCTGGGTCCCAAAGGAACCAGGGGTGCAGTGCGGAGGGCAGAGTGCCAGGGGGAACGGTCGATGGTGGTTGTGCGGATGGGAGAGGAATTGGGGGGGGGGGGGGGGGGGGGGGGGGGGGGCAGGGGACACACGCGGGGACAGGAAATCAGGAAATGCAGTGCAGGCTGAGGCATTTGTGTAGTCCATTGGAGCTGGTTGGGCACGGGGGTACGCACCATGCTAACATGTCTGCCTTTCATCACCTGTAGGCAATGGCTATCGGAATCCAACCAGGAATTGTTGCCTTTATCCTGGTCGCTGCAGCCCTGGATGTGCATCGAGGATGCATAAGTAGGAGCGACTCTAGGGGGACCATGCAGTGGCAGAGTCTGCCCCAGCGGAATAGGAGCCAGCCGGTGAGGATGACGAACCAGCTGTCCAACAGGCTGAGGAGGAGGAAATTGGAAGATGGTGCCGCATGAGACCTTGTGTGTGCCGGTAGCGTCTGTCATTTGAGGACCTGCCGGACCGAGCATGTCGTCAAAGACTCCGGCTTAGCATAGGGACCCTACGGCATATTTGCCGAATCATGGCACACCTGGAACCGCAGGAATATGGGGGAGGACATCCGCTCCCGGTGGCCATAAAGGTGACGGTCGCCTTGAATTTTTACGCCAAGGGGTCCTTTCAGGCGCTGTGTGGGGACTTGTTTGGATCTCGCGGATCTCTGTGCACAGGTGCATATGTGCCGTCATGAGGCCCTGTATGCCCAGTCGCCACAATATATCAAATTTAATGTGGACCAAGTCCACCAGGATGCCCAGTCAGCGGGGCTCGCTGTCATCACCAGAATGCCCCAGGTCCAGGGGGCGATCGACAGGATGCACGTTCCCCCATTGAGTACTGGCCCGTGACAGCTGGTCTTCACAATCTGAAAGGGGTTCCAGTTGGTGAGCTTAAGGCTGGTGTGCGATCACCATCTGCTTATCATGCACGTCTGCGTCCGATAACCGGGCAGTGTGCATGACACCTTCATTCTGGTATACTTAACAGTTCCTGCCACATTCGAGGTGTAGCCCCGGATGAAGGGCTGGTTATTGGGCGACAGAGGTTACTCACTGCCCTCGTGGCTGTGACGCCTATCCGGAGGCCACAGATTGATGCGGATACCTGCTACAATGACGACCTGGGGCATGATTGAACAGTGCTTCAGCATCCTGACGATGCTGGTTCAGGTGCCTGGACTGCTCTGGAGGGGCCCTCCAGCATAGCCCTAGGAGGGCCTCCCACATTGTGGCGGCGGCCTGCTGCGTCCTCCACAACAGCGTACAACAGAGGGGTGACATGCTGGAGGAGGGGGATGAATGCCAGGCCTCGTCCGACGAGGTGGATGTGGGGGAGGGGGAGGTTGGACAGGACATGGGGCCCGGGCAGGCTCAGGGAGGCCGCACAACATGTGCGCCTGGGTTGGCACGCACAGGATGCACTAATCACCCCCAGGTTCACTGACTAGGGGATCTGGCTATTGGCACGAACTCCACGTCCCACCTCCACACCACCCCGGCCGACCACCCCTTCTCATGGCTACCCTCCCTGCACTACCTGCCCCTCACCTTGCAACCCCCACCATGATTCCTACCTGTCTCACTACGGGGTGCGGTCCCTGGGTTGGCTGTAACAGTAGGTGTGGTCCATGGAATGGAGGATGATAACACGATGTAGGAGTTGTGAGGGGCTCGTAACTCTTGTGCCATGGGGAACCGCAACTCAACAGGGACTCACTTCCTCGCCCGATGTGTACCTCCCCCTCGGTGACTGCCATCTCTCCAGGCCCACCAGCCAGATCCAGTGCCCGCTGCTCCAATGCGGTGAGGGGCTGCAGGTCCGGCAGTCACCCTCCTGTCTTCTCTCTCCCGGGGGCGGGGGTGGGGAGGCAAGAGACAGAAAGGACAAAGTGTTAGGCAGTCGGATGCATGCAGCACAGGGGTGGGAAGCTGTTGGCCTCCATGGCCAGATAACCCTGCTGTCCAGTCCTGGCGGTGGGGCCCATGGCGCTCACAGCCTCTGCCACGTACACCCTGGCCTGGTGCATGACAGCGATTGGCAGGGTAGCCCGGGGTATAGGGTAGCCCGCCTCTCTTCCACAGCATTCCGCAGGGTCTCCAGATCGGCATTAACAAACACGGTTGCAGTTCTGCAGCTGCAAATCAGACACAAGTTTTTCATTGGAATCGCTCATTTCCACATGACGCCCGTGTACACCCCAAGGGCAGCACGGTAGCATTGTGGATAGCACAATCGCTTCACAGCTCCAGGGTCCCAGGTTCGATTCCCGGTTTGGGTCACTGTCTGTGCAGAGTTTGCATGTTCTCCCCGTGTGTGCGTAGGTTTCCTCCCACAGTCCAAAGATGTGCAGGTTAGGTGGATTGGACATGATAAATTGCCCTCAGTGTCCAAAATTACCCTTAGTGTTGGGTGGGGTTACTGGGTTATGGGGATAGGGTGGAGGTGTGGGCTTGGGTAGGGTGCTCTTTCCAAGAGCCAGTGCAGACTCAATGGGCCGAATGGCCTCCTTCTGCACTGTAAATTCTATGGAATAACGGTTCATGAATTGATCCAGGACAATTTTGTGGTCATAGGGGTCCACCAATTTAGTCCTGGGGCGAAATTCTCCGAACCTAATCGCCTGGGGCCGCCGAAAATCCCGCCCCCGCCGTGGCAGAGATTCTCCGCCAACCGGGAAGTGGCAGCGGCAGGAATCTCGCCACTCCAATCGGAGAGGCCCCTGCGGTGATTCTCCGGCCCAGATGGGCCGAAGTCCCGCCGCTGGGAGGCCTCTCCCGCCACCGAGGTTTAAACCACCTCTGGAATGGCGGGATCAGTGGTGCGAGCGGGCCCCGGGTCCTGGGGGGGGGCGGGGGGCGATCGAACCCCGGGGAGTTCCCCCACGGTGGCCTGGCCCGCGATCGGGGCCCTCCGCTCAGACTCCGGGCCAGTGCCCTGGGTGCACTATTTTCCTCCACATCCGCCACGGCCTCCGCCATGGCGGAAGCGGAAGAGAACCCCACATCGCGCATGCGCCGACTGGTGAAAGCCTTTCGGCCAGCCCTGCTGCTGGGGGCGCCGGTTTTTTGCGCCAGTCTTCTGGTGCAAACCGCTCCGGCGCGGGGCTGGCCCCCAAAGGTGGGGAGGCCCGACCCCTGAGTGGTTGGCGCTACTCCCCTACGCCGACACCCTCCGTCACGCCGGGTAGTGGACCAGAGAATCCCGCTCTTAAGTCTCTGTAACGGAGAATCCTGCCTCAGATCAGCCATTATCTCACTGAATGGCGGAACAGACTTGATCGGCCAAATGACTACATCTTATGGATCAAATTAAAGTATCTTAAAATAGTGCTTATCTTTTTTGTCTTACCCAAGTACTTTAAGATGTTTCCATACATGAGGAATATTGTTGAAATACAACTGTCATTCAGAAATAAATATTCCAGTATGTTTCTATTTATGGAAGATGAAATTGATCTTTGCCATAGCACAAAATGGGCTCATAGCAAATTGGCAGAGCTCGTTTGATGCCAGGGCCAATTTGACACCAATCAAAAAGAGATTGCACATAAGCTGCTGGTTCACTTAAAGCCCATTTTGTGTGAATGTTGATGATCAACATCATCCCTTCATTCCCACACACCAATTCATTGTTACAGCACAGAGAATTCTTGCAGACATCAAGAAAATGGTTATAGCGATCGTGGTATGCAATTAAACAGCACCAGTCCCTTATGTTGCAGGTGGCATATTAAATTAGCACTGCCTGATGCTTTGTTGTATTGCTGTGAGCAGCCATCATTGCACACGTTGTTTATTGGCTACAGTGAGGCTCCCAACAGCGCGAGTGGTGGGAGCCACTTAAAGGCAGTCTGCACATCTGAAATGGAAGATGCATTATGGCTGGATGAAATGTGGGGAGTCGTTTAAAATAGAATCACTGCTTTGCCACTGAGGAATGGTTGAACATGTGAGATATGTGCAGTAAGGTTTTCCAACAATTTACTGACATCTTGGTGCAAAATATGTACAGAATGAGAGACTTCCTGTATCCGCAATGGAGCAGGAGGACCTGCAGACATATGCTCAGGAGACAGTGGGAAGAAAGTGGGAAGAATTTGCCTTAAAGAGCATGGATTCAGATGCCCTGAGACTTCTTAAGCTTCATTCTGAATCTGTTTGGTGTTAGAAGAGAGCTGACATTCCCAATAGCTCTCCACCAGCATTGCAATTTAACTACTAACTGAAACCCAGTGAGGCACGGTGCTCCATCCTCTCCAGGCAAACAACATACTTTGGCAGCCCAGGAATATTGATTTATTGCCTTCAGCGATACATATATCATTCAATTTATAAAAAGCTCGGGTCATCCTTGTCCAATCACTTTTCCCTTCCAGTTGAAAAATTTCAATAACCTAGGTATTTCGTAATGAAGCACTAAATCTCGTCGTCCAGCTGGAATGGCTATACACTTGGTCTGCTGTGGTCAGCAAATTATCTCCAATTTAAAGAAAGTTGATCTCATGCAGCAGCCATGATCCAGCTGATCACTGAACTTGCAGATTTGGAGTAATTGCAGTGCACTCAGCTGTGCCTTAAAACAGTTTTTAACCTCTACTGCGAACTTTAGAAGGTCAAAGCCTGCTTGTGGTTCATTCCAGTCCTTAGTTAGGCATCAGGACTATTCTCAGAACACATTGGCCAACCTCCATGGCCTTCATCTCCTCCCTAATTAATCCTGTTGGAAACTACCCAGCAGGCCCTGTTCTTCAGCAGTACGGTACGAGGGGGAACATGAAGCAGCCTGCAGTGCAGCCCACACAGCATAGGGCTTCCATTGCCGACAAGTGGAACTATGTAGCACTCCAAGAGACTATTTTTCACTCGGAGTATTAAAGAAGGTGGGGTCAGAAGTGGGAGTTGGATGAGAGTCCAGATGCCTAAACAAGGGTTAGTTAATTCGGGAGGACATGAAGGTCATGGAGATTGTGCCAATGTGCTCTGAGAATAGCCCTATTTCTTGATAGTGACAGGAGGCTGTCTGGCATCCAACATCTCGGTATGCAGGCCCATCAACACTGTCCTAGATGGCAGGATAGTGGTGAGCTGGGAAGTTGAGAAGGGCAATAAGTTAGAGACTTACCATCAGCCTCAACATTCTTAGAGATGCCATGGGCCCCATCGCAATCTGCCCCATGAAGCAGACAACCATCCCCACCATAGGGTTTAGGAAAGGCAGGTGCCCTTGTCCATCACACTCTGCTCTACTCCGGGTGGTCATGGGCACTTTGTCCTCCAAGAAAGAGGGCAGAATGTCAGTGCTCGTGCACAATCATTTGGATGTTGTGCCTGCCATTGTTGAATTGCTGATGTTTTGTATACTCATCAAGATGTGGGTGTGAGGTTTCCAGCAGTGGTCGTTGTATGAGGCAACGCAATGCGAACGGCAGATGTTGGGTGATCCCTCTTCCCGAATCTAACCAGCTCTCCACGCCTCGCGAGATCTAACGTGATCTTGAGAGACGTCGCAATGTGAATCCCAACCAATGTGGGTGGGGTTACGTTTTGGCAAATCTGCATATTAGAGTGAGGCAGCTAGTCTTATCCTAATATGCTCTCTCATGACCAACGGAAAACATAGGATCTAACTGTCCTACCTTGGAGATCGAGCGAGCACCATTCAGTGCTGGTCTCCACAAACGGGGTCCAGACAGAATGACACTCGTGAGGGTCTCCCAGGGGATCTGAGCGCCCCCCCACCATGGTCTTGGTGGCACTGGGAGGAGCACTCCCAGGGTGTCAGACTAACATTTTCCCATACTGTGGATTGGGCCCAGAGGCGCCCGCTGTGGGTGCAGGGGGTTGGGGGGAGGGGGTGCGTTGGGGGGGGGGGGGGGGGTGCGTTGGGGTGGGGGGGGGGAACCTAAGGACTCCTTATCAAGATCAGGACGCCATTCTTAAATCTCTCCCTGGACCGAGGAGAACCGGTGATTGGAGCTTCTCAGTGCAGAAACAGGACTAAGTACAGCCTGAGCTGTGCTTTCCCCGCTGAGGCCCCCAATCTACCTGAATGGCCGTTCGATAGCATGGTGTTTCCCGGCACTCGGAGCACTGGGAAATACACGGCTAATTGACTGGGCTGCCAATAATGGTGCTAAACCTCCTTTCTATGTAAAGAAGCCACTGACAGCCCGGAGGGGTAGGAGACATCTTGGGACCCACAGGCCACTCTCATGCAGATGAAGTTGGTCCATTCTATGTGTATGTTGCTCACCTCAATCTGCATGGTCACCATCATGAATCGTAACTCCCCAACATGGGTCCATCCAAATTGTAGCCCAATCTCACCATTCCAATAATTATTCTGCCACTTACTCAATGCCGCAAAGCATAACTCTTAATTCCAATAAACAGAGCTCTAAATTACTCATCTATAGTCAATAGAAAATAACAGAATACACTGGCCAGAATTTAGCTGCTGCAGTGGCTGTCCTGCCTCCAACACCTCCCCTCCCCCACTTCAGTGAGTTGGTGAACCATTGGAAGCTCCACAATGCTTCCGTGGGTAAGGCCCAACGTGATTTGAGTGCACTTAGGGAATTAACTGCCTATTACCAGGCCTTCCAAGGGATTAAGGAGTCCGGAGAGCAGAAATTTCACACCACAAGAGCGGCTGATCTCTGATTATAAGACCTTAAGACAAAGGAGCAGAATTAGGCCACTCAGCCCATCGAGTCTGCTCCGCCATTCAATCATGGCTGATACTTTCTCATCCCCATTCTCCTGCTTTCTCCCCATAACCCCTGATCCCCTTATTAATCAAGAACCTATCTATCTATGTCTTAAAGACACTCAGTAACTTTGCCTTCACTGCCTTCTGTGGCAAAGGGTTCTAATTGGCCGAAAGTTGTCCATTGCTGGCAGTGCCACTAATGGCTGCTGCCAGTAATGCCTACACAGAGGCTTGATGCTGGGTGCCTGGTGAAGGGGAGGCTCACATGGATGTGGGCACTGGAGGTTGGGAAAGAGTGATCAAAGGAAAGGGCAAGAATATGGTTTTCAGGCCTTTCCTGATCTCCTGGCCCTCAATCGGGCACTCAGAAACTGCCAATGATGGCCTTGGAGATACCATTGAATTTCATGGGCTCAGGGATAATTGGTATCAAGTGGTTCATTATGAGCCTTACTGGTGGTCGGCCAGCTGCAGGCTCTTCCCACCCCCAACTTAATTGGGAACAGCATTGCTGATGCCGGGAATCAGACGCTGGTACTCCTGCCCGATTCTCCCGGGACCCCCCACCACCAGACTCGCTCCAGCGGCCTGAAGTAACGTCCGGCCACTGACTTAATTCACGTTCACATCAAACCTCTTGCGTTAGTGAGTTTTTGACTGTGCAACTAAGCTCAAATACAGCTTGAACCTGTCTATGAACCAACACAGCCAGACTTTCTCACAGATTACCATTCCTTCTTGGATCCAAACCGCGTTTCTATCGGCATCTTTTTGGAGTACATTTACTGCTGCTTAGCATGACAATTTGTGCAGTGGTACTTTGAGTTACACAGATAAGAGTTAATAGTCATAAAGCAAGGTCATATAAAAGCCACGGTTAGATAAGAAGTCATTGGCAGGATAAACTGCCTCGGCTGAACTTTATCCTTCATCTGTTTTAACACAAATAAACAGTTCGGGACTGCTAATGCTGTCTGGCACAAGGCTGCTTTGGAGTTTTGCACAATTTTGGCATACCCCTGATGTTGCGTTATAAAGAAAGATAAACCCATTCAAGTAATGTTCTTAACACAGATGGTATGACATTTTGGATAGCGCACGGGTGACAGGATAGAATCCAACATTGAGGAAAGGGATCAGCTGGAGGGTTCTGCGGCCTATTTACAATTTGTATCATTTTCAAGGCCTTAATGTGCCTACTAGAATCACTGGGAATAACATTGATTTCCACATTTAACTGCATACGTGAAGACCCCAAGGGCTGAATTTGCACCACGGAGGCAGAAAACAGGAGCCAGGTGTGTCTTTGGGTCAGAAAGCGGCCTTCAGTGGGAAACTGATTGAAGTTCAGATGTTCAGGGTGGGTCCTTAATTGGCACTGAGGTGGTTTTCCTGTCTACCTGGAGTCACCCTGGAGATGGGTGGGGAGTGCACAAGAACCGATGTGGGTCAGATGAAGTATGGGACTCATTTACTGAGCCATCACTGAGGCTACTGGTTGTCCTGAGGAAGAGATCTGTCACAACTTTCCACCTCACCAGAGGGAAGTGAGATCTCACAGGGAAGCCAGAGAAATGACACATCAGGCAGAGCACAGCTTCATCAATGGTGAGGCAGCTGGAGGCTGTGAAGGAGAAGAGGGAAGCCTTCTTTAGAATTTAGAACAGTACAGCACAGAACAGGCCCTTCGGAGTGGAAAGGGGGAAAAAACGGCAGCAGCTCCCCAGAAAAAACGGGGGAAGGAATCCAAGATGGCGGCCGGCGGAGCTCCAGAGGAGTGGGAGCAGTGGGCCCAGGAGCAACAAGCTGCTCTCCTGCGCTGCTTTGCAGATTTCAAGGCTGAGGTACTGAGCTCTCTGCAGGAAACGAACAAAAGGCTCTCGGAGATTCAGATGACCCAGGGTGCTGCCATCCAGGCGTTGCAGATGCAGGCCACTGAACGAGAGGAGGAGGCCGTGGTCCTCGTGAGTAAGGTGGAGGGACATGAGGTGCTCCACAAGAAGTGGCAGGACCGCTTCAAGGAGCTTGATCACCGCATGAGGCGGGAAAATCTGCGGATCTTGGGCCTTGCGGAGGGGCTGGAGGGGTCGGACCTGACAACCTACGTGGCTACGATGCTGAACTCGCTAGTGGGGGCCGGGTCTTTCCATCTGCCCCTGGAGCTGGAGGGAGCCCACAGGGTACGCGCCAGGAGGCCTAAGGAGAATGAACCCCCGCGTGCGGTGCTGGTGAGGTTCCACCGGTTCAGTGATCGGATGCGTGTGCTGCGCTGGGTCAAGAAGGTGAAGAGCAGCAAGTGGGAGAATGGGGTAGTACAGATCTACCAGGATTGGAGTACGGAGGTGGCTAAGTGGCGGTCCGGGTTTAATCGGACGAAAGAGGTGCTTTACAAGAAGAAGATAAAGTTCGGAATGTTGCAGCCTGCGCGCCTGTGGGTAACTTATTCCGACCGGCACTATTATTTCGATTCCCCGGAGGAGGCGTGGGCCTTCGTGCGGACGGAGAAACTGGACTTGAACTAGGGGTTGGGGGTTGCGGGGTCGGTTGTAATACTTTATTGCTGGATTCTGCTGTTGCTGTGTTCTCTTTTTCTGTACTTTTGCAATTTTAATATGGTTATTTATGAGGGTGTTGCTCTGTTTTTTTTTGCTGTGGGGCATTGTTTGAGTTTTGTATCTTGCGGGGAGGGTTGGGGGGGTTTGTTGTATTCTATGTCGGGTTGGGGGTATGGAGTGGGGCTGGTATTTGGGAGCTGCGTCAGAAGGGTGTGGTGGGGCAGTGCGGAAGCGCGGGCTTTCCTCCGGTTTCCCGCGCTGCGGGGCTGGAGGGTGGAGACGATGACGGGGGAGGCGGGGCCTTAACTGGTTCTTCCCCGCATTGGAGCGGTGCCTGGAGGAAGGATAGGATGGGGGATGATCCCACTTTGGGAGGGGTCGGGTTATTGGCGGGAGTTTCCGGGGTCAGCAGAAGTTAGCTGACCCACGGAAGTACAATGGAGGACGGTTCGCGGCTAGGAGGGTTCCTAGCCTGGGGGGGGAGGGAGGGGGGGAAAGGGGAATACCGGGTTGCTGCTGGCAGGGTCAGGAAGGAGCTGGTGGGGGCCGGGGGGCCAGAGGTGAGGTGTTGTCGCTGTGGGGACTGGGTTGGGCAGGGTGTGCTGGCCTGGGGGCGGGCAGTCGACGGGCTATGGCTAGTCGACGGGGGAGAGGGCGGGACGCCCTCTGACCCGGTTGGTCACCTGGAATGCGAGAGGATTGAATGGGCCGGTGAAGCGGTCGAGGGTACTTGCTCATCTGAGGGGGCTAAAGGCAGATGTGGCAATGCTTCAGGAGACCCACCTGAAGGTGGCGGACCAGGTCCGCCTGAGGAAGGGATGGGTGGGGCAGGTTTTCCACTCTGGGTTGGATGTGAAGAACCGGGGAGTGGCGATTCTGGTGGGGAAAAATGTGTCGTTTGAGGCATCGGAGGTGGTGGCGGATAAGGGGGGTAGGTATGTTATGGTTAGGGGCAGGCTACAAGGAGAGAAGGTGGTACTTGCTAGTGTGTATGCCCCAAATTGGGACGATGCGGGCTTTATGAGGCGTATGTTGGGACGGGTCCCGGATCTAGAGGCGGGAGGTCTGATCATGGGGGGGGACTTCAATACGGTGTTGGATCCTTCACTAGATCAGTCCAGCTCTAGGACGGGTAGGAGGCCGGCGGCGGCCAAGGTACTGAGAGGGTTTATGGACCAGATGGGTGGGGTGGATCCATGGAGGTTTGTGAGGCCAAGGGCACGGGAGTACTCTTTCTTCTCCCACGTACATAGGATCTACTCTCGGATAGACTTCTTCGTGGTGAGTAGGGGACTGATTCCGAGAGTGGAGGAGGCCGAGTATTCGGCCATTGCAATCTCCGACCACGCTCCGCATTGGATAGAGTTGGAGATGGGGGAGGTGCGGGACCAGCACCCGTTGTGGCAGTTGGATGTGGGGTTGTTGGCGGAGGAGGAGGTGTGTAGGAGGGTCCGGGCAAGTATTGAGGGGTACCTCGAGGTGAATGATACGGGGGAGGTTCAGGTGGGGGTGGTCTGGGAAGCCCTGAAGGCAGTGATTCGTGGGGAGCTGATATCCATCCGGGCACACAGGGAGAGGAGCGAGAGGAGTGAGAGGGGTAGACTGGTGGGAAAGATGCTGGAGGTAGATAGGAGGTACGCAGAGGCACCAGAGGAGGGACTGTTGGGGGAGAGGTGCAGCCTACAGGCTGAATTTGATTTGCTGACCACTAGAAAGGCGGAGGCACAGTGGAGGAAGGTACAAGGGGCAATGTACGAACATGGTGTAAAGGCGAGTAGGATGCTGGCTCATCAGCTCCGCAAGCGGGATGCGGCTAAGGAAATTGCTGGAGTGAGAGACAAGAGTGGGAATGTGGTGCGGAAGGGGGTAGAGGTGAATGAGGTCTTCAAGGACTTTTACGGGGAACTGTACCGGTTGGAGCCAACGGGGGAGAGGAGGGGAATGGAGAGGTTCCTCGACGGGCTTTCTTTCCTGAAGGTGCAGGAGGAGCAGGTGGAGGGGTTGGGTGCGCCGATTGAGCTGGAGGAGCTAGTTAAGGGGATCGGGCAGATGCAGTCAGGGAAGGCGCCGGGGCCGGATGGGTTCCCGGTGGAATTTTATAAAAAGTTTGTGGACCTAGTGGGCCCCTTGCTGGTGCGGACACTTAATGAAGCGTGGGAAGGGGGGGCTTTGCCCCCGACAATGTCGCAGGCGCTGATCTCGTTAATCTTAAAGAGGGACAAGGACCCCCAGCAGTGTGGTTCATACAGACCCATATCTCTCCTTAATGTGGATGCCAAGGGGCTGGAAAAGATCCTAGCCACCAGGATAGAGGACAGTGTGCCAGGGGTTGTACATGAGGACCAGACAGGGTTTGTGAAGGGAAGGTAGCTGAACACGAATGTGCGGAGATTGTTGAATGTTATCATGATGCCGGCGATTGAGGGGGAGGCAGAGATAGTGGTGGCACTGGATGCGGAGAAGGCCTTCGATAGAGTGGAGTGGGCGTACTTATGGGAGGTGTTGGGGAGGTTTGGATTTGGTGAAGGGTTTATTAGATGGGTAAGGCTGCTATATGAGGCCCCGATGGCGTGCGTGGCCACGAATGGGAGGAGGTCGGAGTACTTCCGGCTTTACCGAGGAACCAGGCAGGGTTGCCCCCTGTCCCCCTTGTTGTTTGCACTGGCAATCGAGCCACTGCCGATGGCGTTGAGGGATTCAGAGAGGTGGAGAGGTTTGGTGCGAGGTGGGGAGGAACATTGGGCGAGATTCTCCGCACTCCCGACGGTGCGGAGAATAGCGTGGCTCGTAAAATTTTACGGCCACGCTGTTCCGACGCCCTCCCGCTATTCCCCTCCCCCCCCCCCCCACGCCCAACTCCCGACACAAATCGCTGCCGCCATTTTTTTACGGCCGGCAGCGATTCACAGCTGATAGATGGGCCGAGTTCCCAGCCCTTTATGGCTGTTTTTACGAACGGCAAACACACCTGGTCTGGCCGTTCGTAAAAACGGCCGTAAACACTCGCATTTTATAACCATGGCACCGATTGGCACGGCAGTACCACGGCCGTGCCAAGGGTGCCATGGGCCCGCGATCGGTGGGCACCGATCACGGGCAGCGGGCCCGATGCTCGCGCACTATTTCTCCTTCCGCCGCCCCGCAGTATCCATTCGCGTGGCGGCTGAGGGGCAACCTGGCCCGCGCATGCGCGGGTTTCGCGCAAATACGCGATGACGTCATCCGCGCATGCGCGGGTTGGAGTCTTCCAATCCGCGCATGCGCGGCTGACGTCATATGACGCGTCAGCCGGCACTAACTCCGGCAAGCGGGATTAACGAAATTCGTTAAGCCCGTGATGCCGGAGCTTACGGCGTCGGGCTGCTAGCCCCGACCGGGGACCAGAATCGGTTCCCGGTCGGGAAGGGGGGGGCTGGCGTCAAACCCGCCCGGATTTGACGCCAGCCTTACGATTTCTCCCGTTTTGGGAGAATCGCGCCCATAGGGTGTCGTTGTATGCCGATGACCTGTTACTGTATGTGGCGGACCCGGTGGGAGGGATGCCGGTGGTGATGGAGCTGCTAGCTGAGTTTGGGACCTTTTCAGGTTATAAACTAAATTTAGGCAAGAGTGAGGTGTTTGTGGTGCACCCTGGAGACCAGGAGGAAGGAATTGGTAGGCTCCCGCTTAGGCGGGCAGGGGAGAGTTTTAGGTACCTGGGGGTGCAGGTGGCCAGGGACTGGGGGACTCTTCACAAACATAATTTCACCAGGCTTGTAGATCAGATGGAGGAGGAGTTCAAGAGGTGGGACATGCTGCCATTGTCGTTGGCGGGGAGGGTACAGTCCATCAAAATGACGGTGCTTCCGAGGTTCTTGCTCCTCTTTCAGTGCCTGCCCATCTTCATCCCCAGGGCCTTCTTTAGAAGAGTGACTAGCAGTATCTTGAGATTTGTGTGGGCACATGGGACTCCGAGAGTGAAGAAGGTTTTCCTGGAGCGAGGGAGGGATAGAGGCGGGCTGGCGCTGCCCAACCTTTTGGGGTATTATTGGGCAGCCAATGTGTCAATGGTGCGTAAATGGGTGATGGAGGGGGGAAGGGCGGCGTGGAAAAGAATGGAGATGGCGTCATGTAGAGGTACGAGCCTGGGTGCCATGGTAACGGCGCCGTTGCCGCTCTCCCCTAAGAGGTATACCACGAGCCCGGTGGTGGCGGCGACCCTAAGAATCTGGGGACAGTGGAGACGGCATAGGGGGGAAACAGGGGGCTCGATGGAGGCTCCATTGGGTGGCAATCATCGGTTCATCCCGGGGAACAAGAATGGGGGATTTAGGGGGTGGCAAAGGGTGGGCATCAGTAAATTGAGGTACCTGTTTATTGGCAGGAGGTTTGCGGGCCTGGGGGAACTGGAAGATAAATTTGGGCTTCCCCAAGGGAACATGTTCAGATACTTGCAGGCGTTTGCTAGGCGACAGGTAGAGGGATTCCCTTTGCTGCCCTCGCGGGGGGCGATGGACAGAGTGCTTTCGGGGGTGTGGGTCGGAGAGGGGAAGGTGTCTGACATCTATAAGGTAATGCAGGAGGTGGAGGAGTCGTCAGTGGAGGAGCTGAAGGTTAAATGAGAGGGGGAACTTGGGGAGCAAATAGAGGACGGAACTTGGGCGGATGCCTTGGAGAGAGTCAACTCTTCCTCTTTATGTGCGAGGCTTAGTCTCATCCAATTTAAGGTGCTGCACCGGGCCCACATGTCCGGGACTAGGATGAGTAGGTTCTTCGGGGGTGAGGACAGGTGCACCAGATGTTCGGGGAGTCCAGCGAACCACGCCCATATGTTCTGGGCATGCCCAGCACTGGAAGAATTCTGGAAGGGGGTGGCGGGGACGGTGTCGAGGGTGGTTGGATCCAGGGTCAAACCAGGGTGGGGACTCACGATTTTCGGAGTTGCGGTGGAGCCGGGAGTGCAGGAGGCGAAAGAGGCCGGTGTCCTGGCCTTTGCGTCCCTAGTAGCCCGGCGGAGGATCTTGCTGCAGTGGAAGGATGCGAGGCCCCCAAGTGTGGAGACCTGGGTCAATGACATGGCGGGATTTATAAAGTTGGAAAGGGTCAAATTTGTCCTGAGAGGATCAGTACAAGGGTTCTATAAACGGTGGCAGCCTTTTCTGGACTTCCTGGCTCAAAGATAGGTATCTTGGTCAATAGCAGCAGCAACCCGGGGGTGGGGAGAGAGAGAGCGAGAGAGAGAGAGTGGGGGGGTGTTCCTTATTATAGTTTCTATTTTATTTTTTTCGCTACGGTTATGTAACTTAACATTGTATTAATTTAAGTTGTTGTTAATATGTTGGGTTGTTCATTGAGGAGGGGCGAAGGTTCATGATTGTTGTCATTATTGTTATTGTTGGTATTTTAGTATGGTTTGATGTTGTTGTATAAATTCAAAATTTTTCAATAAAAATTATTTTAAAAAAAACAAAAATTATTCAATGGCCAATCTTCAGGGCTGATCCTATGCTCAGGGTTTAGTCTTTGTTGCTTCCTATCTCTCTGACCTCTCCCCTGCCTCCTGTTCTGGTTCAGGGTTCTGGTTTTCCTGTGTAGGATGTTGTCCCTTATCGCGACTGGGCCGCAAATTGGACAGTGGTGTCCCCAGTTCCAGATAGCTTTAAGCAGGTGACCATCCAGGTGTCCCTGGAAACCATGCCTCCTCTTCTAGCAACCACGATGCTAAAGGGTGACAACCACATTGAAAGGCCAGCAACTGAGTGCCCACTCTCCCTGCAAACTGTGCCAAGGATACCCAATTACCAAGTGCCCAGCTCTCCTTTTCCTTGTGTTCTTTGCCCTGCTGACCATCTTATGGCCAGTTCCCTACTCTTTAACCACTTACCTTCAGATCAGATTCTGAAGACGTGAATAACCCATCCACCTCTTTAAAATTTAAAAGTCACCCCATGGCATGTTCTTAGTGAGCTTTCTAACTGATTTAATTAGCCTCAATTGGGGGCCGAGCAGGATTCTTGTTCCTTCTTAACCCCACCCTGGAAATTATTGTTGGTGCAAGGGTTGGCACCTTGAAGTTGATACACTGCCCAGAGCTGTTATTTTCATCCCACCTCCATTCCCACCCTGGGGAGAGTTCGGAATATTCAGCCCCAGAAGATGCTGTCAATTTCAGAAAAGTAATGACAGCAGACGCTGACGGTTTGGTTGCACAAAATCCACGCCAATGTCGGTGACTTTGTGCATTTGTAATAATCGTGGGGGTGATTACCCAAGTTGAGTCCCAAAGTATTTGGGTCAATTTGGGTTCATCTTTGAAATGCAGTAAAACTTAGCTTAATGTGGGGAAAATCAAGTTGGCGAACTGCTTTGTTTTTCAATTCATCAAACAAATGGAAAGTAATTTGTGGCTGATTGTTGACTAATTAAAAATGACTTTCTGCTCCATTTATGCCAAAACCACAGATACGAGGAAAGGGAAATAGTCCTGATTGTTATCTTTATTACAGCTGTATGTGAACTGTGTTATGGGGTTTGGAGGGGGGAGGACCAAATTTTGGCTCTCGGTTTCCTTTGCTGCTTGTACTACTGTTTTAACCCTAATTCATACACAGGTTAAAATACTTCATTTCCACCCTACATTTCTTCCTCCAGGACTACCTAGTCTGCACAGAACCATTCTGTCAGCTCCCATTTTAGCATGGAGTTAACCATTTCTTGGATGAACTGCACTGAAGACTTAATTAAGGGTGCGATTTAACTAGAGTCATAGATTTATAGAGCATTACAGCATGGAAACAGCCCCTTCGGCCCAACGTGTCCATGCTGGCCAATTTTTACCACTAAGCTAGTCCCAATTGCCCGTATTTGGCCCATATCAATAAATGCTTTTTAAAAGACAAAGTTGCACCCTCCTCTAGTACTGCCTCTGGCAGCTCGTTCCAGAATACTCACCACCCTTTGTGTGAAAATATTTACTTCTGGATCCTTTCGTATCACTCCCCTCTTACCTTAAACCTGTGCCCTCTAGTTTTAGACTCCCCTATCTTTGGGAAAAGATGTTGACTATCTACCTTATCTATGCAACCTCATTATTTCATAGACCTCTATAAGATCACCCCTCAGCCTCCTACGCTCCATGGAAAAAAGTCTGAGTCTACCCAACCTCTCTTTATAACTCAAACCATCAAGTCCTGTTTACATCCTAGTAAATCTTTTCTGCACGCTTTCTAGTTTAATAATATCCTTTCTATAATATGGTGATCAGAACTGTACACAGTATCCCAAGTGTGGCCTTACTAATTTCTTGTACTTCAATAAGACATCCCAACTCCTGTATTCAATGTTCTGAGCAATGAAACCTAGCTTGCCGAATGCCTTCTTCACCATTCTGTCCACCTGTGACTCCACTTTCAAGGAGCTATGAAGCTATACTCCCAGATCTCTTTGTTATATAACTCTCCCCAACACCCTACCATTAACTGAATAGGTTTTGCCCCTGATTCAATCTAGCAAAATGCATCACCTCACATTTATTTAAATTAAACTCCATCTGCCATTCATCGGCCCACTGGCACAATTGATCAAGATCCCGTTACAATCCTAGATAACCTTCTTCACTGTCCACAATGCCACCAATCTTGGTGTCATCTGCAGACTTACTAACCTTGCCTCCTAAATTCTCATCCAAATCATTAATATAAATAACAAATAACAGTTGGCCCAGCACTGATCCCTGAGGCACACCACTGGCCACAGGCCTCCAGTTTGAAAAACAAACCTCTACAACCACCCTTTGTCTTCTGTCATCAAGCCAATTTTGTATCAAATTGGCTACCTCATCCTGGATCCCGTGAGATTTAACCTTATGCAAATAACTATCATGCACTACCTTGTCAAAGGCCTTGCTAAAGTCCATATAGACAATGTCGACTGCAGTGCTGTCATCTACCTTCTAAATGCCTGTCGATCCTTTCTCTCAGAATACCTTATAACAACTTATCCACCACAAACGTTAGGCTCACCGGTCTGTAGTTCAATATGTTTTTAATTGTGGTTTCACATAATTAATCTGATAACCTTCGAGCTATTCTTTCATGAGTTGGCAACAAGAGGTCGAGGAAAACTAATGTTTAGACCAGCCAAAGTTTGATTTTGTGTTCAAATCGGTGTCAGACTAGGTGTATGGGCAGGGGTCAAAGGAATTTGTAAAAACGTTTTCTGTTAAGAATCTTTATTGTCAAAAGTAGGCTTACATTAAAACTGCAATGAAGTTACTGTGAAAATCCGCTAATCACCACATTCCGGCGCCTCTTCGGGTGAATTCAGAATTTTCAATTCACCAAACAGCATGTCTTTGGGAACTTGTGGGAGGAAACTGGAGCACCCGAAAGAAACCCACACAGACACTAGGAGAACATGCAGACTTCGCAGTCAGTGACCCAAGCCGGGAATCGAACCTGGGATACTGCTGTTGTGAAGTAAGAGTGCTAACCACTGTGCCACGGTAATTAATACATGGCGCAGAATTCACAAATGACCATGAAACGATAATTTAATTCCCTCCCCGCCCACAAACAAGAAAAAGTCATAAAATCACTGATGCAAAATCTGAAACTCTGTCAGGATGCCAAAGGCGGTCAGGAAGCTTAAAGACAGGGAGCGGAATTCTCTGATCCGCTGCGCCAAAAATCGTGATCGGAGCGGGGGCGGAGAATTTACACTGCAATGAAGTTACTGTGAAAAGCCCCTAGTCGGCGAAATCCGGCGCGACACCGCTCCCGCGATTCTCCGGTCCCTGGAGAATCGGTGCGAATCACGTACGCGCAGTCCAAGCTGCGCGGGTAGGTGGCCATTGACAGAGGCCCCCGCGGCTATTCTCCAAGGACAACTGGCCGAGTTCCCAACGGCGTAGTTCTAACCACGTTTTGCCTGTCGGGAATGGCCAGTGGCAGCTGCAGACTCAGCTGCCCTGGTGGGGAGTGGGAGGGTGGAATCCTTCACCACGGGTTGGGGGGGCCTCACAGATGGCTAGGCAAGCGATCGGGTGGCACCGATCCGCGGGTGCTCACGATCTCAGGGGGACCTACATTCCTGGTGCCGCACCGCGGGCTGAGTCCACCATTTCGCACGGGGCGGCCGCCGCAGGCCACCGCCGTGCGCATTTACAGACTCCCGACCAGAAGGGCAGGGCCCCGTATCCGCAGCCAGAGCTGCAAGAAGCACTCCGGGGTCCTGCAAGCCCCCTGAAAATTGGAGAATCACTTATGGAAAGTCCAGAGTGAAACGCTCGCGTTTTGTCGCTGGAGTTTGGACATAGCCCCATTATTGGAGAATCCCGCCCAGGTTATCAAGTGGGGTAGATGGTTTAAAACACAGAGGGATCGGAACATGTTGTAATGTAGAGGACACGTCTTGTGCAGGATCAGCCAATGGAAAAATGATCAGTAACTTGTCATGTATAATTTACTGAAAAAAGTGAGAGGGAAAAGTTGAAGCAATGAAAGTAGCAAATGGTTCGCAGTCATATGTCACAAATGTTTGTCAGCCAGGGGAAAATTTCAGAATGTTGAGAGTCTCATTGAGTTATGTGGTTTCCTGAAAAGTGCTGCTGTCGGTGTAGACATGAGGAGATAAAACTCCATCTATATGTAAATGTTTGTAACTGTATGAACAACTGTGTCACAACAAGGATGCCCGTATAAGGAGTGCAGAGCATGCAAGGCAAATTTCATGTATTATAAATTGAGTCAATAGTATGGTCCTGGTGTCTGCACTGAGAATCTAACTCCTTGGGTACTGTGTGTACGTTTTCCACAAATTTACATCTGAGCTGGCCACTCTTTTTTTTAATAATAATCTTTCTTGTCACAAGTAGGCTTACATTTACCATGCAATGAAGTTACTGTGAAAAGCCCCTAGTCGCCACATTCCGGCGCCTGTTCGGGTACACAGAGCTTTACTGCTTTGCAGCTCCATCAATCACCATCATTGTCTGTTTTCAGTGCCTCCTAATAATACTTGCAATTTATCAGTTAAAGCTGCCTGCTCCGGACCACATTATACTGTCTTTCATTTAGATGCTGCTTACATTGCCAAGACTCTACTCTCAAAGGAGCCAGACGAAACCATTTTTTGAAGAACAAAAGAAGAAAATACTGGAAACACTCAACAGGTTTGGCAGCACCTGAGGAGAGAGAAACATAGTTAACATTTCAGGTCATTGACTTTGCATCAGAATTGCGGAAACTTGGACTGTGAGAGGTTTTCAACAAGTACAGAAGCAGGGAAAGGGAAGAATGGGAGTTAAGAGTGTTATGATCTTTAGCCAGATGCTGGGTCATGGTGGGAGATCTGGGACCAATAACGTTTTGGTTAAAATAGATATAGGGCGGGATTCTCCGACCCCCCCGCCAGGTCGGAGAATCGCCGGTGGGGCAGCGTGAAACCCGCCCCCGCCGGCCGCCAAATTCTCCGGCACCGGACATTTGGTGGGGGCTGGAATCACGCCCCGCCGGTCGGCGGCCGCTCGGAGCGCCCCCCCCCCCCCGGCGATTCTCTGACCCACAATGGGCCGAAGTCCCGCCCGTTCTTTGCCAGTCCCACCGGCGTAAATTAGGCTAGGTCCCTTACCGGCGGGACCTGGCACCGCAGGCGGGCTCCGGGGTCCTGGAGGGGCGCGGGACGATCTGGCCCCGGGGGAGTGCCCCCACGGTGGCCTAGCCCGTGATCGGGGCCCACCAATCCGCGGGCAGGCCTGTGGCGTGGGGGCACTCTTTTCCTACGCACTGGCCATGTCAGCCTTCACGATGGCCGACGCGTAGGTGAACCCCGCCCGCGCATGCGCGAGAATGATGTCAGCAGCCGCTGATGCTCCCACGCATGCGCGGACCCACGCCGGCCGGCGGAGTTCCTTCGGCCCCGGCTGGCGCAGCGCCAAAGGCCTTCCACGCCAGCCGGTGGGGGGCAAACCACTCCGGCGCCGGCCTAGCCCCTGAAGGATTCTGCACCTTTGCGGCGGGCCGACACCGGAGTGGTTTACACCCTGCCGGGAACGGGAGAATCCCACCCATAATTTGAGATTCCAGACACTGCTAAGTGAATAAAGTTACAAGATTCCATGGATATGAAATTTATCAGAAAGATAAAAAAAGTTTATAATATCCATCTTATATTTAAACATTCATGGTAAGTATGAGGTAAAGGTGAGTTAACTGGCACGTATGGTCAGGCACACCACACTACACAATAGATGACAGATGTGACAAAACCTGATTCCATGGATTTTTCAAACTCCCACCCAAACCTTTGTCACATTGTGAACCAATCAATCACTGAAACATTGTCTTTCTCACGAGGTTTACAATCACTACTTTTGAAGATCTCACCTTGGAATTCTCTCCAAAGGTCAGTCCTATCAGATGGCTTCAATAACATAGAACATAACGATCCACCTCTCAGGGTTTCAATCTTGCCTTCAGAGATCCATTACCCCTGGACATTAAGCTTCCCCTTGCAAGCACAATCTGAGATCTTTGGCCATGTCAAGCAGAACACCATTGCTCCAAAGGGAGCCTCAATGGCCCGCAGCATGGAGTCAACAACCTTTGGCTGCCTTCTCAGATTTTTAGGATTTCTCTCATGCCCGCTTTGCTCAAAGTCTGCTCCCTGTAGCTCTTTCTTTAATTTTCAGCCTAAGTCGCTGCTCATTTCTTTGAACTTTACACAACCTATTTCTGTCCCCTGTCTTTTATCCCTTGCCAGGGACTTCCTTATGGAACCTCAATCTTTCTCCCTCCTGTACCCTGATTAACCTTGAAATATTTGGGCAGCACGACTGCACAAGTGAATAGCACTGTGGCTTCACAGTGCCAGGGTCCCAGGTTCGATTCCCCACTGGGTCACTATCTGTGCGGAGTCTGCACGTTCTCCCCGTGTCTGCGTGGGTTTCCTCCGGGTGCTCCGGTTTCCTCCCACAGTCCAAAGATGTGCAGGTAAGGTGGATTGGCCATGCTAAATTGCCCTTAATATCCAAAAAGGATAGACGGGGTTATTGGGTTATGGGAATAGGATGGAAGTGAGAGCTTAAGTGGGTTGGTGCAGACTCAATGGGCCGAATGGCCTCCTTCTGCACTGTATGTTCTATGTTCTTTTTTTAAAAATAATTTTTATTCAAATTTTCACATTTTCACAAAAACAAAACAATAACAGAAAATTCTAAGAACAAAAAAAAACAGAACCCACCCCCGCCGTAAATACAAAAGAGAAACAATAAATTAACGCCCGTCATTGGCAAAAAACAGATATTCAACCCAAAACAAAAACAAAGAGACAAGCCCCCCCCCCCCCCCCCCCCCCCCCCCGGGTTGCTGCTGCTGCTGACCTTTTGTTTTTACCGTTCTGCCAGGAGATCTAGGAATGGTTGCCATCTCCTGAAAAACCCCTGCACTGACCCCCTTAGGGCAAATTTCACCCTCTCCAATTTAATAAACCCCGCCATATCGTTGACCCAGGCCTCCACGCTTGGGGGCCTCACATCCTTCCACTGAAACAGAATCTTCCGCCGGGCTACTAGGGACGCAAAGGCCAGAACACCGGCCTCTTTCGCCTTCTGCATTCCCGGCTCCACTGCAACCCCAAATAGTGCGAGTCCCCAGCCTGGATTGACCTTGGATCCTACCACCCTCGATACCGTCCTTGCTACACCCTTCCAAAATTCCCCCAGTGCTGGGCATTCCCAGAACATATAGACATGGTTTGCTGGGCTCCCTGAGCACCTAATACACCTGTTCTCAGTCCCAAAAAACCGGCTCATCCTTGTCCCGGTCATATGAGCCCTATGCAGTACCTTAAGCTGTATGAGGCTAAGCCTCGCACACAAAGAGGAGGAGTTCACCCTTTCTAGAGCATCCGCCCACGTCCCCTCCTCAATCTCCTCATCCAGCTCCTCCTCCCATTTATCTTTCAGCTCCTCTAACGAGGCCTCGTCTACCTCCTGCATCACCTGGTACACTTCCGAGATCCTCCCCTCTCCAACCCATACCCCCGAGAGCACCCTGTCCTAGACCCCACGCGGCGGCAGCAGGGGGAACCCCGCCACCTGCCGCCTGACAAACGCCCTTACTTGCATGTACCTAAAGGTGTTCCCCGGGGAGAGCCTGAACTTCCCTTCCAGCTCACCCAGGCTCGCAAACTTCCCGTCTATGAACAGGTCCCCCAGCCTCCTGACACCTGCCCTGTGCCAACTCAGGAACCCGCCATCAATTCTCCCCGGAACAAACCGGTGGTTCCCCCGTATCGGGGACCCCATCGAGGCCTCCACCTCACCCCGTGCCACCTCCATTGCCCCCAAATCTTGAGGGTAGCCGCCACCACCGGGCTCGTGATATACCTCGTCGGAGGGAGCGGCAGCGGTGCCGTTGCAAGCGCTTCCAGGCTTGTACCCACACAGGATGCCATCTCCAGCCTGTTCCATGCCGCCCCCTCCCCGCCCATTACCCACTTATGCACCATCGCTGCGTTGGCAGCCCAATAATACCCACAGAGGTTGGGCAACGCCAGCCCCTCCCATCCCTGCCCCGCTCCAAGAACACCCGTCTCACCCTTGGAGTCCCGTGTGCCCACACAAACCCCGTAATGCTCCTGTTAACCCGCCTGTAAAAGGCCTTCAGGATAAGGGTGGGGAGGCACTGGAACAGGAACAGAAACCTCAGGAACACCGTCATCTTGACTGACTGCACCCTACCCGCCAAAGACAGCGGCAGCATGTCCCACCTCTTAAACTCCTCCTCCATTTGCTCCACCAGCCTTGTGAGGTTAAGCTTATGCAAGGCCCCCCAGCTCCTGGCCACCTGAACCCCCAAGTACCTGAAGCTCCTCTCAGCCCTTTTCAGTGGGAGCCTCCCAATCCCCCCCCCCCCCCCCCCCCCCCCTCCCCTCCTGGTCCCCCGGGTGTACCACAAACAGCTCGCTTTTCCGAAGTTAAGCTTATACCCTGAGAAATCCCCAAATTCCCGGAGAATCCCCATCACCACCGGCATTCCCCCCACCGGGTCCGCCACATACAACAATTGGTCATCCGCATAGAGCGACACTCGGTGCTTCTCCCCACCCCTGACCAGCCCCCTCCAATCCCCCGACTCCCTCAGCGCCATAGCCAGGGGTTCAATTGCCAGCGCAAAAAGTAGGGGGGACAGGGGACACCCCTGCCTCGTCCCTCGGTATAGTCGAAAATAGTCCGACCTCCTCTTATTCGTGGCCACACTCGCCATCGGGACCTCATACAACAGCCTCACCCAACTGACAAACCCCTCCCCAAACCCGAACCTTTCCAGCACCTCCCACAAGTACCCCCACTCGACCCTATCAAAGGCCTTCTCCGCATCTAGCGCCACCACTATCTCCGCCTTCCCTTCCAACGCCGGCATCATAATAACGTTCAAGAGCCTCCGTATATTAGTGTTCAGCTGCCTCCCCTTCACAAACCCCGTTTGATCCTCGTGGATAACCTGCGGCACACAATCTTCTATCCTCGTGGCTAAGATCTTTGCCAACAACTTGGCGTCCACATTCAGGAGTGAGATCGGCCTGTATGACCCACACTGTAGGGGATCCTTGTCTTCGCTTAAGGATCAAGGAGATCAGCGCCCGAGACATCGTCAGGGGCAAAGCCCCCCCCCCCCCCCCCCCCCCCCCCCGGCCTCGTTGAAGGCCCTAACCAACAGGGGGCCCAGCAGTTCTGCATACGACTTGTAAAATTCAACCGGGAACCCATCCGGCCCCGGCGCCTTCCCCGACTGCATGTTCCCTATCCCTTTAACCAGCTCCTCAAGCTCAACTGGCGCCCCCAGACCCTCCACCCGTCCCTCCTAAACCCTCGGGAATCTCAGCCGGTCCAAAAAGTGCCCCATCCCCCCCTTCTCCGCCGGAGGTTCGGACCGATATAGTCTCTCATAAAAGTCCCTGAAGACCCCATTAATATCTACCCCCCTCCGCACCACATTTCCTCCCCGGTCCTTAACTCCACCAATCTCCCTAGCCGCATCCCGCTTATGGAGCTGGTGTGCCAGCATCCTACTCGCCTTCTCCCCATACTCGTACACCGCACCCTGAGCCTTTCTCCATTGAGCCTTTCTGGTGGTCAACAAGCCGAACTCAGCACGAAGGCTGCGCCGCTCCCTCAGCAATCCCTCCTCCGGGGCCTCGGCGTACCTCCTGTCCACCCTCACCATCTCCCCCACCAATCTCTCCCTTTCTCTCTGCTCCCCTCTCTCCCTATGGGCCCGAATGGAGATCAACTCCCCCCGAACCAGCCTTCAGCACCTCCCAGACCGTCCCCACTCAGACCTCTCCATTATCGTTGGCCTCCAGGTACCTCTCGATGTATCCTCGAACCCGCCCCCTCACATCCTCGTCCGCCAGCAGCCCCACCTCCAAGCGCTACAACGGGCGCTGGTCCCTCTCCTCCCCCAGCTCGAGGTCCACCCAATGCGGGGCATGGTCAGAAATGGCTATCGCCGAGTACTCAGCATCTACTACCCCCGCAATCAAACCCTACTCAAAACAAAGAAGTCGATCCGGGAGAAGGCCTTATGCACATGGGAGAAGTATGAAAATTCCCTGGCCTTCGGCCTCGCGGACCTCCAAGGATCCACCCCTCCAATCTGGTCCATAAACCCCCTCAGCACCTTAGCCACCGCAGCCCTCCTACCCGTCCTGGAACTGGATCGATGTGCTGGCGGATCCAGCACCGTGTTGAAATCCCCTCCCCCCATTATCAGGGCCCCCACCTCCAAATCTGGAATCCAGCCCAACATGCTCCGCATGAAACCTGCATCATCCCAATTCAGGGCATATACATTGACCAGCACCACCCGCTCCCCTTGCAGCTTGCCGCTCACCATCACGTATCTCCCACCGCTCGGTCTGCCACCACACTCGACGCCTCAAATCACACCCTCTTCCCCACCAGGATCGCCACCCCCCGGTTTTTTGCATCCAGCCCCGAATGAAACACTTGGCCCACCCACCCCTTCCTCAACCTGACCTGATCCTCCACCTTCAGGTGCGTCTCCTGAAGCATAGCCACATCCGCCTTCAGCCCCCTCAGGTGCGCAAACACGCGGGACCATTTGACCGGCCCATTCAGTCCCCTCACATTCCAGGTGATCAGCCGGATCGGAGGGCCACCTGCCCCCCTCCCCCGTTGACTAGCCATCACCCTTCCGTAGTCCGCCACGTGCCCGCCCCCCCCCCCCCCCCCCCCCACTCAGCCCGTTCCCCACAGCAACAGACCGCCATCCTGATCCCCTCTGCACGCTCCAGCTCCTTCTTGGCCATTCCAGCAGTAACCCGGTATCCCCCCACTCTTCCCCTCCCCCCTCAACCCTCCCCATCTCCCCCCCCCCCCCAAGCTAGGGCTCCCCTAGCTGTGTAACTCCGGTCATTGTACTTCCGTAAGTCAGCCGACTCCTGCTGACACCGGCTGCTCCCGCCACCCCAATTACCCTCCCCAGTGTCCCCCAACCATTCCCCCAATGCCGACCCCGCCCCCTGCTTCTCCAGCGTGGGAGAGAGGCCCGCGCCCCCATCCCAAGCCCCGCCCCCGACCCAAAACGCGGGAAGACAGGCACATGTCCCAACAGGCCTGCGAACCCCACCTAAACCCGTAACCAGTGAAATAATAAAAGTCCCAACATGATATGATAAAACACCCAAGTAAACAGATAACAGTCCCGAAAAGCAGAAAAGAAAAGGCAAGACAGCAAAAAAAAACATCGTCCAATAGAACAAAAGAGAGCGAAAGGATATCAAGGAGGACAAAGCCTCCGGGCTGCGTACAACATTCCCCAGCCACCCAGTCCTCAGTTCAAGTCCAGCCTCCCCCGGGGAGTCAAAATAAAGTTGGCGGTCTTTATAAGTGACCTACAGGCGTGCCGGCTGTAACAGGCCAAACTTGACCCCCTTCTTGTGGATCACTGCCTTCTCCCGGTTAAATCCAGCCCTTCTCTTCGCCACTTCCGCACTCCAGTCCTGGTCAATCCTGATCTCCGCATTCTCCCACTTACTACTCCTCTCCCTCTTCGCCCAACAAAGCACACACTCACGGTCGACCAAGCGTTGAAATCGGACCAGCACCGCCCTGAGTGGCTCGTTCAGTCCGGGCTTCCGCAGCCACACCCGATGGGCACTCTCCAGCTCCAGGGGTCCCCGGAACGACCCCGCGCCCATCAGCGAGTTCAGCATCAGGACCACGTAGGCCCCCAAATCCGAACCTTCCAGCCCCTCCGGGAGGCCCAAAATCCGCAGATTCTTCCGGCGGGAGCGGTTCGCCATCTCCTCCATCCTTGCCAACCATTTCTTGTGAAGTGCCACGTGCGACTCCACCTTCACCGCCAGGCCCAGGAGTTCGCCCTCGTTCTCCGAAGCCTTTTGCTGCAGCTCCCGAATCTCCGCCGCCTGAGCCGTCTGAGTCGCCCCGAGCCTGTCCAGCGATGCCCTCAACGGCTCCAGGATCTCAGCTTTTAGTTCCTGGAACATAGAACATAGAACATAGAACACTACAGCGCAGTACGGGCCCTTCGGCCCTCGATGTTGCGCCGACCTGTGAAACCATCAGAAGCCTATCTGACCTACAATATTCCATTTTCATCCATATGTCTATCCAGTGACCACTTAAATGCCCTTAAAGTTGGCGAGTCTACTACTATTGCAGGCAGGGCGTTCCACACCCCTACTACTCTCTGAGTAAAGAAACTGCCTCTGACATCTGCCCTATATCTATCACCCCTCAGTTTAAAGCTATGTCCCCTCGTGTTGGTCATCACCATCCGAGGAAAAAGACTCTCACTGTCCACCCTATCTAACCCTCTGACTATCTTATATGTCTCTATTAAGTCACCTCTCAGCCTTCTCCTCTCTAACGAAAACAACCTCAAGTCCCTGAGCCTTTCCTCGTAAGACCAACCCTCCATACCAGGCAACATCCTAGTAAATCTCCTCTGAACCCTTTCCAAAGCTTCCACATCCTTCCTATAATGTGGTGACCAGAACTGCACGCAGTACTCCAGGTGCGGCCGCACCAGAGTTTTGTACAGCTGCAGCATAACCTCGTGGCTCCGAAACTCAATCCCCCTACTGATAAAGGCTAGCACACCATATGCCTTCTTAACAGCCCTATTAACCTGGGTGGCAACTTTCAGGGATTTATGTACCTGGATTCCGAGATCTCTCTGTTCATCTACACTACCAAGAATCTTGCCATTAGCCCAGTACTCTGCATTCCTGTTACTCCTTCCAAAGTGAACCACCTCACACTTTTCCGCATTAAACTCCATCTGCCACCTCTCAGACCAGCTCTGCAGCATATCTATGTCCCTCTGTAACCTATAACATCCTTCAGCACTATCCACAACTCCACCGACCTTCGTGTCATCTGCAAATTTACTAACCCATCCTTCTAAAACCTCTTCCAGGTCATTTATAAAAAGGACAAACAGCAATGGCCCCAAAACAGATCCTTGCGGTACACCACTAGTAACTGAACTCCAGGATGAACATTTGCCATCAACCACCACCCTTTGTCTTCTATCAGCTAGCCAATTACTGATCCAAACCGCTAAATCACCTTCAATCCCATACTTCCGTATTTTCTGCAATAGCCTACCGTGGGGAACCTTATCAAACGCCTTACTGAAATCCACATGCACCACATCAACCGCTTTACCCTCATCCACCTGTTTGGTCACCTTCTCAAAAAACTCAATAAGGTTTGTGAGGCATGACCTACCCTTCACAAAACCGTGTTGACTATCGCTAATCAACTTGTTCTTTTCAAGATGATTCTAAACCCTATCTCTTATAACCTTTTCCAACATTTTACCCACAACCGAAGTAAGGCTCACAGGTCTATAATTACCAGGGTTGTCTCTACTCCCCTTCTTGAACAAGGGGACAACATTAGCTATCCTCCAGTCTTCCGGCACTATTCCTGTCGACAAAGACGACTGGAAACTGGAAACTGGAAACTGGAACTGAAAGACGGCGGGACTGGAAACCAAAGACGGAAGGAGCGCAGCAGCAGCTCCTGCTGCTCCCTCGCCCACTGCTGCCACGCTGCCGGTTCCCCGCACACTGCCATCTTGTCCTTTTTGCCTCGCACCTTCTTCTGCTGCAAAGTTGATTTTCTGGTCGCTCCACTTCTAGTCCAGCCCATCGACCGGCCGCCAAGCGCCGAGGCTGCGTTCCCACCTGGGGAAAAATCAAATCAGCGCCGTTGCGGGCCCTTAAAAGAGCCCTTGGTGAGATATTTTCCAGCTGTTCCCTTTGCTGCTAGAATCCAGCTTTCACAAGATGCCTCAGGTCAGCTTGAAGCCTCTAACACAGCCCTTCCCCCGCCTGCATGCTGAATAGGCTTTGTCTCTCTGCTGCAGCCCCAGCCAAATCCTACACTGTTTCTGCGGGACTGGAAACCAAGAAACATATCATTCCTGGGTGAAAAAACTCCTCCTACATTCACCTATACTTTTTCATAAAAATTTCACTCCATATTGCTTAAAATCTTTTCTATGATCTTAGCAGGAGCTGCCGTGTGTGTGACCACTCACTCCATGGTGCGCACCAGAAGTCTCGTATGTTCTATGTTCTAATGGAACTGTGCATGAGTGGCCATTTCCCAGCTGGCTTATGCACAGAAGGTCCAAGAATCTTCAGGAATCAGGTTCCGGATCTCTGAACTTCAAACTATGGGGAATATTGGTTTCTTAACAAGAGCAAAAGGGAATATAAGTGACAGGATGGAGACAAGAGCAATTCATAGAATCATAGAATTTACAGGGCAGAAGGAGGCCAGTCAGCCCATCGAGTCTGCACCGGCTCTTGGAAAGAGCATCCTACACCTCCACCCTATCCCCGCAACCCAATATCCCCACTTTAACCTTTTTTTTGGACACCAAGGGCAATTTGGCATGGCCAATCCACCTAACCTACACATATTTGGACTGTGGGAGGAAACCGGAGCACCCAGAGGAAGCCCACACAGACACCGGGAGAACGTGCAAACTCCGCGCAGACAGTGACCCAAGTCGGCAATCGAACTTAGGACCTGGGGCTGTGAAACAACTGTGCTAACCACCGTGCTACCATCTACATGGTAAAAGGGGTGATGGTGTCATTACCATCTCCTTTTGCTTTGCACCATCATCCCTTTTATCATTTAACCTGTCCTGCCTTCTACCCTACCACAGACCTTCACTTTTACTCTTTTCTATTCCCCCTTTGCCTGTTAATGTTTTGCGTAAAGGGAGCAAGAAAACAGGGAGTTAACCTGATATCAGTCATCAGGAAAAGTCTATTACTAAGGAAGTCTTAACATTGCACTTAGCAATCATAGTATGTTCATACAGAGGCAACATGATTTTGTGAAAGGGAAATAATGTATGCCAAATTTAGCAAAGTGTTTTAAGGATCTAACTTGCAGAGTAGATAAAAAGGAACTAATACATGTAGTGCACTTTTATTTCCCAAAGGCAGCCAGTGAGGTGCCACACAGAAAGTTAATACACAAGATAAGGGCTCATGGAATTGGGGGTAAAACATTAACATGGATGGAGGTTTGGTTAATGGACAGAAAACAGAGAGTTAGGAGCAATGGTGCATTGTCAAGTAGGCAGGCTGTAATTAGTGGAGTGTCACGAGGATCAATATTTGGGATCAGCTATATTAATGATTTGGACAATAAGACTGAGAGTACCGTATCCGAGTTCACTGCAGAAACTGCAGCGAGGATACAGAGACAGAAAAGCGATGTAGGTCAACTGGATGGGAAACAAGATGGCAGACGAAGTGGAGAAGTGAATTTATCCACTTTGGTAATAAGTATAGAAAAGCTGTGAAACTTTTAAATGGTGTGTTATAAGGGAAGTGAGTGTACTTGTACAAGGAACACTGCAAGTTTGTATGCAGAATAAAGATCAGCCTTGCGACAATTAGATAGGGCTTTGGTGAAACCACAGCGGTTCAAGAAGGCAAATCATCACCATCTTCTCAAGGTCAATTAGAGATTGACAATAACTGCTGACCTAGCCAGCAACACCCATACCCCATGAATGAATATAAATAAAACCGCACTTGAAATATTATGTATAGATTTAGTCACCTTATCCAAGGATGGATATAATTGCATTGAAGGTATTTCAACAGAGGTTCATTAGATTGGTTCCTCCAATGAAAAGGTTGTCCGATGATGAACCACTTTGTAAAATGGGCCTGACGTTTAGAAAAATGAGAAGTGATCTCATTGAAAAGTACAAGGGTTCGAAAAGTCGCTTACTACACTTGGTGTTAACCTTAGGAAGTTTTAATTCAAAATGAAATGGTGGATCATTTGTCTTAATGTGCCTCTGCTCCTATATGACCTACCGGCCATCCATAGTAGTTTTCACAGAGCTTCTGGCCTGTGTTAAAAATGACATTTTTGCAAGTGTGTTCGTGGGATTTGAACATCACTTTTGAACATTTGACAACCTGCTGGGCTGCCACAGGGAAGACGTCTTAATGAAGCGGGCAGTCTTCCCACATGGCACGGTTGTGCAGTGGTTAGCACTGTCACTTTACAGCTCCAGGGTCCCAGGTTCGATTCCAGGCTTGGGTCTCTGCCTGTGCGGAGTCTGCACGTTCACCTCGTGTCTGTGTTGGTTTCCTCCGGGAGCTCCGGTTTCCTCCCACAGTCCAAAGACATGTAGGTTAGGTGGATTAGTCATGCTAATTTGCCCTTAGTGTTCAAAGGGGTTGAGTGGGGTTGCTGGGTTACGGGTCTGGGGTGGAGGTGTGGGCTTAAGTGGGGTGCTCTTTCTAAGGGCCGGTGCTGACTCAATGGGCTGAATGGCCTCTTTTGCACTGTAAATTCTATGTCTATGGCTGGGGCCACCCCAACTCCTTATACACCTATGACTGTGTGGCCAAATCCCCCTCCAACTCGATTTTCAAATTTGCTGATGACACCACCATAGTGGGTCGGATATCAAACAATGACGAGACAGAGTACAGGAATGAGATAGAGAATCTGGTGAACTGGTGCGACGACAATAATCTCTCCCTCAATGTCAACAAAACAAAGGAGATTATCATCGACTTTAGGAAGCGTAGTGGAGAACATGCCCATACATCAATGGGAACGAAGTAGAAAGGGTGGAGAGCTGCACGTTTTTAGGTGTACAGATCACCAACAGCCTGTCCTGGTACTCCCAAGCAGATACTTTAGTTAAGAAAGCCCACCAACGGCTCTACTTTCTCAGAAGACTGAGGAAATTTGGCATGTCAGCCACGACCCTCACCAACTTCTACAAATGCACCATAGAAAGTATTCTTTCTGGTTGTATCACAGCTTGGTATGGAGCCTGCTGTACCCAAGACTGCAGGAAACTACAAAAGGTTATGAATGTAGCCCAGTCTATCACGCAAACCAGCCTCCCATCCATTGACTCTATCTATAATACCCGCTGCCTCAGAACCGGCCAGCATAATTAAGGACCCCACGCACCCCGGACATACTCTCTTCCACCTTCTTCCGTCAGGAAAAAGATACCAAAGTTTGAGGTCACGTACCAACTGACTCAAGAACAGCTTCTTCCCTACTGCCATCAGACTTTTGAATGGACCTACCTTGTATTAAGTTGATCTTTTCTCTAGAACTGTATATTATATAACTGTCACATTATATTCTGCAGTCTCTCCTTCCTTCCTTATGTACGGTATGTATTTTTTGTACAGCATGCAAGAAACAATACTTTTCACTGTATACTAATACACATGACAATAATAAATCAAATCAAATCAAATCAACTCTGGCAAAATGGCATGGTCCCAACTTAATAACTCCTGATTGGAATCGTAATAAGGCAAATTAGCTGTTTACCTCTGTGGAGCGGTCAGCCAATCCACGCTGAAGAGTGGCCATTATTTTACCTGCTCTCCTTCCCCCTGTTTCTTTCACCCAAGGGCGAGTAAGATTCAGCCCAATATGTTTCTCAATAAATTATCAGAAAGATGAAATATATGATTATGGGGATGACAGAATAATGGATTCACAGTGTAATGGAAAAAGACAAGTTCCATTATGGAAAATAAACTGCTAAAAGCTGTGTTGATGTTATCTGGAAATAAAAATACAAGGTTGTACTCTATTTCAATAATCCTCAAATACTTCTGTTTGAAATATAAAAAAAGAATAATGTGGAAAAAAAGCAGCTGTCAATAGAGTAGAAAGTACAGATGCCAACTGCAGTTTGAATAAACAATAGGAGACATTTACAGTACTCTACTACACGAGGATAATCCCAGACAGTTATTTATGACTTTCATTGACCCCTTAACACAACTCCCCAAACTAACTCTACTAAATTTCACTCTTTTATAAAAAGAAAGTCCCTGAGGCTCTTATTTTTAAAAGGTGCACCTGTAAACTGACGATTTTAGTTGATACCTTTTAAAGAAGTCACCAAGATGGAGGATGAGAAAAGCAGAGTCAAAATTGTCTACTTACAAAAATGTTGTGATAAGATACTACAGAAGATTTTCCACAAGCTCTAAACCTGTAGTATTGCTGATATTATGAGAGCTGGATAGGGAACTGACTGGAAAAACGTATGCAGAATGTCGTTTTATGGATTTGGATATGTTTTGGATATAATTTTCATTCTTCCATGGGATTGTTGGCTAGGCCAGGATTTGTAACCCATGACTAATTGTCCTTGAAAAGTTGGTGGAGAGCCACCTTCTTGAACCCCCGCAGTCTATGTTGTGTAGGTACACCCATAGCGCTGTTAGTGAGGGAATTTCAGGATTTTGACCCTGGACCAGTGACTGGTGGTGTTCTGTAGTTTTGGGACTGTTGCTCAATACAATTTTCATTAATGATCTAAATATAGGTGTTGTGGGTATGATGGCCAAAATTTCAGATGATGATAATGTCTAATAGGAATTGGACAATGCACTACTGCTGCAGATGGATCTTAATGTGTTGAAGGATTGGGCATATAACTGACAACTTACATTTAAATTAGAAAAGAGCAGTATTATACATACACTTGGGAAGGATGAGTGTTCAAAATATATTTACTGGGGGTAATTCCCCTCCCCCCCCCCCAAAACTCCGAGGAGCCAACTTGGCCGGCGCCTTTAGGTCCTGCACATCTCTTCCCCAGCGGGAATCTCCCGAAGCTAAAAAAAATGATAGTGTGGGGGAATTGCAATGGGATCACATTGGAGCAGCCAGGAGGATTCTCGAAATGACACTTAGGCCACGATTCTCCTGATCGGTGACTAACTGCTCCCGCCATCGCGAAAACCATATTGGTTCCCGTTGTCACTAGGAGCAACGCCGATGGCACACCAGGCTCTCACTGGACCTGAGAGGGGTGGGACCTAATCTCGCTGACAGGTCCCACTCTTCAGTGACTGGGGCACCACTATTAAAGGGGGCCCCAATCTCAGAATGCTGCTGCAGCCCCCCAGATAGCTGGGAGCCACCCCTCCACCCTAAACGCTGGAAAAGGACCCCCTCATTACCCCCTTCAGATATCCCTCAGTACCTCCCTTTAACCCCCCTCATAAATAAACAATGACAATCTTTTCTTTGAAGCTGCCTGCCTGGGGGAGCCTCAGGGGTTAGCTCTGCTCATACTCCCATCCCATGGAGTAGTCCGGAGGCTGTTGGGCACCCCAAGGGGGGAGGAGACGATGGGGCCTGTGCCAGTGACTCCCACAGGGGAGGTGCCAGAACACCGCTGTGCCTCGGACTCCTCCTCCCCTGTCCCTGGTGCATCACATGGGCAGCAGGCAGAACAGGGCAGCAACATGGCACGAGAGATACCCATCCAGGTCCTGCCTACCACAGAAGCATCTGTCAACGGGAACCCAGGTCACAGGCGGGAATCATAGCGCACTGCCTCCACCCCTGGTATACTGCCTGGGGTTCCACCTAAACATAACAATAGGGCCCGTAGGGACAGAAAAGTAGACACCTGTTAGGTTGGCATGGGTGCAGGGCGCAGTACAGCAATAGGGGCTAGGGCACAAACCTGTATATATTTGTACACATTTAAGCACCTGTGCACAATGTTACAACCTGCCTCGGTCTCTGTCACAAGGGTGTAATGGATGGGTTGGTCAGGGCCGGCCGCAGAGGAGGCGCAGGGGCTGACGTTGGGGGGTGGAGTGAATGGATGGATGTTGTGGATGGGAACGCAGTTCAGTCGGTGCCCTCCGCTGCAGAATCCCACTACCATCTCCCCCACCATCCCTTCCTCTACCATCCGAGGGACTTGATAGGAATGGCCAGCTCGCATGCAGGGATCACCCCAGGTAGACGGTGGAAAGTGTTACCATGAACACGAGTCAGGCGTTGTCAAATGATGCAGAGCAACAGATCTCATTGCAGAGTGTGTTGTCA
The DNA here is from genome assembly GCF_902713615.1 of Scyliorhinus canicula. Lineage (NCBI taxonomy): Eukaryota > Metazoa > Chordata > Chondrichthyes > Carcharhiniformes > Scyliorhinidae > Scyliorhinus > Scyliorhinus canicula. Next base: position 58,921,587 of record NC_052155.1, on the reverse strand, counting down.
TTATACTCCATCAAACGGGCCAGATCTGCTGTTACTGCCAACTCTGTGGTGACTACCAGTTTCCCCACCCACCCGCCTGCCAGTCGGTGAACCTGGAGGTGAATACAGTGTCCTATGCACATTGGCCCAGGCGCGCACAATATGCAGCCTCCCGTGCCTGCCTAGGCTCCATGTTCTGTCCATCCTTGGCCTCCCTGCATCCTCCTCGTTGGACGAGGACTGACGTTCATTCTCCTCTTCCAGCATGTTGCCCCTCTGCTGTTCGATATTGTGGCAGATGCAGCAGGTCACCATGATGTGGGCAACCCTCCTAGCGCTGTACTGGAGGGCCCCTCCAGAGTGGTCCAGGTACCTGAATCGCATCTTCAGAATGCCGAAGCACTGCTCAATCACATTCCTGATCGCGACATGGGCCTCGTTGTAGAGGGTCTCCATGTTAGTCTGTGGCCTTCGGATAGGCATCATCAGCCACGACTGCAGCGAATAAGCCCTGATGTCCAGGAACCAATCCCCCCAGTCAGGGGTGTGCCAGGGCCAGTCTGGAGATGTATTGACACGTATGGAGCACTTTCCCTCTTCCCTCGAGCTTCTTGCGGCTTTGGAGGATCACCACTTGGTGTTTAATGCTCCTATCACTAAATGACAGAAGGCTATGGCCATTAGGGAGCTCTGAATGGGCAAGGCCCCTGGGTGAATCTTATAGCGAAATTAGGGGCCCATTAATAGGCCTATTAATTGGTATACACTGTCATTCATTTGAGGCAGGTCTGTTACCAACAATGCTCCAGGAAGTGAATAGTTCCCTGATTTTAAAGGCAGGGAAGACCCCGGAGGAGTGAGTTTCCGTGAGGCCAATTTCACTATTGAATGTTGATTTGAAATTGTTGTCCAAAGTGTTGGTGCAACATTTAGAGGTAATTCTCCATTTCATCATTCGGGGGGACCAGGCTGGCTTTCTAAAGGTTTGGTTTTCTAGCAATATTGTCAGAAGGTTCCTGAATGTGGATCCAGACTTTTCAAAGGCAGACATTGGATGGGTTACTAGATGCAGAGAAAAGATTTGATAGGGTGGAATGGAATTACTTGGATCATACGTTGCAGAGGCTTGGGCTGGGTGAGGAATATGTTAAGTGGATTCAGGTATTGTATTACAGGCAGGACTCACGAATGGTTATGAATCTGAGAATTTTGGCCTTCAGAGAGGGACTGGACAGGGCTTTCCCTTAGCCCCTTTGCTGTTTGCATTGACCATTGTGCCACTAGCAAAGGCTAATTGACAAGATCCCTTTGATATTTGGGCTGCACTCTGGGAAGAAGCAGCAGAAGATCATGTTTTATTCTGATGATGTGCTGCTGTTTGTATCAAAGCCAAACATTTCAGTTCCCAATATTATCGATGTGGTAGGTAGTTTAGTACCTCTTCCGGTTATGAGATTACGTTTACAAAGTCTGAGGCTATACCGGTGGGGGGGTTGAGACGTAGACCACCTCCCCTTACTTGTCGGGATTTGCTTATCTGGGGAGGTTGTAATCACTCCGTTTTTCAAACAACTATATGGGGTTAATTTCCCGCAGTTGATTTTGTCTATTTGGTGCGACCTGTCTTGTTGGTCCTCCATGCCAGCATTATGGCTGAGTAGGATTACATCGATTACAATGAATGCTTTTCCCAGCCTGTTGTATCCCTTGCAGATGTTGTTGATCTTACTGTCTGCTAGGGTCATAAAGGAGATCAATGGAGATCAGTTCATTTATATGGGATAAAAAGAAGCCTTGTTTGAATTTCATCAGATTACAGTTCCCAGGTTCTAAGGGAGGTTTGGTGGGATCCTGAATATTAGATTGTACCAATTAGCCTCTCATCCTAGGTTCATAAGGGTCTGGGTTAGAATGGGCTCTACCTCCATTTGGCTCGATATTGAATCAGACCAGTCAGTATATCCTTTACAGTTCTTGGTATTTTATGGGGACTTTAGGTCAGGTTCTGCTAGGTGTGAAAATCCTATAATAAGAGCGTGGAGGATGGTCCGTCAATTAGATGGGGGATCTAAACTGACTTTTGCTCTCTCTCCCATCCAGGGCAGCCCAAACTTCTTACCAGGTCTTATGGAGCATGGATTTGCCATTTAAAAGATAGAGGCTTCAAAGGCTGGCAGTGCTCCCTCCTTGTCATTCTTTGAGCAGTTTTGCCAACAATTTGACACTCCGAGACATTCCTTTTTTAAGTATCTGCAAATTTAGAGACTTTATCCTTAGCAAGGCAACTCGCGCCTTGAACCTTCTGTTTCACCAGTGGAAGAAATCCTGACTTCTCAGGAGCCTAGTCAGTTAATTAGTAAGTTTTATGATGCCTTGTGTTCTAGATCCTGTGCTAGTACATTGGGTACCTTGCAGTCTTGGGAAAAAGAGGAGGCAACTAATATTGATGAGCAGACATGGAGTAGTACATAGGATTATGCCAATAAAATTTTGGTGTGCAACAGAATGAAGGAAAGTCATTTCAGGATACTGCACCACTTGCATATCACACCGCGTTTGAGACACAGATTTGATCCTGCTATGTCCCCAATGTGCCCAAAGTGCCTGATAGTCGAGGGTGATTGTGTAAACATCTTTGGTGGCATGAGACATACACTGGAGGCATCCAGTGGTAAACAAAAGGGGTTTATTGATGAAAGACAAAGGATGCTAGATAACAGGAACTAAACTATATACAACAGTTCTTTACTCTTCAGCTCCCTGGCTCACACTGCCCGGGGTTCTGCTCCCAGGGCCCTGCGCAAACTCCCCACTGGACGGGGCTTGGCGCTCCCGTGCGACCTACTAAAAAAAAATATTTAAAAAGGGCCACTTATTTTTTTTAAAATAAGAGCCCCAGCTCTGCACAATTTTATTTTCAAAAATAGTCCCAGTTTTCATCAAGAATAAAGAAGTTAATGCTGGAAATACTCAACAAGTTAAAACAGAATGAACATTTCAAGTTGATGCCCTTTTTTCAGAACAGTTTTCACCTTTGTCTTAAAAAATATTTTGCTCCTTTTCTTTCCTGGATAGTGGCCATTGGTAACGCTCCCGTCTCTGAGTCTACTGCATTTATTTAATTGAATATGAAGCACTTTGGGATGTCATACTGTTGTGAATGTTGCTATACAAATGCAAGTCCTTTCATGTAGCTTCAGTTCCATGGTTAATGTTACATTTCTAGCAATTCAATTAGTCTTGGATTCTAATTGTCATCATTTAAAATCCACCATCCAGTGAACTCTGTTGCTATTTCATTGTAACACAGTGGCTTTAGTATAATCTTAGCAAACTGCTTTGAAATTTGAAAAGTAGTTTAAAGAAAAACATTGGGCTTCAAATGCGTAATAACCGTTTGCTTTTCTAGATTTGAAAGTGTTAAGAAGTAGGATTCTATTACTTTTTATTGACATTATGAGGTAAAAATAACCATGAATCTTTAAATTGCATAGTGCTTGCAATTGTAGTTCATGGAATCACTTACAGCCGCTCAGTAAAAAAATGAGATGCCCAGAAACTCGCACCTCAGTATTGCTTCTCCCCATCATTTTGTGTGTTTACTTGAACCAGTCCTTTCTTTCCTGGTGCATTTTTTTTTTTAAAACATGTCTCCCCAGGCATGTTGGAAGTCAAATATTTTCCATATGAGCTCAGCTGTAGCTCCAAGACATGATTTGAGATAAGAACTTGTATGTTTGCATGAAGATACCGAGCTCAACCAAATCTCAAAGGTGAAAAGAATGGAGCATGGGCCACAGCATTTTAATGTGATCTAATTTTTCAATCAGTCAGAAATGCTCCCACTCTTGAAACACAGATTACAGGAGATTATTAAATGGAGAGGAGAGATTAGTGTGGTAGGACAACATATGCACCATTCACTTGGTTGAAAGGATAAACAGCAGAATAGTACATGCTGTACCTTTGAAATGGCCTGAATTAAAGCCGGCCAAAAATGTAATCGTATTTAAGCTACGATTACCTCAATGATTTGGATTTCTTTGATTATGCAACTTTGCAATGCCAGATGTCGGTGTTTTTTCTTCTTTTGAGTTGTCATTGAAATGAGGAACGTTATTGCTGGGAACTGTTTCTATCTTTTCATTTCCAGGGCTATCAGCATCAAATGTTCCTATAATAATAATAATAATAATAATCTTTTATTGTCACAAGCATGAAGTTACTGTGAAAAGCCCCTAGTCGCCACATTCCGGCGCCTGTTCAGGTAAGCTGGTATGGGAATTGAACCTGCGCTGCTGGCCTTGTTCTGCATTACAAACCAGCTGTCTAGCCCACTGAGCTAAACCAGCCCTAGCCCAAGCCAGCACCGCCAGATACAAATTAAAGCTCCCTCTTGTCCACCTCCTCAACAACGTGCCTAAGCCCTTGTACATTTCTTAGACACCGGGCAGGTTTTTCATCCCCTGCTCTGCAGATGCAGGATGCACAGCGCACCCCGAAGTGCATGAAACCCAGTGTGCGAATAACTGCAATAAATGGTTTGGCTTTCATTGATTCAAGTACCCTCATTTCAGTTTGAATTGTGGGAAGGAGCACACATGGAGAGTCAGGTAAGACTGCATCAACAGGATCTGCTTCTTGTCAACCATTCAGAATTCAAGCCTAGGTCAACCAAGGAACAGATGATCAAATAACAAATTTCCTACTTGTGGTGCCATAAAAACAATTATTGCAAACTGCACACCGATTAAGCTCAGTCCTAAAAAGGAGCCCAAACCAATACGCAAAGCTGCCTTCTTAAGAGATGAAAGCAATGTCACATCCTGATTTGGAACAGGAAACTAAAGCCAACCTGAGCTATGTTATTGTGTATTTATCCCTAGGCCTGGCTGTAATTACTTTGGTTGATGGAGTAAAAAATGTTGTTAAAGATAAAGGGTCCAGTGATTTACTGGAATCGTCTGATGGAAATTATTTGAAGGAGATGAGCTACAAGTTTTGAACTGATTCTCTGAACTCAGTTGGGAATGAACTAAGAAGGAGAAAAGCTGCCGAGCTCACAGTCTCCTCAGCTTGCCTGGAATACGGTATGATTTTCAGTATGCAGCTCATAATCTTCATCTCAGTGAAACGTCTGTATTTGGAAACTCGAGCGACTGAGACAAGAAGGATTGACCTGGCTCAATTCTCCTCCATGCTGAAGCTATGTTGTTGAGAACCTCCAAACGCCAACTGGGATTAGTGACCTGTTATCACAAGGGATCGACAGTGTCCAAACTCCGCAAACTTTATCATTTTTATAAGGACTTTACTTTAACCGCTCATCTCCACAGAGATTCTATTTATTTGTCATTTGATATGTGTGTGTGTGTATGTGCGTGTGTGTGCGCGGTCATGCATGCATGCATGTGTGTGTGCACACATGCATCTTTGTGTGTTGGAGAATTTTAAAAGGGAAAAATAGTTACATTTTCATGTTACAAATTGTGTGTTAATCAGTTCTTGCAGGGAGGAATTAAATACAGTCACCGTCACCACATAATTTGTTTCAGCCAAACTAATGGGGCTAAAGGCTGACAAGTACCTGGACATGACGGTTTGCACCCCCACTCCGCCCGGAAGTAATTACAGAGATCATGGATACATTGGTCATCATTTTCCAAAAACCCTTGGATTCTGAAATTGTGCCAAAGGGTTGGAAAACTGCCAATGTCTGCCCTTGATCAAAAAGGGAAAGAGGCAAAATGCAGGATACTACCGGCCAGTTAGTCTAACTTTTGTCACTGGAAAAATATTAGAATCGATTATTAAGGAGAGAATAGCAGTGCATTTGGAAAGTCATAATCTCATCAAGCAGATTCAGCATTGTTTGATGAAGGGGAAATCATGTCTGACAAATTTGCTAGAATTCTTGAGGGTGTATCAGCCAGGGTAGATAGAGGAGAATCAGTCAATATTATATATTTGGATTTTCAAAAGGAATTTGATAAGGTGCCACACACAAGGCTACTATGCAAGATAGGAGCTCATGGTGTTGGAGGGAACATTCTGGCATGGATAGAGGGTTGGCTAACTAATGTGAAGCAGAGAGTAGCAATAATAGGATATTTTTCAGATTGTAAGGCAGTAACCAATGGAGTACCACAGGGATCAGTGCTGGGTCCCCAACTCTTCACAGTATAAATTAATAATTTGGAGGAAGGAGCAAAGTGTATTGTGGCCAAATGTACAGATGATACGAAGGTGGGAGGAAAGTCAGGATGCAAAGAGAATGTAAATAGTTTACAGAGAGCTATTGACAGGCTAAGTGTGTGGGCAGAAAATTGGCAAATGGAATTCAATGTGGAAAAATGTAAGATTGTTCATTTGGAAGGAAGAATGAGAAAGATGGATATTATTTAAATGGGGAGAGACTGCAGAAAGCTGTGGCACAAAGAGACTTGGGGGTCCTTGTTCATGAAACCCATAGAGCTGGCATACAGGCGCAGAAGGTAACAGGGAAGGCAAATGCAATCTTTATTATTGTCACAAGTAGGCTTACATTAACACCATAATGAAGTTACTGTGAAAATCCCCTGTTCGCCACACTCGGCACCTGTTCGGTTACACAGAGGGAGAATTCAGAAAGTCCAATTCATCTAACAAGCACGTCTTTTGGGACTTGTGGGAAGAAACCCACGCAGACACGGGGAGAACGTGCACACTCTGCACAACCGTGACCCAGATGGGAATCGAACCTGGGACCCTGGTGCTGTGAAACAACAGTGCTAGCCACTGTGCTGCTGTGCCATCCCAAATGGAATACTGGCAGGCATTTCAAGGGGGCTGAAGTATAAATGAAAAGAAGTGTTGCTGCAACTGTACAAGATACTAGTGAGGCCACTTTTAGAATAAATTCCTTATTTTAGAATAAGGAAAGATATATTATCATTGGAGGCAGTATAGAGGAGGTTTACTAGGATGATTCTTGAAATGGAGAGGCTGCCATATGAGGTACGATTAAACAGGTTGGGTCCGCACTCCTTGGAGTTCAGAAGAATGAGAGGTGATAAGATTGAAACATATAAGATTCTTTGGGGGTGAGACAGGGTAAATGTTGGGAGAGTGCTGGATCAGAGGGCATTGTCTCAGAATAAGGGGGTGTTCACTTAAGATGGATTTAAGGAAGAATTTCTTCTCCCAAAGAGTGGTGAATCTTTGGAATTCTTTGCCCCAGAAAGCTGTGAAGGCCGAGTCCTTGAACATTTTCAAGGCTAAGATCGATAGGTTTTCAATCAGTAGGGAATTGAGGGTCACAGAGAGAAGACAGGAAAGCGGACTTAGTGCGTGTTAGATCAGCCATGATTTTATTAAATGGAGGAGTAAGCTTGAAGGGCTGAATGGCCCACTCCGATCTCTATTTCTTATGGTCTTATGTTTTACAAAATAAGTTTTGGTTGATAATAAATCAATCATTGAGTTTATTGAAATAAGCCTAGTTAAAGTCTCTTTTATTCTGGGTCTAGCTGGAACAAAGTTAAATAATTGGCCATTTCAGCGAGTGAATTAACTCGCCATTATACGAATGATGCAACCTGTGGAGTAGTGAAGCGAGAGAAACTGTGCTCTCCTCTCATCCCAGTTGTAACAGTTGTTTATGTTATTTTCATACCTTAACATTTTTTCTGCAATTCATATTTAATGTTCTGCCAAACCAGACCTCAGGCAGCTGCTGCTCCATTTCTTGCTGAAGAAGAATGGAAGGGCTGGGCAAACTCTGTTATTTTTGCTCCAGTAGAAACGGGAGGTGTTGGAAATGTTCAATACATTGGTAGCATCTGTGCAGAGAAACAAAGGACATTGACTCTTGATCAGAGACAGTGTAGCTTATGAACCTGAGGCTTTGACTCTGACCGTGGATTTTCCATCCCCGTGCCATGTTTTCCCGCGGCAGAGGCAGCATGCCATTGGCCGCAGTTGGGTTCTTCCAGCCCCACCAATGTCTACGGCGTTTTGCATGGTTCACTCATTGCTCCACGAGTGGGGGCAGGAACGGAAAATCCCACCCTCTGTTTTTCTCTCTCCATGGACGCTGCCTGGCCTGTTGAGTATTTACAGCAATTTTATCATAGAGGCCCTGCAGTGCAGAAGGCCATTCTTCCCATCGAATCTTCACTGACCCATTAACCTAACTTGCACATTCCTGGATACTAAGGGGCAATTCATCATGACCAATCCACACAGACAGTGAACCTTGTCCCTGGAGCTGTGAGGCAGCAGTGCTAACCACTGTGCCGTGCTTCAGATTTCCCGAATTTGCGATACTTTGCTCTCTTACTATGCCGCATGATGAGCATTTGTTAAGTATGATTAGTTTCAGTTTAAAATGAAACAACATAAAAATTAAGTCACTCAATGCAAAGTGTAAGTTCTCTGTTAATAAATTTCCATTGCGTGAATATAAATGGCAGCACGGTAGCATTGTGGATAGCATAATTGCTTCACAGCTCCAGGGTCCCAGGTTCGATTCCGGCTTGGGTCACTGTCTGTGCGGAGTCTGCACATCCTCCCCGTGTGTGCGTGGATTTCCTCCGGGTGCTCCGGTTTTCTCCCACAGTCCAAAGATGTGCAGGTTAGGTGCATTGGCCATGATAAATTGCCCTTAGTGTCCAAAATTGCCCTTAGTGTTAGGTGGGGTTACTGGGTTATGGGGATAGGGTGGAGGTGTTGACCTTGGGTAGGGTGCTCTTTCCAAGAGCCAGTGCAGACTCGATGGGCCGAATGTCCTCCTTCTGCACTGTAAATTCTATATGGCATTATTGCAGGTGAATTGGCTGGTGCTAATTTGCTAGAAGATTTTGTCATTTTTAAATTTGTAAGTGAAACCAGAACAAATGCTCCAATACAATTTGTCACTTTTAGTTTTAGTTCAAGGTATTCTCATCTGTACATAGGACTGTTGTTTGTTGTGCCTGTGGGGTTCCAGTCTTTTGCATATTGCTGTCCAGGCATTGCATAGGACCTGACCAAATTGTGCGTAATTGTCTGCCAAAGCCGTGGTTGTAAGTGTATCTTACAGAAATCTGAGTCTTCGATGGGCTTTATAAATGGAGGTACAGAGTACAAAAGCCAAGAACCTTTGCTAAACCTATATGAAACAGTTTGACCCCACTGTGACTATGGTTACCAATCATGGGCTCACAAAGGATGTGAAGGAGGGTTAAAGGGGGAGATAAAGGGCCCAGAAACAGAGTTCATAATTGTTCATGTTGGACCTGATTTATCCAGCAGATTATGGGAACATTTTTTTGCCAAATAGTCTTCTAATCTCTATGTTCTTCAGTGAATTATTTTTATACTTTGATATAAAGAAGATAATGATACAAGAAAATTGAAAAAGGTTGCTTTTGAAAATTTGCAGGAAATAGTGAAAAATCACGCAAAAAATGCATCGAAAGGCTGTTTTATTTGAGCACATATTTAAACTATGCATAAATTTATATTTGTTCTGTCAGAAGATGACCATCTGTAACATGAACCTTTTTCTCTCTAAAGCTCAGAAACGCGCTGTATGTTTCCAATAGTTTTTGTTTTTCAATAAAAACTTATCACCCATAAATTCTGGCTCTGTAGCGGCTGGGCTGAATGCCATCAAGACAAGGGTATTCATGTAGTGGTTACATGTGTGTTGGCAGAATGTAGAGGTGATAGATAGTGACTTCAGTTAGCACCTACCACTGATTTTGGGCCTCACTACTCTAGTTAATGCCCACACGAAGGTCACCCACCCCCCAACTCCTACCACGTCCACCAGTGCTATTTAATAGTTTGCATGTTAGTTTCTTTCTACCAGTTTTGTTTGAGTTTGTGGAATTATTGTGTATTTGGAAAGTGGTTTAAATCTGCTGAAGACTACAATAAGCAGTGCTGCATGAGGGGAAGCTCAAAGTTGGTACATTATTGCAAAAGATGACGTATTACCAGTCAGGAGTGCCATTGCAGCCCTCCTACCTGCCTACAGCCCTCCTACCAGCTACAGCATGGATGGGAGATGATGCAAAGTTGAGCATAAGTTGGCAGGGAGTATATGCGGGGGAGAAGCGCTCAACAATAGACCCTATCCATCTAGAATCTTCCGGGACCGCTTTCCTTATCGCTGCCTTAGCCAGGAGAAGTGAATTTTCCATCAATCATACATGAAGGAGGTGTTCATAGAATGCTGCTATCTTTTGGAATCAGACCTGCAGCCTCAGGGCTGTGCGAGTATGGCACTGCTAGTGGTGCTTAAGTTGACCATGGCCCACAATTTTTTATATTGAAGTTCTTCCAGATTGTCTCAGGCAATATAGCCAACATGTCCCAGTTGACCATCCATTATTGTATCAAAGAAGAGACAGAGGCCCTAAGAGGACAGGGAGACTTCATTATGTCCTATCTAAACAGAAAGAAGCAGACAGAGCATGCTTTGCTAATAGACCTCCTTGTGGAGCAGGGTGCTATCGACATAGGTGACTTTGTGGATGCCGTAACTCAATGCTTAGATGTACCAGAACCACAGAGGTTGCCACTCACTCAATGTGCAGTTGGTGTGCGATCATACTCATGCTGGTGAAGGCCCACCTTCCTGCTGGCAATCAAGATGCATTCATCCTGCACCTGGTGCAGTCTACTGTTCCAGCAATCTTTCAGCTGTCGCATCAAATAAGAGGGTGGCTACTGGGCAGTCTGCTCTACACCTGGTTAATGATTCTGCTCCTCAACCTAACCATGTGTGACCATTACTTTCCAGAACCAATGTCCTGGTTCACAGTGATGTGCTGCATTGTCTTGGCCATCATGAGGACTCAGCCCTTGACAGCATGGATTTGGTGAACACCTCAACAGGAGGAGGGTCGAATTTGACTCCAGTTCCCATGAATATGACACAAAATTGCATTATCAAACAGTCCCACACTGTGTCATCCCTCAACTACATATCATTACAGTGTCTTCTTGGCCACATTCTTGAAATAACCCCCCCCCCCCCCCCTCCCTCCCCATCCCCGCCTCACCCCAACAAAATAACCTAATACCAAATTTATCCCCGAAAACATTGAATGCTTGATGCAAAAGTCAACTACTCTCCATTGTGCATTGCCTTCGTAGTTGTCTTGTGTGTGTGCCTTTGCCTGGCCTGGCACTCCTACACAGTGTTACCCCAGTGGCTGCAAGATGGCTGATGGAAAGCTGTTGAATTTCAGTGGGAGAGACTGCAGCTGGCTTTGCCTTTGACAGACCGGTTTATAACTGCATCACCTCGTTGTGATCAGCAGCAGCCTGAGTTGGCTGACTGACAGGCAACGGTAAGGGCACTGGTTCAGTGGCAATGGCAGGAGCATGACTGCTGCCAACCTGAGAGAGGTCAGCAGGTTCAGGCTCCATGATGCTACTGAGGGTGCTGCCTTAGTAATCCTAGCAATGTGCTGAAGCATGGATAGTTGAACTGCTCTGAGACCCTGAAATATGATTTTAGTTCTGGTGTCCAAAGCCGCGTTGGCAGCAGTCTGAGCCTACATGGCTACAAAGTTCATGTCCTCAGTGTGAGCTTCCATTCCAGGTCTCAGATGTTAGGGGGGATTCTCCTTGTGCTCTAATGGAATCTGAGACATTGAGCTGAATTTTACTGCCCTCAAGTGGTTAGAACAGTGGTGAGTGTGCTGGTAAATTAGTGGGGACTCACACTGGGACAGCTGCCTCTCTCTGCCCTGCCACCAGGGCAGTTTCTCAGTGGTCCGCAGGAGGCCTTTGCTGACTGCTCCATGAATGTGAGGAGCTGATTTACATAACCAAATGACCAATTACCGGCAATTTTAGGGGCCCAGCATTTTGCCAACAGCAGTTTTTCCCCTGCTGGGTGGAGAGGCCACCAGTTTATGGAGCAAACTCCTTGTGGTAACCCAGGTTAGGTGGTAGGGGATGGTATTGGAGCTGGGGGCTCTGTGGGCCACAGGGAGCCAATTGTCTGAAGGCAACTCTTACCTCTTTCAGTGGGATTCTGGAACTGTCGGCACTCTGATTGAACCAGCAGAATCAGGAGTCCGCCCACTGCCCTTAATTGGACAGCAAGCCCCCTAGACAGTCAGGAGGCTGCTGCCTGCAGTAATATTACTAGGGCAACAGCACTGCTGTCAAGTCAGGACTCGCCTTTCAGCCTGAAATCAAGGCCCGAATCCCATTGACCGTCAGACACTGCATCATGGGTGGGTCTGGACAAGGTCTTATGGAGTTGGCCACCATTTCACTCTGGAAAGGAAGGGCCCCAAGCTCTGCGCAAAGTCTTTCGGCACTTTGGAACTAAATTCCTCCATGCTCCTTGACACATTCTGTTGGCTGGCCAACATGTCAACTAGTTCTGCACGCATACCATCTGCCTTTTCTTGACTCCTCTCAACAGAATTTTTGTGTGACTTAATTATCCAGAGAGCTGACACCCAGCTGATTCTTTCCACCTGGCTTGTCTGCATTCATCTCATGCACAAACTCACAATATGCACATCTTGCCCCTGAGCCGCACTTTATAGTGCACACAGTGCCAGCATATGAGATTTCTACTGTGAGTGTCATATAGAGTTACAGTGTTTCATCATTATCAGTCTCCTCTCCCTCAGCCTCCCGCAGCACTACCTGGACAGGTGTTGTCTCTCAGGTACCTGAAGATATAAAGGCATAAGGGCTGAATTGGGGTAAAGGAAGTGAGGGAAATCAAGAAGTGCATGGTTACACCATCTTCAGATTTTAAATGGTAAAAGGTTGTAGGATGAGAGCCAAGTGGGGTGTGTGTCGGCAGGAAATCCATTGATAACCATAGCCCCACCTTCTTTGGCCATTGCGGTGGGGGGGAGGAGGGAGTTCCTTATGTTCAATATCAATGGTGGCCACCTTAGCCACAAGGCACATGTCAGAGGTAAAGAAGCTGAAATGGGAAAACAATTTCTCTCCATAAAAGCAAATTACTGCGGATGCTGGAATCTGAAACAAAAGGGAAAATGCTGGAAAATCTCAGCAAGTCTGGCAGCATCTGTAGGGAGAGAAAAGAGCTAACGTTCCGAGTCCGATGACTCTTTGTCAAAGCAGCTTTGACAAAACAACTTGTTGGAGAAAGTCTAAACATAGCAGAGTTTTTTGAAGCTGTGGGATATCCTTTTGGATATGGTCCCAGGACACGTTTAGGAGAAGGAAGGTGTCCTTTGGGAGGGGTAATGTGCCCTTTGGTATTATTGAAAGTAGACATGAATGCATGTAAAACGTGGATAAATTTATTGGAACTATCAAACTCATTGGAACTGTCAAAGGGAACTGTCAAGTTGTCAGGGAATTGCAAATCTCCTGTCCTTTAAATATTTGAAAAAAGTTCTCTGCAGTTCAAAAATAAATCAGTGCTAGCTATTTCACTCACTCTGTTGACATAAGCCTGAGGGATAAGCATTATAGATTCATGCTGAATCACTGATTTGACAACCTATCATTATCACAGTGTTATTTTACAATTTGATTAAAATCTCCAAATGCTTACAAAGTCTTTCAAGCGGGAATATGAATACAAATGCTTGTTGTCATAAGGATTAAATATTTTAATGAAGCTAAATTTAGTGAATGGATCTTTATCAATTAGTTTTTTTTTAAACCGTGTATTTATCAATAGACACTTAATAACTTTTTAAAATCTCAGCATGGGTCCTGAAGTCTGTCCATGGTGGATACCGTGTCAACTGGCGTGGAAGTTGTAAGGGAAAAAGGTGGTGGGTGGCATGGCTTGGCATGAGTTGGCACTAAGATGGCATAAGGACTATGAAGGACTATGGTGGTGGGTGGAGAGGCAGAGGTTGACATGGATGGGGCATCGGGGTATGGCTTGTGAGGGCCGAGGGCTGTTTTTTGTTGCATTCATATTTCATATATTTGAAAAATGTCCTGGGCAGCTTTTCCTGGGCTCAGTTGGTGAGCCAGAGGAAACATTTAGGCCTTGGTCTCATCGGATGTAATGTTTCAGCTGATGGAAAGTTGAAGTTGCATGGGAATTGGGACTTCTCATTACCTCACATGCTGTTACATTTGACAGCTTTATACAAGTTCATAGAAACATAGAGAATAAGAGCAAGAATAGGCTTGCTGTTCTGCCTGTTCTGCCATTCACTATGATCATAGTTGATCATCCAACTCAATAGACTGATTCCACCATCCTCCATATTCTTTGATCCCCTTTGCCCCCAGAGCTATATCTAACGCCTTCTTGAAAACGTACAATGTTTGGGCCTCTACCGCTTCCCGCGGTAGCGATTTCCACAGTCTTACCACTCTCTGGATGAAGAAATTTCTCCTCATCTCAGTCCTATATGGTTTACCCCGTATCCTTAAACAATGGGTGGGATTTACCGGATGTTCACGGGATATTCCAGTCCCACCGATGGCGCATGGGTTTCCCAGCAATGAGGAGTGCAGTCAACAGGAAATCCCATTGACAACGGTGGGACCATAAAATCCTGCTGGCGGGTCGCCTTTTCCGCTGAAAAACACGCGACGGGTTGGGAGGTAAATCTCGCCCTATATCCCCTGGTTCTGAACACCCCCACCATTAGGAACATCCTTCCTGCATCTACCCTGTCTCGTCCTGTTAGAAGTTTAAAAGCTTCTTTGGGCTCTTCTGAACTCCAGGAAATATAATCCCAATCATCTCAAACTTTCCTCATATGTCAGTCCCGCCATCCCAGGAATCAGTCTGGTAAATCTTCGCTGCACTCCCTCAAGAGCAAGAACCTCAGCATGGTAGCATGGTGGTTAGCATAAATGCTTCACAGCTCCAGGGTCCCAGGTTCGATTCCTGGCTGGGTCACTGGCTGTGCGGAGTCTGCACGTCCTCCCAGTGTGTGCGTGGGTTTCCTCCGGGTGCTCCGGTTTCCTCCCACAGTCCAAAGATGTGCGGGTTAGGTGGATTGGCCATGCTAAATTGCCCGTAGTGTCCTAAAAAAAAGTAAGGTTAAGGGGGGGGGGGGTTTGTTGGGTTACGGGTATAGGGTGGATACGTGGGTTTGAGTAGGGTGATCATTGCTCGGCACAACATTGAGGGCCGAAGGGCCTGTTCTGTGCTGTACTGTTCTATTCTATTCTATAACCGCATTCCTCAGATAAGGAGACCAAAACTGCACACAATATCCAGGTGTGGCATAACATTGCAAGGTCCCTCAGTGTCCCTAGAATTAGACTGGGAAATAACCTTGCTAGGTTGTAACTGAAGAGTCAGCTCTTTTAACATAGGCCTGCCAGGGTTATGGTCGGAGTGCACAGCAGATTTTCAAGGTTGTGTGTTTTCAAACAGATCCAACTGATGTAGACATATTTAATGTAAATGAAGCGTTTTAAACAATGGTAGAAATAATAGGCAACATAAATATAGCCATAAGGTGTTTTAGAGCTTTAATTTGTTGGGTGACTCAGATCCAGTCATGGATCCTGTTGTTGCTTTATTTTCCTGTTAACATTTCCCTGCACACTCATTGTTAGTCAATAACAGCAGGTGGGAAGCTGCAACACAACAGCTCTTCCTGAATGGTGGTTACTTAATGGCACAAGATAAACACGGTCATTAAAAGGGATACTCAGCAGGGGAAAGGTTGATTGAAAGGAAGAGGTGACCCACTGTGTGGCTGATTAGCATACTCGTGTAAAACTTGTTGACATAACAGATTTAAGAATGTAGTTTTGAAACCATGGTAATGCTAATATTTGGAGTTGCTTAAGTCGGCATTCTGTGTACCGGAGTGTGGGAGGAACAGATTTTTATTGCAAGTAATTCCTTAGCAACGCTGCAGATAAAAGTCACATTTTCAAACAGCAGTCAATGTTTTTCTGTGCAGACAACTAATTCTGGGTGCTGGAAAAAAACATTTTCTGAATAAGTGGCATGTGATCTTTTTTTTCAAACAAGGCTTTCGCTATGTTGGGTCACACAAGATCTCTCTTCCCTTGACCCAGAACGATTTTCACAAAACCAAAGATTGAATTTTACAGAAGACATTTATTCCCATGTGGTCTGTAGTAGCATGGTCCCTTTAAGGGGGCCTCTCCATAGACCACATGACCGGCTTGGGGTCAATTGCGTGGGCCAATAGGGAGTTTGCGCAGCGCCCTAGGAGCAGGACTTCAGGCAGTGTGGACTAAGGAGCTGAAGTGTAAAGACCTGTTGTATAGTGTTCTGTGCCTGTTACTGAACTGCCTTTGCCTTTCATCAGTAAACCTCTTTGTTTACTACTGGAAGGCCTCCAGTGTATGTCTCAAAGCAGCACCACATGGTCATTATGTTTGTACAACCTTCTGATACCAGTTATAGCAACCAGATTCAGCAATGTTGAGGGTTTGAAAATTATGGAATATGGTGACTAAAATGTGAGGACTTCCTTTTATTTTTACTGAGAAATCATGAGTAATGTATATACATGTGGAACACGGTTGTTAAATGTGATTGTTAAATTGCATTTAAATGGTTTCACTTAATTTGAAAACGTTTCATTCATTCCCATCCTCCGCCAGTTATTAAGCCATTTTTCTCTCTCTTGCCCCATCTCCCTAATGCTATCAGTCCAGTAGCTGTCACTCTTCTCCCCATTCACGGCGAAGCAGCAAGATGTAAATAGGATCTGGCAGCAAAGAAGAGTTGAGGGTGGAACAGGGTAGGATGGTTTTCACATGAGAATGCAGTTTTCATGATTCCACAATAAAATAAATGTCAGCACGCCTTCCCAGACCTTTGTGTCCGTCATATTGATTATGCTTGTTCAAGAGTGTTTGCAATCATTACATCATAGCTACTCATTACAAAGTTGTTTTACCTCTTCCGTGCAATTGCAAAACAAATACGAACAGCATTTTACACCCATTGTAGAATGGAGAAAAAAAACATGGTAAATTTTATGTTCCATTTTTCAGCCTCAAGACACTTTATTACCATTCTATAAAAGACACACATACATACAAATATTATTCTGTGCATCAGTTCCTTATTTTAAGTACTTCAGAGACATCCTAGGGAATTTCAATTTGTATTTTTTTCACCACTTGTCTCCCATCTTACCTCCCCTCTCTACTCAAGAGATGAACTGTTGCCCGGGTGCAATTCCACGGACAGTTGCCTCCTGCATTCTGTCATTACATGTTTATAAGCCCTTACAGCAAGTGTCAACATGCTTCTCAACCATGGGGAACATTGCAGCCTCAACCAACCACCTGACAGCTGCATACAATGATCAGGGATGGGAACCTGGAAGATTTTCCCTTCTCCAACCTAGGAGCGCAGAGCCTAATCCTCACTACCCCTCCTGACTGAAATTAGCATAGATTGCAGATCAAATCTAATTTGTACAGTAATCTGGGCACAATTTGCATTTAGATTTTCATCTGGCTACAGCTATACTGCAGCGGATGTGGTATCATAGTGAAATTACTTTCCAAGTATACTTTATTCCAGGTCCACAGCACAGTCATTTTATATGTTGATTATAATTACTTCAGTAGTCTTATTAAAAATAATATTCAATGTTGCCAGTCTCAGTTAATGAACCGAACAATGCATCATGAACTGAAATAGTGACTTTTTGATTTTACACACATATCTCTATTTTTGTTAAATCAATATTTTTTTCATTTTAAATTGATTTTTTCATTTTTAAACACACACAGACATGCTTAAGGACCCAACAAAACAATTAACACATCACCACATTAAGTAACAAAGTGGAAGTTACAAAAATCTAAATTTACACAAGCAGAAAAGAATCGTAAAATCAGACCCCAGAAAGACATCTTCTCAAAATAAATTTTCCAAGAAAGCTTCAAATGTTTTCTTGTTTTTTGAATTAACTTATAATGCCCAGACCATTAAAAAAACTGTTATATTAGCGTAGCTCAGTGCATTTTTTTGCTGTTGCAATTTTTTGCTGTTGCAATTTTCATCAACACTAGCATCGAGGACAGACCAAGTATCAAAATACTACAGCTTGGAATTGTGTGATTCTTATAAAAGTACAAAAGCAAAACAGTGGCAGCACAATAAAGCTGGATTGTAAAAAAAAAAGGTTCAATCCCATTTTTGATATACCTTTATTTTAATGAGTTTTGTGCTCAACAACAAAGATCTGATTGCTTTCAACTTGGCACCCAGTGCCAGCGCAGAACACTTTCCAAATCTGACAGACAGCACAGGTCTGATGCAGAGCTATACACACCCTACTCTGGCAAATAATATGCCTGTTGCAGCAGTTAGATTTTCCCTTTACTCACGCCAGCTATCCTCGTGGCCATTCTATCTGAAATTTTCCATTTTGTATTGCACTAGAAGACAAGACTGCCCAAGCTTATTGAACACGAGATCCTTAAAGCCAGCAGAAAGAGGACATTTTTACCCCATTAATTTGAACCCAGACACCACAGCTGTAAGAATAATCTGCTAACTCATTACACCAATTTGTTCCAAAATGTATATAGTAACAATCTGACATAAAAGTGCTGTACTTGCAATTCAGTATTTACTCTTCCAGTGGCTCACTGATCAGTGTGGAACAGGGGTACACTGACCACAGGTCCACATAGTTTGTGTGTACGTTAATCTCAAATCACTTGACGCAAAAGTCCCGCCATTGGTGCAGAGATCATCAGTAAAGGCCTTTCATCATCCTGACTAAAATTTACTAACAGCACACACTATAGGATTAACCTGCAGCTGTTTTTGGTCCATGTAGAACCATGGTTCATATTTAATGGCATGTCACCTATTAAACCAATAGTGAAGCACAACTTCAATTACTTAAATTTGACTCTACAAAAAAAAAGGACTAGCAATGGGTTTCTAATTATTTGACGTTAAATATTGGGGACGCTTTCCATTCATTTCAAATTTTAAATGTGGTTCTGGGTGCAAAGCAGTTATAGAATATGCTATTCTATTCTTATAGCCTCATTGCAAAAGCTAATATATTATTCAGCTGCCACATCTTTATTCGAATGTTATCAACACACTCAACCACATTTTAATTTTTATCAGGGCAATATCTTAGCACCTTAATCTTTGAAAGCAAATGATAATTTGGAAAACAACATATTCAAAATATTTCAAATGCAGATCTTGAAGAATATTTGCTCTTACACAACAAAAACATACCACATAAGAGGGTTCTATGTTGACATTGTACAGTGATTGTTTGCCACTTTCAGAGGTTGAGTGCATCTTTGTAAACCTTTATAATGAGGTTTTCTCCCAGACATGAAAGTAAACCTGCTAATTTGACAAACAGACAGAAGAGACCCTACTCTGTGAGTTTTGAGAAGTTCAAACATGCTATTATAGCATATTATAAAAACATTTAAGTAATTTCTAACTAGCTAGTCATTCCAGTAGCCAGGCCCTGGAGCATGATATCGGTGTCATTGTACAATTAGTTATCAGTAGCACCAGTCATCCCTGAGCACTAAAAATAAGAAGCCCCATGAGAAGTTCATGCACATAAGAAAACAATGACTGCAGCATCAAAGGTTGGCTTGGCAGATATTTTTCATATCCAAATGGTCACATTTAGCTATTCAGGCGAAAACACTTTTAGGCCAAAAATATTTCCACATGCAAAATAAGTGATAAATCTATTGCCACGTTAAACGTGATCACACAAAATTACAAAGGAACTGCAATAACCATTATCTTTAAAACCTGTCCTTTGTTCCCCTCTTGTTGCAGCAGCGCATCACAGCATTGTTTTCTTTTGTCATTAACATTTCAGTTCAATATTAATATAATGGAAAGTTACTCAAAAACAGCTGGCAAAAAAAACATAATTCAAACATAAATCTTATTTACAGAGCACTTTCTTTGGCGTGAAGCCCAAGACGGAATACGAGAAGAAAGCTATCCTTGGAACACAAACAATTTCAACAAACAGCAAAGCCTATTTATCTGGAGTGCAGCCGAAGCTACATATTTACAGCATCTATTCCTCCCTCACCCATCTAATTCCCTTTGCTGCTTTCTCATCTTCTCCTGAAGGCACAGTAGATGTTTATCTGGATACAGCCCTGACAGTGCCAGCAGCCATCCAATATTCTGCCCAGAGGCACCCAGTGTGTGCAAACCTAGACAATAAATGCTGTCAGGTTATTCACCACAGAGAACATCACAGCCAGCCATGTTGTCTTCTGTGATGTTCACACGTCCATTTTTGCAGGAGAGGTCACTGGATAATTTTCAGGAGTGAAAATTCCGGCTGCATTTTTCTCCTTGTTACCCCAGTAGTGATTTTATCAAGTGCAGAACCTCCAACGCTGCTCTTGCTGAAATCAGATAACTCAGCACTGCTCACCTGTCAGAGTATATATGAAGACGTATTTATCAAGTATTTTCTTCTTAGCAAACATGAAACGCAATAATGAAATTCGGAACAAACTGTATCATTGCATGACTGACATGTAACTTCATCTAATCTGAAATGGTGCATTGCTCATATCACTCATTACGCAAAGGTTTAGACATAAACTAACCAGTTTAAGGCTGAGGCATTTAACAAAAACATTGAAAATCTACGCTGTTTCATTTTGGATGCCAAAATATAATTCCTGAAGATAGTGCCTCCTTTGTGAAGTGCAGAGGGTACACTAGCTTGTCCAATATGATTGGTTTGTCTTGTGCTCACTCAGAATCATCTTTTTACATATTCCGTTAACTATAAAGGAAATAATAAAAATAGCCATAGCGGCATTTTGGCAAGAAATATTTGCAAACCGGCATAAAACGAATTTTAATTAAAAATCTCTTCTTTTTAAATCAAACAGATCCTAACAATAAAACTCCAAAAGTGAATACTCCACAGCCACATCACTCAAAATAAGATTCAAATTAAGGTTCTAAAAAGTGGGATTGATGAATGGCATTCCAAATATTACACATCACTTTTATTGGAACAATGGAATGTGATGGATGCACGCTTTTTTAAGGGTTTTGTAAAATTCTAGTTATAAATAAACGTTTCTGGTAAAATCAACACCAAATTAAATTGTATCAAAGCTTTTGTCAAACGCTAAAAAGAGACAAATTTGTGAAAGGATCTTCAAAGACTCTGAAGTTGACCCTGCATAATAACTTCCTTCGGGAGCAGTAGATATTCAAATTTCTAGCATTATGCTAGAGGTATAGTTTCACTCGCATTCCCTGCTGCTTTTGCATCTATTTTATCACTTTTTCTGGTTTTCGTTCGTAAAAATACCACTGCCAGGATCAAACCTATGGAAACATTTTGTGAATTAATGTTATTATTTAAATCACTTTTCAAAACTAAAATAAATGACATTTTAATCACAGAAACTCTTATTGAGCCTTCAGCTTGGTTCTAGATATACACCTACCTATGACAGCAAAGGTTCCGAGCAGTATTCCAACTGCAAGACCTACTTTTGATGGTCCAGATTGCTGTTCTAGCGCAATGTAACACTTGTGTTCTTTTGTGCACTTACAGATATCAACTAGGGAGGAAAAGAGAAACAGATATAATGCACACTTTTTAATTCTTTCACAGGATATGGGCGTCGCTGACTAGGCCACCACCTGTTACCCATCCCTAATTGCCCTTGAGATGTTGGTGGTGAACCGCCACCCTGATCTGCTGCGTTTCATGTGGTGTGGGTTAGGAAGGGAGCTCCATGATTTTGACCAGCGTCAGTGAATGAATTACTACCAAGTTCCAGGTCAGGATGATGTGTGGCTTGGAGGAGGACTTGCAGGTGGTGGTGTTGTTCCCATGTATTTTCTGTCCGTGTCTGTTTTGGTGATAGAGGTTGAGAGTTTGGAAACTGCTACCGGAGGAGCTTTGGTGAGTTGCTACAGTGCATCTTGTCGATTGTACACACTGCTGCCACAGTGCACCAGTGGTGAAGGGAGTGAATGTTGAACATGGTGGATGGGATGCCAATCAAAAGGCCACTTTATCCTGGATAGTCTTGAATTGAGTTTGTTAGACCCTCACTCACACAGGCAAGTGGAGAGTATTCAATCACACTCCTAACTTACACCTTGAATATGGCGGTCAGGTTTTGGGGAATCAATAGGTAAGCTTCTCACCACAGAATTCTCAGCTTCTAACCTGGTCTTGTATCCACAGTATCTATATGATGAGTCCAGTGCGGTTTCTGGTCAATGGTAACCCCCAATATGTTGATAGAAATCGCAAAGTTAAATACCCAAATTGTGGTGCTTTACATACATCTGATACCATCACATGACTATACACTGGTGCAGTGCGCAGCATACTAGAAGCTTCACAAAGAAGCCTAAGTGAGGCTTAAGTGTGACACTCAAGCCAATTCTCAAGCCAACATGGGATGGGCAATAATTGCAATCTTAGAGTCAACCAACATTCCGAGAATGAATTAAAAACAAACATGAGCTCCTACCCTGCCATCGAGCAAATGGCTGAACTATCACAGACTTTACGGTCCCTTCATACCCAAGCACTTGCCTGCTGGGCCCACCACTCACAAAGTTGCAAATATTGCATGTTACTGCCAACTGATAGGTGGTGCAGTTCCCCACGGCAACATATGCCGGTCAGAAAGAGTGATATGTGGACTCGACTTAGAGTTTGGGAATTATCAGGTGCTCCAAAGACCAATATGAACAAAACCTCCCTCAATGACCCAGACTATTTCCCAAGAAAGTGAAATGGGAGCGACAATCTGACAGCCCTCTTCGGAAGATCAAATCGCAAACTTTACAATCGCTGTCACTACCATACTTATAACGCAACCAAGCTAAAGAAGTTAATGACAAATTACGCTGTAGCCAAAAGATATGCCAACCCCAATGTACCAATATATTCCTCTGAAAGTACAATGCAACAACTTATACGGTGGCTTCATTAAATATACTTTTTCCTAAGGAAAATCAGATATAAAAAGCAGAAATTACTGAAGATAGATGGGGATTTAGGGCAGGGGCTGCCTCCTATATGCTTTTTCAATGTTCTTTAATATGACTGCAGATAACATATTTATTTTTCTTTTAATCTTTCATATCCAATATTTGCATTTATCCCCTATCTTTCATTTTTACTTACCCTAACATTTTCTCCAGATTTACTGACTCACACAGACCACATTAAAGTTTTGGATAAATTCTCTATATCATGCCATATAATAAAACTCATTTACTCAATTTTATTTGACAGATGGAGTTTCAGTGTGAGCCAAAATTGGTGAAGAGTGGAACACAGAAATATTGCCTCACACATACAGCTAGACTGATTTCAGATTAGAATGATTAAAGTCAAGGAACTGATAAGAGGAAGAATTTTGGTTTGGGAAAGATTACAAAGGAATGTGTCATATGCTTAAATCATCCTTCTTTGAAACATGTCCTAGCATGCACAAATAGTAAGCCTCTCAGCTGGCATCGACTGAAATGGCAACCAGTAAAAAAGACTGGGTTGGGACACAGATTTTGTGGCAAGCACAACATACAGATTAGCCTGAGGAATACAGATTTGAGAGGATCTGGCACACAGCTGGCTTAACCATTCCCAATGCGGCTTGACCATATAAGTCTCACCTGGCCACAATCTCTGCAGAAACAATTCGCTATTCTAGGATCATTGTGGAGAACAAAAATAACATGTGATTTGTTATCATCATTACCAATAATTTCCTCAAACCCTTCTTTTCTGCTTCCTCTCTCCTTAAGTTAAAAAGTGTGAGGAACCCATGGATTTCTTGACTAATCAGTAACATGGCTCTACTGCTTCCACCCCCCTCCTCCCATTGTCAACCAAAATGAATGTCTCCGCGACCTCCTCTATCTAGTCCTGAAACTCCCCAACCCTTTCTCGTTCTCTCCCACCTTTTCATGCTTTGCTGAGCTCATGTTCCCAAGGAACCTACTTCATGGGCTTTGACTCCCCCCACCTTCCACTCAACTGTCCAATTTCCAATTTCCCTTCCTGGTACTCAGATAAATGACATTGTAAATCCCTTCTTAGCCTTGGCTACTGGAAAGTAAAAGGTTAATTAACATCAGGAGTACCTGATCCTGATGTAACTATGATGCAGTGTTACATGCCTATGGGACTGAGACTGAGATCTGGTGGGAAGTAGAACTGCAACCTCATGTACAGTACTGAGAAATGTGGGTTAACTCTTCCTCCTCATGTGTGCGGCTTAGCATCATCCAATTCAAGGTGCTGCACCGGGCCCACATGTCCGGGCCTAGGATGAGTAGGTTCTTTGGGGGCGAAGACAGGTGTGTCAGGTGTTCGGGGAGTCCAGCGAACCATGCCCATATATTCTGGGCATGCCCGGCACTGGAGGAGTTCTGGAAGGGGGTGGCGAGGACGGTGTCGAGGGTGGTAGGATCCAGTGTCAAGCCAGGCTGGGGACTCGCGATTTTTGGGGTTGGGGTGGAGCCGGGAGTGCAGGAGGCGAAAGAGGCCGGTGTGCTGGCCTTTGCGTCCCTAGTAGCCCGGCGGAGGATCTTGCTACAGTGGAAGGATGCGAGGCCCCCAAATGTGGAGACCTGGATCAATGACATGGCGGGTTTTATTAAGCTAGAGAAGGTCAAATTTGCCCTGAGGGGATCAGTACAAGGGTTCTTTAGGCGGTGGCAACCTTTCCTCGACTTTCTGGCTCAGCGATAGGGTACTGGGACAGCAGCAGCAGCAACCCGGGGGAGGGGGGAAGGGGGAGGAAGGGGGGGGGGGGCGATGACTATGTTTGTTTATTTAATTTTAATTTATTTTTAAGTTCTCTTGTTGTTCACTGGGTTTGAGGGGGTGGGGGGGATGTGATACATGCGTTGATACGGTCTTGGGGGTGTTACAGTTATTATGGGGTTATTTTGTTGCATTTCATTGTTTGTTGTCATATTTTCTGTAAAAAATTCCAATAAAAATTATTTTTTTTTAAAAAAAGTACTGAGAAATATATGGATCTGTAAATAAATAAGATTTTTTTTTACAAAAATACATCTTTGGTGGGTTTATTAGGGTAAGAGGCAAACCCTAAATAAACCGGATCTGTACTCGAAACTCAAGGCAAAACAGGTACTGCCCTCTTTCCTTTCTGAACTTCTATCTTCACCACCTTTTCTAAACTCTGCTGCCCTTACTAATTACTACCACAAGCTGCAACACCTGCTGGTTGGAGGTCGCACACCAGCCAACTATGATATACCCCATAGACATATCAGCACATCGCTAACCCCTCTCTGCATTAATATGTTATCCCTCAAGTTGACATTGGTTCTTTTGCCATTTATGTTAAGTCTAGTTCTCAACCTTTCCATCAGTGGGAATAGTTTCTCTCTATCCCCCGCATCCAGACCCTCTATCAAATCTCCTTTCAAACTTTGCTTTTCTAAGAGCAACAAGCTTCTCCAAACTATCCAAGAAACAGAAGTCCCACATCCCTAAAACCATTCTGGAAGCAAACCCTTTTTAGAATTCTCTTAAAAACTTTCAGGTCACTCTCAAAGTGTGGTGCCCAGAATTGGATACAATACTCCAGTTGAGGTCAAACCAGTGATTTATAAAGGTTTACCATAACTTTCTTGCTCTTGTATTACATGCCTGTATTGATAAAGCCAGGATCTCACATGTCTTATTAACAACTGTCTCAATCTCCCCTACCATTTTCAGTGATTTGTGCCCTTGTATCCTTATGTTCCTCCATGTTCAATCAGAAGAAACGTGATTGCTTATTTTGGGCAAATAGAATTTGAATAGAGCAAAGGGAAAAAGAGGAACGCACATTTTATCTATTACTTTTCACAACCAATAAAGTACTTTTAAATTGTACCTACTGTTGTAATATAGGGAACTTTAGGGGAAAATATAAATTATACCCAGATGTGTTCAAGATTGCTGCAAACTCTAGAACTAGGGATAGAGGCTCACGCTTTGAAAAATGCACAACTGTTAAGATTTAAATATATATAAAGTGATTGTAGAGAACAAGCTATCCAGAGAGGCATTCAATGTGGAAAGATTTAGCAGAGATCTACTGGAGAGAGATTATTTTTTTTGGACCAATCATATAAATTTGTAGTTTTGAACTCATGGGTCAGGTTCATAGATCAGAAGACAAAAGAAAATTATTCACTTACAAAGAGGTAATTTGTAATATTTATTACAATCATGCACTAAGGTTAGTATTCTAAGCCAATAACAATTAACTATTACCTGTCATGATACTGTTTCCTTGTAGAGGTGGAGAGCCGTTGTCAGTGATTTTCAAAGGAATACTATATTTTATCTCTTCACTGTGTGAACCAAAGGCCAGGGTGACAGAGGAATGAGTATCTGTGAAGATGATCATGCTGTAGTGACATTGTTCAGGTACAAGAATTTGCATACACATCAAAGCGGTTCCAAAAATAGATTTCACCTTACTGTTAATCAATCCCAAATATTTGTTCTATTGAAATAAAATCGTAATTAGGTTATTTTTGTTGTAATGTTGTAAGTATGTGCCATTTTTCACTTCTCTGTTAGGTTCCTTTAAAATTCGAAGTGTCTTTAACACACAAACGGGCCTAAATTTGGGCCACAAATAAAAATCCAGAAGCAGGTGGATGAGGTGAGATTGCTAGCCCTCAGCCGAAGCAAGGCACAGCTGTCCGAGTTTCCTTTGAGCCTGAAGTACTCTCTCTTCTAATAGGCGCAACTCACCTATTAGAGGAAGAAATTAGCTAATGTTGCAGGTTCTTGGGTGCCACTTTATATATTAATCATTTAGTATTCTCACTCCTCACATCTCAATGTGGGGTTCCCTTCTAGATGATGTTCTTGATGTTGTAGGGTATTGGTTAAGTTCAGTAAGTCTGAAGAAGTCTTCAAGTCATACACAGGTTAAGTATAAGTTTCTTTATTCTTATAACTATTTACAAATAGACAGTAAAGAATACAAGCTAGGAGTTGTCTCCATGCTTGCTGGTACACAGAACTCTAACCAACACTTAACTGACCCTGGGTGCTGGTCACGTGTTCTCTTATACCACTGCATGGCGGTACTGTACTCAGTCCCACATTAACCCTATCTGTGCCAGACCGTCATACTACAATTTCCTCCAAGAATTTATCAAATGCTTTTCAGTGATTATAGTGTCTTACATTGTTATTACAATCATACATTTACATTAGACTCAGGGGTCTTGCAAGAGGACTAGAGGATCAAAAATGTTGCGCCCTTGTTCCAAAAAGGTTATAAGGAAAACCCAGTAATTACAAGCCAGTCATTTTAACACCAGTGGTGGGCAAATATCTAGAAACTAGTATTTGGGATAGAATTAGTAGTCACATGTAAAAATGTGGGTTGATTAGGTAGATCCAGCATGAATTTGTGAAGGGGAAATCATGTTTAACTATCTTGCTGGAAGTTTTTTGGGGTAACAGAAATAATCCATGAGGGTAATGCTGTGGTGTGGTGTACCTGGACTTTCAGAAGGCATTCCATACAGTGCCACACAACAGACTTGTGAGAAAAGTTATAGTTCATGGAATAAAAGGGACAGTAGCAATGTGGATACAAAATTGGCTGAATAATAGGAAGCACAGAGTAATGGTCAATGGATATTTTTTGGGCTGAAGGAAGTTTTATTGTGGTGTTCCCCAGGGGTTCGATATTGGGGCCCTTGCTTTCCTTGATATATACTAATGATCTAGATCTTGGTGTGGAGGGAGATTTGATAGAGGTGTGCAAGATTATGATAGGTGTGAATAACGTAGACACAAAAAAGCTATTCTCATTAGCTGATGGAAAAGGACTAGGGGGATACAGATTTAAACATTTTGGTAAAGTAACAGGGAGAAATGTGAGGAAGGCGTTTTTAACACAGCGAGGGATTAATGACCTGAACTTGCAGTCCGCGAGGGTGTTGGAACCAAAGGTGGTGAATGATTGCAAAAATAAATCAGATGGCGCTGGTAGAAAATCAATTTGCAGAACTACAGGGATATAACAGGGCAATGGGTCGAACTCAATTGCTCTAGGGATAGTCAGCATAGAATTAATGGGACGATTATAGGAACATAAGAACATAAGAACTAGGAGCAGGAGTAGGCCATCTGGCCCCTCGAGCCTGCTCCGCCATTCAATTAGATCATGGCTGATCTTTTGTGGACTCAGCTCCACTTTCCGGCCCGAACACCATAACCCTAAATCCCTTTATTCTTCAAAAAACTATCTATCTTTACCTTAAAAACATGTAATGAAGGAGCCTCAACTGCTTCACTGGGCAAGGAATTCCATAGATTCACAACCCTTTGGGTGAAGAAGTTCCTCCTAAACTCAGTCCTAAATCTACTTCCCCTTATTTTGAGGCTATGCCCCCTAGTTCTGCTGTCACCCGCCAGTGGAAACAACCTGCCCGCATCTATCCTATCTATTCCCTTCATAATTTTTAATGTTTCTATAAGATCCCCCCTCATCCTTCTAAATTCCAACGAGTACAGTCCCAGTCTACTCAACCTCTCCTCATAATCCAACCCCTTCAGCTCTGGGATTAACCTAGTGAATCTCCTCTGCACACCCTCCAGCTCCAGTACGTCCTTTCTCAAGTAAGGAGACCAAAACTGAACACAATACTCCAGGTGTGGCCGCACTAACACCGTATACAATTGCAACATAACCTCCCTAGTCTTAAACTCCATCCCTCTAGCAATGAAGGACAAAATTCCATTTGCCTTCTTAATCACCTGTTGCACTTGTAAACCAACCTTCTGTGACTCATGCACTAGCACACCCAAGTCTCTCTGAACAGCGGAATGCTTTAATATTTTATCGTTTAAATAATAATCCCGTTTGCTGTTATTCCTACCAAAATGGATAACCTCACATTTGTCAACATTGTATTCCATCTGCCAGACCCGAGCCCATTCACTTAACCTATCCAAATCCCTCTGCAGACTTCCAGTATCCTCTGCACTTTTCGCTTTACCACTCATCTTAGTGTCATCTGCAAACTTGGACACATTGCCCTTGGTCCCCAACTCCAAATCATCAATGTAAATTGTGAACAATTGTGGGCCCAACACGGATCCCTGAGGGACACCACTAGCTACTGATTGCCAACCAGAGAAACACCCATTTATCCCAACTCTTTGCTTTCTATTAATTAACCAATCCTCTATCCATGCTACTACTTTACCCTTAATGCCATGCATCTTTATCTTATGCAGCAACCTTTTGTGTGGCACCTTGTCAAAGGCTTTCTGGAAATCCAGATATACCACATCCATCGGCTCCCCGTTATCTACTGCACTGGTAATGTCCTCAAAAAATTCCACTAAATTAGTTAGGCATGACCTGCCTTTAACGAACCCATGCTGCGTCTGCCCAATGGGACAATTTCTATCCAGATGCCTCGCAATTTCTTCCTTGATGATAGATTCCAGCATCTTCCCTATTACCGAAGTTAAACTCACTGGCCTATAATTTCCTGCTTTCTGCCTACCTCCTTTTTTAAACAGTGGCGTCACGTTTGCTAATTTCCAATCCACTGGGACCACCCCAGAGTCTAGTGAATTTCGGTAAATTATCACTAGTGCATCTGCAATTTCCATAGCCATCTCTTTTAGCACTCTGGGATGCATTCCATCAGGGCCAGGAGACTTGTCTACCTTTAGCCCCATTAGCTTGCCCATCACTCCCTCCTTAGTGATAACAATCCTCTCAAGGTCCTCACCTGTCATAGCCTCATTTCTATCAGTCGCTGGCATGTTATTTGTGTCTTCCACTGTGAAGACCAACCCAGAAAACCTGTTCAGTTCCTCAGCCATTTCCTCATTTCCCATTATTAAAACTCCCTTCTCATCCTCTAAAGGACCAATATTTACCTTAGCCACTCTTTTTTGTCTTATATATTTGTAAAAACTTTTACTGTCTGTTTTTATATTCTGAGCAAGTTTACTCTCATACTCTATCTTACTCTTCTTTATAGCTTTTTAGTAGCTTTCTGTTGCCCCCTAAAGATTTCCCAGTCCTCTAATCTCCCAGCAATCTTTGCCACTTTATATGCTTTTTCCTTCAATTTGATACTCTCCCTTATTTCCTTAGATATCCACGGTCGATTTTCCCTCTTTCTTCCGTCCTTCCTTTTTGTTGGTATAAACCTTTGCTGAGCACTGTGAAAAATCGCTTGGAAGGTTCTCCACTGTTCCTCAACTGTTCCACCATAAAGTCTTAGCTCCCAGTCTACCTTAGCTAGTTCTTCTCTCATCCCCTTGTAATCTCCTTTGTTTAAACACAAAACACTAGTATTTGATTTTACTTTCTCACCCTCCATCTGTATTTTAAATTCCACCATATTGTGATCGCTCCTTCCGAGAGGATCCCTAACTATGAGATCATGAATCAATCCTGTCTCATTACACAGGACAAGATCTAGGACCGCTTGTTCCCTCGTAGGTTCCATTACATACTGTTCTAGGAAACTATCGCGGATACATTCTATAAACTCCTCCTCACGGTTGCCTTGACCGACCTGGTTAAACCAATCGACATGTAGATTAAAATCCCCCATGATAACTGCTGTACTATTTCTACATGCATCAGTTATTTCTTTGTTTATTGCCTGCCCCACCATCTCGTTACTATTTGGTGGCCGATAGACTACTCCTATCAGTGACTTTTTTGCCTTACTATTCCTGATTTCCACCCAAATGGATTCAACCTTATCCTCCATAGCACCGATGTCATCCCTTACTATTGCCCGGATGTCATCCTTAAATACCAGAGCAACACCACCTCCCTTACCATCCACTCTGTCCTTCCGAATAGTTTGATACCCTCGGATATTTAACTCCCAGTCGTGACCATCCTTTAACCATGTTTCAGTAATGACCACTAAATCATAGTCATTTACGATGATTTGTGCCACCAACTCATTTACTTTATTCCGAATACTACGAGCATTCAGGTAAAGTACACTTATGTTGGTTTTTTTACCTATAAATTGATCTATTACCTATTAAAGGATTGACCTCCTTCAGTGATGTTAATGACTCTATAGCATGATGAGGTCATGTTAGGTGGGATGTCTTACATAGGATTTAGGCACCACAAAACAGGCCATTTGGCCCAACTAGTCTTTGTCTTCCCAGGGTCTACACTGTCATCCCTTCAGGACAGGCTCAAAGAACTGTCTCACAATCAAAGATGATGGAGTGCATGCTTGGGCAGGGCAGAATTGTGTTGGATATTATGATCCCTAAACTCCTGTCTGTGTCCTTAATCAGAGTAATATGAGGACAAAATCTCACCCAATGACATCAATGTATAGGCAAAGAAATACCATGTAGATTATGGGCGGGATCTTCTGGTCCAGCTGAAGCCAACCCCCACTGCAGGTGGTCAGGCTGGCGAGCATGCAAATTGCCATTGACTTTGGCGGGACGAGAAGATCCCATCCGCCTCCGGCCAATAGATTACCACGGATGGCCGGAAAATCCAGGCCTATCGTTTACAAAACAAAATCAATGACCTTGAATACTGCATCTTCTTATCATCCCTGACATGGCCTGTTTCAGGTAGATCAATAAGAGGCCCTGTGTCATCATGCAAATTTTAAAAATAGTTATTAGCAGCAGGTCGTGATTTAATGTGCCACCTGAATACTTTCACTGCATGAGCTCTCTAAAAATCTCATAATCTCTAAATATATATCAGTAAAATAAATGGCACATTTTGGATGCTATTTTAGGACAGAAAACCTATCATATGAAAAGCTGGCATGGGGCGGCATGGTAGCACAGTGGTTAGCACTGTTGTTTCATAGCGCCAGAGTCCCAGGTTGAATTCCCAGCTTCGGTCACTGTCTGTGCAGAGTCTGCACGTTCTCCCTGTGTCTGCGTGGGTTTCCTCCGGGTGCTCCGGTTTCCTCCCACAGATCCCAAAAGACTTGGGGCTGGATTCTCCGCCCCGCCACATTTCTGTTGCAGCGCGCTAGCGGGATGTTCCATTACGCTGGCTGGTCAATGGGGTTTCCCATTGTGGGGCAGCCCCACGCCGTCGGGAAACCCGCGGGCTGCCGGCAAAATGGAGCATCCCGCTGGCAGAGAATCCAACCCTTGCTGTTAGGTAACTTGGACATCAGTGTACCCGAACAGGCGCCGGTGCGTAGCGACTTGGGGATTTTCACAGTAACTTCACTGCAGTATTAATGTGGGCCTACTTATGACAATAATAAAGATTACTGGATTTTAGTATTACACATAAAGAAGCTAGAGCTCCTGTCTTCACTTACCATTAATTTGTTCAATTTTGATTTTTTTGCCTGAAATAGCATCAGCTGAAAACGTGAATGGTGGGCCAAATTCTTGATCATCATCTTCAGCATGGATTATAATGTGTTCCTCTCCTTCAGCTGGGAGGCAAATAAAAAAGGAAGAGGAATCTTCTGCTAATTTAGGAGCATTGTCGTTAATATCTCTTAAGTGAATGTTGATTTTCACTGTAGAACTCTTTTCAGGATGATCTATAAGAAAACACAAAGCAAATACTTAGTTAACACTAAAATTTGGAGAGTGCTTTATGTGTGAGGTTAATTAAAGCAAACCCTAAAACAACAAACATAGCTTGGACCACTCTGAAAAACATCTCTTAATCTTTAGTAGCAAAAGCAGCTTACATTTATATACTGATCCTCAGTTGAACGTTATCTCAGATTCCTTTAGATAAGAACACCAAGGACTTTGAACCAGACATATATTTAGAGGTAAGTCACAATGCTATGTGCAAATTCTTTTAAAGACTTTGCACGGCAGAAAGTTAGGAAAGCTATTGGAGACTTCTAAATAAATGAGCCACAGTGGCTAGAAGAAACATGTCTGATTCTGAGTGGGGGTAAGAAACAAACAGCAATTTGGAGTGAGCAAAATGAAGGATCGTACCAAGATATAGAAATAAAATGCTATTCCACAAGTTGACAACTGAAATCCTGAAAGAAAATGCCGGATCATGGAAATCAGTAGAAGTAGATGCGCTGAACTTTGTGCAGGGCGAAGGATTAGTGGAAGTGTGAGAATGGGCGAACATTTGAGTCACTGGGCTAATTTTATCCTTCACTGTCTATTGGGCATCAGATCATGTGCTTGATGCAGAATGAATGAGATAAAAACACGAGACAGTGATGAAATTTTCTACCATTGCTTCTCCAGATAATGAAAAAGAGTTGACTGGGAGTTCTCCACGACAGAATGTGATGCATTTGGACACACTAATTGGCATGTGGTTGGAAAATGAACATCAAAATAGATATGTGTGAGGTGGTACATTTTGGGACAAAGGAGACCGTATACTCCTTAGAAAATAAGGGCGGGACTTTCATGCTTGGGACAGAATTGGGAGGCAGGTTTAACATACCATCGTAATCCCATCTCCATCGCTAGGCTGCCCGGAAGTGGGATATTCCCAGTGCAACAGAGTTGGGTTCACCACCCTATTCAACAGAGATGTGGCAAAACCGATCTGGGGCAGTCAGGAGCAGGCCTGCCAAAGGGCCTACCGACTGTCGTGATATGCAAACATGCAACCAATGAACACTCAGAATAGGACACAACCAATGGGCAGTCAGAACACTCAGAGGTGGCATCACCACAAGGGGGCATGACATAAACACTATAAAAGGGATGAGGCACTCACACACTGCCTCTTTCCACAGACAGACATCTAGAGAGTTAGACAGGGTTGATCAGCAGCATCACACCCCAGCACGTGGTTTAGAGCAAGCTGGTACAGTTAGACTGAGTTACTACAGTTAGATTAGCAGAGAGTCGAACTCATTTGAGAACTGTGTTAATAGTTCAATAAACACGTTGAACTAATTTCAGAGTCTGGAGCATCCTTTAATTAAGACTGCATCAAGTAGCAGCCTGTGTTATCCAAAGCAGCATAACACATGATACCAGGTGTGGCTGTTCAATCTATTTAGTTCAACACTGCAAGACCCGTGACAAACAGCTACTGCATAAAGGCACAATGGACAAGATTCAGGCTCCTCACCAGCTCAGGACCACCAGCAATCTTAGTGCCAACTGGCGATCATTCAAGCAGAAATTTCAACTATACGTGGAAGCATCCGACCTCAATGGCGCGACCGATGCTCGGAAGATAGCTCTTCCACTCACCACTGGGGGTGACCATGTGATAGTGATCTTCAACTCCTTTCACTTTTCTGAAGGGCAGGACAAAACAAAGTACCAAACCATCCGGGACAAATTCGACAGCTACTGCGAGGTGGACACCAACAAAATCTTTGAACGCTACATCTTCAAGCAGAGGATGCAAAGTAAAAACGAATCCTTCAACTCCTATCGAACAAACCTTAGACTGCTAGCGCAATCCTGCAACTTCGGTGAAATCACTGTCTCCATGATCAGAGACCAAATCATTTTTGGAGTCCACTCTGATCCGCTGCAAGAGCAAAAGTTGAAAATCGAGCACATGACCCTGCCAGTCGCGATTGAAACATGTACTGTGCATGAGCATTCTAAAAATCGCTACTCACAGCACAAAACGGCAGAAAGTGAACAACAAGCCTCCCACGAAGTGGTGACTGTTCAGGCCATCTCCCGGATGCAGCGCCACCACATTGATGAAAGCAGCAATTTCGACGCTCTTCCCGGGGCCTGACGCATGCGCAATGCGATCGGGAACATGAAGCGGCCAAAAACCGCACTGCGCAGGTGCAGACATGCGAGAACTGCACTGCGCGTGCGCAACAACGCACTGACGTCATGACGTGTGCGAACTGCGGCACCGCCCAATTTTTTTTTTTCAATAGCTCTGCAAGAGGCAAACGCTGTTTAAACTTTGGGAAACCAAACCACTATGCAGTCCTGTGCAGATCTGCACCACCAGTCAGGAGCCAGCGCTCCCAATTCAGACAGCGGCGCATCAGAAGTGTGCAACACTAAATGCATAACTCTGATCCAAGCAGTGCAACGGATCCAGATGATGAATACCTGAACAACACTTGCCGAGTGGGCATTATTACGAAGTGCGAATACGCCACACCGGACACATCGCAATTCGCTACTTGTCCAATCAATCCTGGCCATGGATTCCGAGGATGAATGGCATGCAGTGATGAAGGTCAACCGCTGCCCCATACAGTTCAAACTGGACTCAGGTGCCTCCGCCAACCTGATTCAGCAGGTGGACTGCAAGATAATCAAGAAGCCCCCCACAATCCTTCCAGCTGCCTGCAAACTCCTGGACTACAATGGAAAAGCAATCAAGGCACTGGGATCCTGCCATCTGCAGGTGTCCAGCCAACACACACAAGTAAGCTTACGCTTCGAGATTGTTAAACCAGACAGGGCATCCCTGCTAGATGCGCACACCTGCAAGCTTATTCAAAGGGTCTACACCATAACGCCGTCCCATTCGGATCTTCAGGCCAGCATCGGCGACATCCTAACCCAGTACCAAGATGTATTTAGCGGGATGGGCACGCTGCCGTACGAGTACTGCAGCCTGATGTCAAGCCAGTGGTCCATGCACCATGACATTTCCCTGCTCCACTGAGAGAGTGCCTGAAGGCAGAGCTCACGAGTCCACATCAAAAAGACATCATCTCCAAGGTCACTGAACCAACTGACTGGGTCAGCTCGATGGTGTGCGTTTAGAAGCCTTCGGGGGACTTGCGCATCTGCATTGACCCCAAGGACCTAAACAAAAACATTATGCGGGAACATTACCCCATCCCGAAGAGGGAAGAAATCACGAGTGAGATGGCACACGCGCCTCTTCACAAAATTGGACGCATCCCAAGGATTTTAGCAAATCCGACTTGAAGAATACAGCAGAAGGCTCTGCACCTTCAACACGCCTTTTGGCAGATTCTGCTACAACTGAATGCCATTTGGCATCATCTCCGCGTCAGAGATTTTCCATCGCATCATGGAACGGATGATGGAGGGAATAGAAGGGGTTCGTATCTACGTTGACAATATCATAATCTGGTCCACAACCCTAGAGGGACATGTGGCGAGACTCAAGAAAGTATTCCGACGCATACATGAACATGACCTCAAGCTAAACAGGTCCAAGTGCTGTTTTGGGACATCCACGCTGAAGTTCGGACGCAGAAAAAATTAAAGCCATCGAGACAATGAAAGTCCCCGACAGTACTGCGCTTCCTGGGAATGGTCAATTTCCTTGGCAAGTTCATCCCGAATTTGGCCACACACACTACGGCCCTACGCAACCTGGTGAAAAAAATCGACTGCCTTTGAGTGGAAGGCGGAGCACCAAACAGAGTGGCTGAAGCTGAAAGCCAAGCT
Source organism: Scyliorhinus canicula (assembly GCF_902713615.1). Classification (NCBI taxonomy): domain Eukaryota; kingdom Metazoa; phylum Chordata; class Chondrichthyes; order Carcharhiniformes; family Scyliorhinidae; genus Scyliorhinus; species Scyliorhinus canicula. The sequence continues at coordinate 58,885,288 of NC_052155.1, read as the reverse complement.
CATCACTGCACCCGTCCTTGCATTCTTTGACCCAGACCGAGACACCAAGATATCCACAGATGCAAGTCAGGATGGCATTGGGGCAGTGTTGCTTCAAAGAGATGACACGTGATCCTGGGTACCAGTAGCATACGCGTCATGGGCAATGACACCCACTGAGACCAGATATGCGTAGATTGAGAAGGAGTGTTTAGGTCTTCTCACCGGCATCCTCAAATTTCATGATTATGTCTGCGGCTTGCCAACATTTACTGTTGAGACGGCTCATAGGCCTCTGGTCCACATCATCCAAAAGGATCTGGACGACATGATGCCTCGTTTGCAGAGAATTCTTCTCAAACTCCGGAGGTATGATTTCAATTTGGTGTACACACCTGGCAAGGACTCATCATCGCCGATGCATTGTTCTGCTCCATCAACTCACCCAGTGAACCACTGGATATCATCCAGCACATTGAATTGCAGGTACAACTGTGTGCAAGCACTCTCCCGGCAACAGATGAGAAGATCGTTCCCATCCGAGAAGAGACGGCCAAAGACCCCCTGTTGCAGTGAGCCATCCACAACCTCAGCAAAGGCTGGCAGAAAGGGCAATGCCCTCAATTCTACAATGTCAAGGACGACCTGACACTGATCGATGGCATCCTGCTCAAACTGGACAGGATAGCCATCCCACTACGTCTCCAGAGCATGGTGCTGTGGCAGATTCATGAAGGACACTTGGGTGTAGAAAAGTGCAGACGCAGGGCCTGGCAAGCTGTCTACTGGCCCGGCATCAACCAGGACATCACGGACATGGTCCTGAACTGCGAAACCTGTCAGAGGTTGCAAACAGCGCAGAGCTAGGAGACACTCCAACCACATGACCTAGAGAGCTCTCCGTGGTCCAAGGTTGGCATTGACCTATTCCACGTGAATGGTCGCGACTATATCTTAATCATAGATTACTTTTTGAACTATCCTGAAGTTCTGAAGCTGCCAGACCTCACCTCACGGACTGTCATCAAAGCGTGTAAAGAGACGTTCCCACGGCATGGCATCCCGAACACCGCCATGAGTGACAATGGCCCGTGCTTCCACAGTCAGGAATGGTCCACGTTCGCCAAGAGCTACAATTTCAGGCATGTCACCTCCAGTCCGCACAATCCGCAGTCCAATGGCAACATTGAAAAAGGGGTGCACGTCGTTAAGCAGCTCATCCACAAGGCCTCGGACTCCGCTTCCAACATACACCTTGCACTACTTGCGTACCGGATGACTCCCTTGTCCACTGGCATGTCGCAGCTCAACTCCTGATGAACAGGGACCTGCGGACGACACTTCCAGCCATAAACCTGCCCAACCTTGATCACCTCCCGGTGCTGCAGAAGATGCAGCAGCTTCGCGGCAGCCAGAAGCAGGGCGATGATGCACATGCCACCGATCTTGACGTGCTATCCCCAGCAGACATGGTCAGGATCAAGATACCGGATGGTGAGTGGTCTGCTCCGGCTGACATTGTTCGACAGGCCGCACCCAGATCCTATGTCATACGTATGGCTGATGGCTCCATTGTGAGAGGGAATCGAAGGGCACTGCGAAAAGTTGCTTGCCCACAACTACTTTCCCCTCCATTTCCACATGTCAAATTGCCACCTCCAGACACCTCGAACCACGAGGCCACCAGTCGTGCCTCCCACTCGCCTGTCAAGACATCGTCATCCCCTCCACCACCTCTCCGGCGGTCGACGAGGATCAGGCACAAGCCTCAGAGACTGGACTTATAAACATTTGTTTTGTTTGTTCTGTTCTGTATTCCTCAGTCAGTCACATTAGACAGACACATTCACATTTACATACATCTAAAAGAAACAAAAAAAAAAGAAGGAGAGATGTCATGATATGCAAACATGCAATCAATGAACACTCAGAATAGGACACAACCATTGGGCAGTCAGGACACTCAGAGGTGGCATCACCACAAAGGGGCATGACATAAACACTATAAAAGGGGTGAGGCACTCACACCCAGCCTCTTTCCACAGGCAGACATCTGGAGAGTTAGACAGGATTGATCAGCACCATCACACCCCAGCACGTGGCTTAGAGCAAGCTGGTACAGTTAGACTGAGTTACTATAGTTAGATTAGCAGAGAGTTGAACTCATTTGAGAACTGTGTTGATAGTTCAATAAACACATTGAACTCATTTCAGAATCTGGAGCATCCTTTAGTTAAGACTGCATCAAGTATCCGAAGCAGCGTAACACAACACCTACCTCAGTCACCATTTTTTATCAAACAGTTCCTATGACCCATTATAAGTGAGCCTGAGTCACCGGTACTTAAAATTGCAGAACTGATCCAGCTGGGCCCTCTGTAAAAGAGCCCATCAAAATTAATGCCTGTGCAAAATTTAGCCCCGTGATGGAGTCCCCAACCCCTCCTTCTACCCCTCCCTACTGACATTCCTCAAGGTAAATATGTACCCAATACCACTCAAGCCTCTAGAAATCTTTTAACCTACTTACCACGGGTTTCCGACCCTTCTGTCATGACTCGTTGGCCTCCCGCCTCTTCTCTCTGGGCGGGTGCTCAGAGGGTTTCTGAAGCCCCCCACCCTGTGAAAATCCGAAAACATGTAACCTTGGATCTATCAATAGGAACAGGTGGACTTGCGTCTTTCCCATACTCTGCAAAATAGCCGCCAGTAGAAATAAAGATGGGGCTTCCACCAGCGCAGCCCAGTGGCCAGATTTTGGGCTTCCCACTTATTTTCGTTTCTAATTTAACACTGTAAAATCCAGCCCTAAGTGTTTAAACTGGGTATAGGAGTAGGAATTGGGGAAAGAGTTATATTAGACTCGAAACATTAACTCTGTTTCTTTCAGGGCGGCACGTGGTGCAGTGGTTGGCATGGGACTACGGTGCTGAGGACCCGGGTTCGAATCCCGGCCCTGGTCACTGTCCGTGTGAGTATGCACATTCTCCCCATGTCTGCGTGGGTTTCACCCCACAACCCAAAAGATGTGCAGGTTAGGTGGATTGGCCACGGTAAATTGGCCCTTAATTGGAAAAAAAATAATAATTGGGTACTCTAAATTTATTTTTTTTAAACTCTGTTTCTTTCTCCACATACACTGCCAGGCCTGCAGAGACTTTCCAGAACGTTCTGTTTTTAATTAACTTCCCAGCATTTGCATTTAAATTATAAAGACAGGTTGCATGATCAGAAGATTTTTGGTGGTTGAGGTGAAACTGAGCTAAAATAAATTATAACAATTTAGCAAGGCGAAAGAATTATCTGAAGATTTACAAAGTGAATAATGCAGTTACTATTTGGTAGAACAACAAATATCTTTTGATTGCACAATGCTTTGGGAAAATACGCTGCTTTCATGTTGCCGTGGATATTGGTACATTCAAAATATTTCCTATGAGACAGGTTTGGACTTGGTTTCCGTAAAAGGGTTGAGCCAGGGATTATAGGTAATTATTGTCTAACAAGACAAATGGAATGTTGTCGTTTATTGCAAGGGGAATGGAATATAAAAGTAGGGATGTTTTGCTACAGTTGTACAGGGCACTGCTGTGGCTGTATCTGGAGCACTGTGCGTTGCTTTGCTCTCTTTATTTAAGAAAATATGTAAATTCATTGGAAGCAATTGAGAGAAGGTTCACTCGACTGATACCTGGGATAAGGTGCTATCTTTTGAGCAAAGGTTGAAGATACTGATCCATTTGAGTTGAGAAGAATGAGAGGTGGTCTTATTGAAACATTCAAGATCCTGAGAGGACTTGACAGGGTGGATACTGGAAGGGCGTTGCTCCTTGTGGGAGGCGCTAACTAGAACTGGGGAACACAGGTTAAAAATAATTCATCTCCAGTTTAAGACGGAGATGAGGAGATTTTCTTTCTCTCAGAGTGAGTCTTTGGGAATCTCTTCCACAGAAAATGATGGGAGCAGGTTTGTTGAATATTTTTAAGGCAGAGGTAGATAGAGTTTTGTCTAACAATGGAGTCAAAAGTTATTGCGAGAAGGCAGGAATGTGGAGCTGAGGCTTAGTCAGATTCGCCATGATTTTATTGAATTTCATAGAATTTACAGATCTCATAGAATTTACAGTGCAGAAGGAGGCCATTCAGCCCATCGAGTCTGCACCAGCTCTTGGAAAGAGCACCCTACCCAAGCCCATACCTCCACCCTATCCCCATAACCCATTAACCCCACCGAACACTAAGGGCAATTTGGACCCTAAGGGCAATTTGGACCCTAAGGGCAATTTAGCATGGCCAATCCACCTAACCTGCACATCTTTGGACTGTGGGAGGAAACCGGAGCACCCGGGGAAAACCCACGCACACACGGGGAGAACGTGCAGACTCCACACAGACAGTGACCCAAGCCGGGATTCGAACCTGGGACCCTGGAGCTGTGAAGCATTTGTGCTAACCACGATGCTACCGTGCTGTCCTATGGTTGAGCAGGCTAAAGGGGCCTATTATAACCTACATGAAGCCCACGGGACTGGGCTGATTAGGCTCCCTGCGAGTCAGCAAGATAATAAACCAGGACATAAACACCCTGGCCTGGGTGTGGGCTGGCCGCATGAGTCCCTTCAGGGAGTGCTGAAAATAGGGTTTTTGTTCTTCGTTCATTAAATCTTTTGTTCCCTTACGCTCCCGTGTGGTAGCTTCCTCGCACTTCACAGGGACAAATAGCCCATTCCTGCTCCTAATTCGAATGTCTGTGTTTTCATTTGTGAGCAGCCTTGTGCTTGCCTATATCCAGGGAGTTTGCCTATTTTTAAAGTATTGTGGCTATCTCATGGGGAAGATGGTGGCATAGTGGTATCATCACTGAACTAGTAATCCCAAGATCCAATGCACTGGGAACATGGGTTCAAATCATGCCACAGCAGCTTGTGGATTTTAAATTTAATTAGTAAATCCGAAATGTAAAACTGGTCTCAGTGATGGTGACCATGAAACTATAATTCGTAAAATTCATATTCAGTTTGCAAAAAATCCATCTGATTCACCAATGTCCTTTAGAGAAGGAAGTCTGTTCTCCTTACCTGGTCTGGCCTACATGTGAGTTCAGGCCCACAGACATGTGGTTGCCTCTTAGCTGCACTCTGAAATGGCTTGGCAAACCACACATTTCAAACGCAATTAGGGATGGGCAACAAATGCAGGCATTGCCAGCAACATCCACATACAATTAAATAATTTAAAATAACCCATACAAAAGAAGATTTGATCATATTCTGAACTTCCTTTTGTTGATAAATAGGGACGAAAGCCAAATTCAATAAACTCAAGGTCAAATATTAACTGATGAATCAGGCTTTATTCAAAAAGCCAGGAGGGATCATATTTAATGACAAGGGATCTCAGAAGAGTAATAAATCTGCCACCATTTGGAACTCATTGTAATTACGACAAAACTGAACCCATGATATAAATATCAAGATGTTGAGCAATAGGAAATATAAATGTTAAGGAACAGATCTGAGCTCATCTAAAGTTTCTGAATTAATTTGTGAGAGCATAGTGATTAAATTAGAATCATTAGTATCCCTGCAGTGTAGAAGGAGGCCATTTGGCCAATCGAGTCGGCACCGACCCTCTGAAAGAGCATGCTACCCAGGCCCACTCTCCTGCCCTATCCCCGTAACCCCATCTGACCTTTGGACACTAAGGAGCAATTTAACATTCCCAATCCACCTAACCTACACCTCTTTGGACTGTGGGATGAAACCAGAGCACCCGGGGGAAACCCACGCAGACACAGGAAGAACATGCAAATTCCACACAGTCATCAGAGGTCGGAATCGAACCCAGGTCACTGGGGCTGTGAGGCAGCCGTGCTAACCACCATGCCACCGTGCCACCGCATCAGTAATCTAGAGGCCTGGATGAACAATGCAGAGAGATGGGCAACATTTGACGGGGCAGGGAGGTAAAGGAATGGCCGGTTGCCAATGTAGTAACTCGACACCACTACTCAAATTTGCAACCTCAACAACCTAGAATGACAAAGGCACATAGAAACATCACCAACTGCTAATTCCCCTGCCAGTCACACACCACCCTGACTTGGAAGTATAATGTCACTCCTTAATTGTTGCTGGTTCAAAATACGGTACTGTGGAAGTACCTTTATAACATGAACTGCAGCATTGCAAGAATGCAGTTGACAATGACCATCTCAGGGTTAACCAGCAATAGGCAATAAATGGCTTGGAGTGACACCCATATCCCATGAGAGATTTAAAAAAAACATACATCATGGGTGACTCACGATACAACATTCATATCAGTAGATACTATGGTAACGGGCGCACCAATCCCTCCACTATTAATTAGGGGCTGTAATAACCTTCAGTAACTGTCAGTGATAGGGTTTCAAACATTCCTAGATTTCACAAGAGTGCCCGAGCTGTGGAGAACTTTACGCTTTACATTTCTCGCCTCCTGCTTCTGGGAATTCCACATCTTGCTTTACCATCCAACACAATTTCCCCACCTTTCCAAAGACTCCTCGGCACCAATTATTGACCAGGAGAAACAGCCGCTTGGTGACAGCCCCCTCCCATCCTTGTTTAGAGACAGCCCTTGCTCATAGTTAACAGGAGAAAAAGGGACAGGCTGGGGGCCAGGAGACTGAGGAGAGGGGTGAGTGAGAGACAGACAGAGTGGGGAGACAGGCTGGGGAAAATTGGAAACAGAGACTGGAGCACAGGAGAGGGGACGGGATGTATGAGCGACCAGTGACCCTCGGGGGAGGTGGGAAGCGATTGTGGTAGGAGGGAGAAAGACAAGGGCATGGGGTCAGGGATGGGATATGATGGTTGAAAAGAAAGTGGCACTGCGTACGGGATCAAGAGATGGGCCTGGTGGAGTGAGAAACAAAGAGTGAGGGATGGGGAAGAGAGATGGAGAGGGAAAGAGAGAGGAATGGAAATAAAGTGATTGAAGCTCAGTCTCGGGAAAAAGGGAGATTGTCGGATGGGGGTCAGGGAATTGTTGGTCAGGTCAAAAGAAAGAAAGGCCTGCATTTAGACAGTGTTTTTCACAACCACAGGATGCATCAAAATACAATCAATATAATAACAGCAAAAGTTTGCAGGTGCAGGAAATATCAAAGAAAAAGCAGAAAATGCTGGGAAAACTCAGCAGGTCTGGCAGCATTCGTGGAGAATCTGGGTGACTCGTCTTCCTAGCTTCAGACTGCTCTTCTGAAGAAGTCATACGGATTCTTTGGCCATGCCCGCCGTGCTAGATCAGCACAGACGAGACAGGCACCATGTAAAGGTCCATTGACTTCGGGTGGAAATTTCCGGTCGGCAAGGGGGTGCAGCTGAAGAATCCCGCCCATTACCTGTTTATTCTCTCTCCATAGATGCTCCAGACCTGCTGAGGTTTTACAGCAATTTCTGCTTTTAATGCATTTTGCAAAGAATACTTCTGGAAGTGTAGTCACTATTGTAAGAATGTCGAATGAGGGATAAACATTAGCCAGCACATCTGGGATTAGCTCCCCTGCTCATCTTCAAAATGGCGTTACGGGATCTTTTACACGTCTACCCAAGGAGAAAGTTGGGGCCTCCGTTTAACTTTTATCTGATTCTCCAGTCCCTCAGCCGTGAGTTTCCCAGCGGAACGTCCCTCGCTGGCGGCGGGATTCTATGGGATTTCCCATTGGAGCCACCCTACATCCCTGGGGAACTCACAAGCGTGTGTGCACTGCCAGTGGGAACAATGAATCACAATGACACGAGAATCCCGACCAATACCTCTGAGAGTGCAGCACTCCCTCAGTACTGCACTGGAGTGTCAGCCTTAGGTTGTATGCAAAAGGTCTGGAGTGAGATTTTAATCCAGTAGCTTGTGATTCAGAGGCAAGGGCATTCCTAAATTAACCACAGCTGGGTGGAGAAAGAGAAACTGGGGAATGAGGTGGGAATGAGCGCCAACACTTTCTGCAGTTCCATGAGATGCAGCAGCAGCCAAATAGAGGGGAGAGTAACTGTCTGAGAGGGGCAGAGAGATGTGTGAAAGATGGTTTCCACTGGTGGGTGATTAGTGCACGCAGTGTGTGGATTTTCACTTCTTTGTCTTCTTTTGTATGGCTGCATATTGAGGAGCAACAATAATTTTACATCAAGGTGGTCAAGCCAGGAGATCACATCAGGGGTTAGGGTTAGGTGTGTGTGTTACTGTGAGACCTCCTTCATATCTATGAGTGGTGGCAGTCAGTTGTTACGCGTTTCACGGTCTGTTCAAGGGTGACCACAGTCACATACAGGAGAGATTTAATTTTCTATCTGTGTATCAGATATCCACGTCTGCCATGGTTTGCATGATTGTGGTTTAGGGATGCCAATGAGTGGTGCTGTAATATCTAACAAACTCTCTGTTGAACATGAGCCCACAGGCTTGTTTAAATACCTGCACTGGGTTGAGTTTTGGACAACCTGCTTTGTGAGAAAAGGCTCAAAAATCAAGGCCGGAACCTGTGACTGCGGGTTGGGCGTGCCGAATTTCCAGCCGCACAAACCCAAACTTTAAAAATGGCTGCTCAAAGATTTTCACGTTGCGGGGAGCGAGCTGAATTAGAAGCTGGGGAAGGCAACCCTGGAAGAACTGAGGATACGGTGCAGAGTTCAGGGGTCAACTGCATCCAAAATTTTAAAGAAAAGAATAAACATGAAAACTCCCTCCAGCTCTAGCCCCTCGCCACCCACAATTCCCTATGACCATCTATGCCCCATCCATGCTAACTCATACCTTCCATACCAACATATGGCTTCCAACCCTTGCCCATGGCTCCTCAATTTCCATGATAATCTATGCCCCTGTACCCACTGCCTCATGGCCCTCATATCCTTTATGGCAACAGTTGCCCTGTACCACTCCATTGCTCCTGCATATCATTAAACACATGCTGTTCCACGGCAACCCCCCTCCCCCACAACCCCCCTCCCCCCATCCCCAGCTGCTCATACTCGCATGCTAACCTATGCCCTTCTACCCATCCCATGGCCCCTCATTCCTCCATGCCAACCTGTGCTGCCCCACCCATCCCCCTGGCCCCTTATACTACCAATACCAACCTATGTCCCTCCACCCACCCAGTCATCCTTTATAGCCCATATACCAGCTTAGTGTCAACTCTTACCAACATACAACCCACCCAGCAACCTTTGCCCAAACATCAACCGTGCCAACTCCCCCAGTAGCCACTATGGGCAGGCTTCAGAACCTCTGTAGAAGATTAGATAAAATAAAGTTCTAAGTGTCTATTGCAGGTATATTTATTCTTTAAATTCTCATTCATAAACAAAAACCATTCATGTCATTTAGATTCCTTCAACTAAATAAAGCCCAATAGCAACAGAAAAGTCAAGAGCACAACCCTTTATAACAACAGGCAGTGGAATTCATATTCCCATTTCAAAACATCTTTAAGCACTTGTAATCATCAAGCAGGTTGTGAAATGGCAGACACCCTACTATGATAATGGATGGTTGTGAAATCAGTCATGCAGCAGTAATCCAGTAACGGAGGCCTTCAGTCTTGTGTCAATAAACAGATTGAAATAACCAGCAAATATTTTTTTTAAGCACTCCAGACATTTTGTTTTCAATGATTTGGAGGGCAGGACGTTTAAATGCTTTGACAGCTCCCTTTCATGGATAATTTTGATGGTTCTCCTTGACAGTTCCCTTTGACTCTTTTGGCAGGTCCCATTGGCAGAAGCTTCTGACAGCTTTGAAAGTTGATTTTCACAGTTACAAGAACATAAGAACTAGGAGCAGGAGTAGGCCATCTGGCCCCTCGGGCCTGCTCCGCCATTCAATGAGATCATGGCTGATCTTTTGTGGACTCAGCTCCACTTTCCAGCCCGAACACCATAACCCTTAATCCCTTTTTTCTTCAAAAAACTATCTATCTTTACCTTAAAAACATTTAATGAAGGAGGCTCAACTGCTTCACTGGGCAAGGAATTCCCTAGATTCACAACCCTTTGGGTGAAGAAGTTCCTCCTAAACTCAGTCCTAAATCTACTTCCCCTGTTGACAGGTCCAATGAATGTGACAATAATGGGTTTATGCACTTTGCCCTCACATTTATGTCCACCAATTCTAAAGCGCACATTACCTCTCCCAAAGGGCACTTGACCTCCACCAAAGGATACCCTACCTTCACCAAAGGTGGCCCAGGAACAGATCCAAAGGTACACCTTACCTCTCCAAAGGCGTAGCCTGATCATCTAATGTTCAAATGTGACCTCAAAGGACAGCAAAAGCTTCTCGCCATGAAATGCCCTAAGGTGCCACACAGGAGCATTACAAAATAAAACATGACAAAGGACCACACAAAGGCAGGTCAGCTGACCAAAATCTAGGACAAAGAGGTTGGCGTTAAGGAGCATCTCAAAAGAGGAAAGTGAGGTAAAGAGGCTGAGAAATGTAGCGAGTGGATTCCAAAGCTTGCGGCTGAAACAACTGAAGGCAGAGCCAACATTGGTGGGGAACCTTTAATCAGGAATGCACAAGTGGTCAGAATTCAAGGAGCACAGGGCTGAGGCTAGAAAAGATTGCAGAGATGGGAGAGAAAGGCCATGAAGGGATTTGAAAAGAAGGAGGAGTGTTTGTAACTTTGACATGTGCCATTTCGATCACGGCAGGGCAGAAGACTGAATTAAGTGCAAGAACCAACATGCTTTGAAATTCCTACCACCTTACACATGTGCTGCCATAGATATTTTTTATGTTAATCCCCAATCAGGGATGCAGAATGGGTTCCCGAGTGTAAGTCCAAATTTGTTCTTAATTCTAATGAAATGAAGGGATATGGGGATAGTAAAGGATGGGGGAGTTGAGGTAGAAGGTCAGCTAGGATCGTGCTGAATTATATAGCAGGCTCAATAGGCCAAATGCCGTTCTCATGCTCTAGTGCCAATGCTCTTATATCCTTATTATTCTTTCCACGTTAAAGAATTTACAGTGCTTACCTTTCTCCATTGCAATGGCTTCAATTTCATACAAATTTTTCTTCTCCATGTCCAATTCACCTTTAACGAAGATCTCTCCAGTTTTAGAGTCAATCATGAACCGTTCATCTGGATCATTCAATTCATAACTAATCAATAAGAAGCAAATTGTTAGTCTTATTTCTCAGCCAGAATAATGTGCTTCTGGCAGCATCAGTCATACTGTACAATTAAAAACAGTTCCCCTCTAATCTGAAATGGTATTCTGACATCAAAAGATAAACTGAAGGATAAAATGATTCATGATAAAAGTTACTATGTGTAGTATTTCAATTTGAAACACGTCTCTTATTTGTAACTTCCCTCATTATTAATGGCCCTACAATCAACACTCAAACACCTCGACCACAAGGATACCTATGTCAGACTGCTGTTCATTGACTACAGCACTGCCTGCAACACCATTATCCCGACAAGACTAATAACCAAACTTTGCAATCTTGGATTTGACCCCTCCATGTGCAGTTTGGATCCTCGACTTCCTCACCAACAGACCACAATCTGTCCGGATAGGTAACAGCACCTCCTCCACAACAGTCCTCAACACCAGGGCCCCTCAAGGATGTGTGCTCAGCCCTCTTCTGTACTCCCTATACGCACATGACCATGTGGCAAGATTCAACTCCAATTCGATCTGTAAGTTTGCGGATGATACGTCTGTGGTGGGTTGTATCTCAAACAACGACCAATCAGACTACAGAAGGGAGATAGATCACTTGGTTGCATAGTGTACCGAAAACAAGCTCTCTCTAAATGTCAGCAAAACCAAGAAACTGATCATCGACTTCAGGAAGCGCAGCACGATACACACTCCTGTCTGCATCAATGGCTCCGAAGTGGAGATGGTCGATAGCTTTAAGTTCCTGGGGGTCACCATCACCACTAATAACAGTCTGTCCTGGTCCACTCACGTTGATGCAACAGTCAAGGAAGCCCAACAACGTCTCTACTTCCTACGGAAGCTAAAGAAATTCAGCATGTCTGCATCGACTCTCACAAGCTTCCACAGATGTGACATAGAGAGCATCCTATCCGGCTGCATCACAGCTTGGTATGGCAACTGCTTGGCCCAAGATCGCAATCAACTTCAGAGTGTGGTGAATTCAGCCCAATGCATCACACAAGCTGGCCACCCCCACATTGATTCTGTCTACACCTGCTGCTGCCTCAGCAAGGCAGGCAGCATTGTCAGAGACCCCTCACACCCAGGCTTTGCCCTCTTCCAGACACATCCATCAGGTAGAAGATTGCAGTCCATGTGACTGGCTCGTGGCCTATCCTACATGATGAGACCATCAATTAACAAGACACGTGATTGGAAGCGAACAGTGGTTTTAATAGTCTTACAACTGAGCCTGCCTGCGACGAGATGAACTGGCAGCAGGCTCACGACTGCAGAGCTTTATACTTCCGGTTAGTGGGAGGAGCCATGGGCGGAGCCAAGGATGGAGCCCAGTACAAACTCCTCATCTCCCCCTATGGGCAGAGCCGCGCAACGGCTCTTTTACAGAGCCAACAAGGACATAATACATATAATATAACACAGTGTGAATTACTAGGTTTATAATTCACCAAAGTACAGGAGCGCACAAACCCAAAGCAATGAAGAAAAAACATGGGGCCCGAGAGCGGGTTCTGTTCAGAGTGAACCTGGAGGCCAGAGTGTGAACACCGATATAGAAACTCTGTGCCTGTATATAAGTTACCCTGTCTGTTGCCAATAAATACTTCTTCCTTACTGACGTCTGTCTGGAATTGCCTCGAGCCACCACAATATATATAGCTTAAGCAACAAAATCCAGGGAGCTTATCGGCACAGACCACCGATAAGCTTCCCAGGACATTTCCAGCTATGACCTTCTATCTATTAGCGCAATAGCTTCCAGGGGATTAAAATGTGGAGAATTCCAAATGTCAGTAACCACCATATCCCACCAAGTCTTATCAATAAGCCAGCCTGGCTGATCAACATCGCCCATGCACAGGAATATCACCAGGCTCATGTATTACTAAGTCAATCACAGAAGTCAGTCACTCATATTCTATTTCTCATTGATATGCACACCAACCCCTTAAATGGAAAATACCTACTTGGGTCCAGAGAGAATTTGCTCTTCCCCTTTGCCAAGTCGTCAGTCATTGCCTGTTGGCATGAATATTAAAAGAGTTTTGCCACCAGGTGAGTGTTTTGCCCACTGCCAATATGTTGTGTATTGAGAACATTGCACCCATATGTGTGAGTCACTGTTCCATGATTTGACCTTCAGATATCAGAAGCTGTTTCCAAGGATATCAGATTTCAGACTCGCTGAACTGGAACAGCAACTTAACACAGAGGATCTTGACCGAGAAGTGTAGAAATGACTGTGAGCGGATTCTTCAGCTCTGAAGTCACTCCCACTTGACGGTAGGACAGGCAAGCCCATGTGATCTTATGCTGTTCAATTCAATATTTATGCACCGATCTGGAGCACAGTGAATCTCATGGCAAGTGTGGGCAGGAAGTCACCTGCCCCACTGTTATCTCATGAGGTCAAAGATCTGGATGCCCTATTTAAAGGGCATTGGAGTAGCTATTGATCCACTGCAGGCCAGGAGCTCAGGATTGTGGCTCGACTGCAATGTCTAAGGTGGCGGAAGTCTGGGAGGAGGTTGCAGGAGTGGTTAGCACCTGTGGTTAGCGCCTAGAAAAGAAACTGCCAGCATTTCCACAAGAGAATGAATAATCTACTGCGCTCCGCCAGGGTAGGTGCACTCACTGCAGCCTGACACTCTCGTAATGGCATCAGGCAGTCTGTCAGCTGGAGTGCACAGAGATATCACACATGACCAGGAGATGGGACATCAGCACTGAATGAGTGCCAGGCACCATAAACTCTCAATCTCATATCAGCTGAGGGGAAACAGCTTCTTAACCGATTACTGGGGAAGGCACAGCATGCATACTCCTGAACTACTCAGGGAACCATTGGGATCACAATCAATCCTCTGTCTTTCTGAAGATAAGAACGCCCACAACCAAATGGAGTGGTCCAAGACCAGAGGGCAAATGGCAGAGATATGAGTCCTCACGCCTTTTGATAACAGGCCCCTGAACCAGCAGGGGAGGAGTGGAACCAGCAGGGGAGGAGTGAGGGCGAGATCTGAATCCTCCAGAAACCCAGTGAAGATGCAGCCTGTCTGCAGTTGCCATATGCATGTACGAACTGGGAGATCTCTTTAATTTACAAGTTTGGTCAATTACCAAACCTCTCTTTTCTCTATTCCAGGTACCAGCAAGAAACAGGAAAGGACTGCAACCCAGCCTAGCCACAGCTCCAGCTCCAAGCTGAGGATGCCTTAGAATCTTCAGAAGATGCAAATATGACAACGTTGACCTGAAACCAACACAGATACATTCACCTCGGTGGGTCCATGTTCCAGATTTGGCTCACGTTCACATTTCAGTGAGCAAATAACCAACACGTGTGAAGAGCTGGTGGAGGCAGTGACATCCGAGGTCTCAGCCACTCAGAGGCCTTCTAGGCACCAAGGAAATGATGAGCCTCTGGACCCGGCCATAAGAGACCTAATGGAGATGCAGAGTCAGGAAGGGAAACATCAGATAGACTTGCCAGAGGCCGTGCACAGACTGGGCCAAAGGCTGGAGAAGTCCATTCATGTTCTATCTGCTTGTGTGGCTCCAGCACATGCAAGTGCTTGTCTGCATCCATCAAAAGGGTGGTGCCCACCTTGGAGACCCAGGTCCAGCAGAATGCATAGTTCTTACCAGATGTGTATTTGGACCTTTATTCCATCACTCCAACCGTGGGTGCAATGCAGCAGTGGCTGGGTGAGAGGCAGATGGGGAACCTTGGCCTCACTCCAGTTGCCTCTTCTGCTCAGGGAATTAGGGAGATGCTATCGGGTACACATGGGAAGGAGGAGCACCAGCCAGGCACCCCAGGGGTTTCATCAGGACAGTCCAAGGACCTGTGTACTGGGCCATGTCGAGAACTGTGAGGCTATCCATTCAAAGAATCACCACCTCTAAGAGAGTTCTGTAGGGTCCATTCCACCTTAGCTGGAATGTCTACAATGTCAGATTATGGTCTTGTACGTATGCCAAGGCCATCAAGAACAAGTAGGGGTCTCTGCAACTGGATGGTCTGGCGTGATTGCCCCCAGTGAGTAGACAATAAAGTTAACTGAAAACTTCTTGGCATGATTAAAATATCAAGGGATTTGAGTTTATGATGTTATGATCTGCAAGTAGCAATCATGGGTGTGGGGGAGAGAGAAGAACTATGTACATCACTTATCAATCTGCATTGAGGAGCAACCTCAAGGGAATGTGAGACAGCAGTGCTAACCACTGTGCCACCGTGCCACCCTTTTAGGTAATATTTAGGTTTTAAATCAGCCATTTATTGCCAGCTCTTTACATTTTACTACAGGTTCGTGCATTCAAAGAATAAAACCAACATCACGGCAATTGCTAAGTAATGTGATTTAATTTATGGCTGAAAAATCATGGAACATTGGAGAGAGATAATGTCAGTGAACAAAAATGTGCTGGGGCCTTCCAGCCAGCAAAATAGAGAAAGCCAGAAAGTTTAGCAAAAATGCTGGCAGCTTACTCTGCCTGGAATCTGGCAGCTATCAGATTGTCACAGGCATGCCAGTCATGTCAAATCTCCACTATGGCCACTATATGTGGATTGGTAATAAACTGCCCCTTATTAGCTCCACCCCCTTCAATGTTCTCCTCGTTAGTGCAGGCATCTCGCTCAGACAAAGCATCCCATCTTTGCAGTGCAAATTTATGCAGGAGGCAGCAGACAATGATGATCGACGTGAGGACGGTACGGTAGCACAGTGATTAGCATTGTTGCTTCACAGCGCCAGAGTCCCAGGTCCAATTCCAGCTTGGGTCACTGTCTGTCTGCATATTCTACCTGTGTCTGTGTGGGTTTCCTCCAGGTGCTCCATTTTCCTCCCACAAGTCCCAAAAGACGCGCTGTTAAGTCATTTGGACATACTGAATTCTCGCTTTGTGTAATCGAACAGGCACTGGAATGTGGTGACTAGGGGCTTTTCACAGTAACCTCATTGCAGTGTTAATGTAAGCCTACTTGTGACAATACTACTAGCTTCTACTACCAGCGCCCAATATGACTGTGACTCTGAACACTCCACAGCAAGGCGAAAGCGGCATCCACTGACCTCATGCATGAAGTGAGGCTCGCCGGGTGCATACCCCTAACATGCAGTCGTAAAACTGAGCACAAAATTCTCACTGGCAGGGAATTTAATTTGGAGGATGAACTGATTTCCAGTGAGATGGCCTTATAATGAACATGCATGAGATGCTAATGCAAGCAAATGAGGTTCCCAACCTTGTTCATCTGAAAACTCGACCCGTCGTTAATCTGCCTTAAAGTGTTGACAACACAATTCCAACAGCCCGACCCGTTATCGAAAATGGCCTCCCACCAACAAAGTTCCAACCTGTATCTGTGACAGTGTCTTTTTAACTGCAGCACAAAGTCATTTAGTTTCTTCTGTTGCCCTTTCAGCAATCTGGAATCAGGGAATCTTCCTAACTGTATTTATTTTGTTGAAGGAGGTGAAACAGGAACAAGCTCCAAAACGAGATAATTCTTCCTAACCCTAAAAGGTAATTGCAATAAATCTCTGGGCAACTAAACAAATATAGTACGGACTAGAATACTTTTTTAAAATAAACTTACAGTGCCCAATTATTTTTTACTTCCATTAAGGGGCAATTTAGCGTGGCCAATCCATCTAACCTGCACATCTTTGGGTTGTGGGGGTGAAACCAACGCAGACACGGGGAGAATGTGCAAACTCCACACGGACAGTGACACAGAGCCAGGATCGAAACCGGGTCCTCAGCCCTGTAGGCAGCAGTGCTAACCACTGTGCAACTGTGCTGCCTCCAGACTAGAATACTTAACCCAATTCCATCTCCATCAGGTAATAAAATGGCAATGGCATTAAACTGAATGGCCAACATTCCTATTTATTTAATCTGTTAAATTCCATAGGTGGCATGGTTTCAACAGAAACTATTTCATCGCCTGTGTCAATTCTTGTTCCTCTAATGTCCATAATAATTTAGATATTGTGATAAGGCCAATATTTACCTTAACTGACAACCCAAAATGGAGCATTTGGGGGCAATGCTAC
This sequence comes from Scyliorhinus canicula, assembly GCF_902713615.1. Lineage (NCBI taxonomy): Eukaryota > Metazoa > Chordata > Chondrichthyes > Carcharhiniformes > Scyliorhinidae > Scyliorhinus > Scyliorhinus canicula. The sequence goes on along the minus strand of NC_052155.1, from coordinate 58,868,051 downwards.
ATTTCCCAGGAGGTCTTGGACCTCCTACACATGCACCAACCGGTGATGGCTGCACATGTGCAGTTTGTTGACTTCACAAATATGCCAGCTGTAAAAGAGGCCACAAATGCCCTGCATGCAAGTGCAGAAGAGAAAATGAGAGACAGCATGAAACTGAATGATGTGGAGATGGACTGGGGTGAGCACAGGAAGAAGACTTACAACACCAGGTTAAAGTCCAACAGGTTTGTTTCAAATTACTAACTTTCGGAGCAATGCTCCTTCCTCAGGTGAATGAAGAGGTAGGTTCCAGAAACATATATATATATATAGACAAAGGCAAAGATGCAAGACGGTACTTTGAACACGAGCATTTGCAAGTAATTAAGTCTTTACAGATCCAGAGAGAGGGGTAATCCCAGGTTAAAGAGGTGTGAATTGTCTCGAGCCAGGACAGTTGATAGGATTTTGCAAGCCCAGGCCAGATGGTGGGGGATGAATGTAATGCAACATAAATCCAAGGTCCCAGTTGAGGCCGTACTCATGTGTGTGGAACTTGGCTATAAGTTTCTGCTCAGCGATTCTGCGTTGTCACGCGTCCTGAAGGCTGCCTTGGAGAACTCTTACCCAAAGATCAGAGGCTGAATGCCCTTGATTGCTGAAGTGTTCCCGGACTGGAAGGGAACATTCCTACCTGGTGATTGTCGCGTGATGGCCGTTCATCCGTTGCCACAGATCTGCTTGGTCTCGCCAATGTACCATGCTTCGGGACATCCTTTCCTGCAGCGTATGAGGTAGACAACATCGGCTGAGTCGCACGAGTATGTACCGCGTACCTGGTGGGTGGTGTTCTCACGTGTAATGGTGGTACCCATGTCGATGATCTGGCACGTCTTGCAGAGATTGCCATGGCAGGGTTGTGTGGTGTCGTGGTCGCTGTTCTGAAGGCTGGGTAGTTTGCTGCAAACAATGGTTTGTTTGAGGTTGCGCGGTTGTTTGAAGGCAAGTAGCGCGGATGACCTTGGCAAGATGTTCGGCTTCATCAATGACATAGAAGAAGATGTCGTAGTTTCTCCACTACGGGGCAGTACTGGACGACGAAGGGTACTCTGTCGGTTGTGTCCTGTGTTTATCTTCTGAGGAGGTTGGTGCAGTTTTTTGCTGTGGCGCGTTGAAACTGTCGATCGATGAGTTGAGCCCCATATCCCGTTCGTACAATGGTATTTTTCAGCGTCTGTAGATGTCTGTTACGTTCCTCCTCATCTGAGCATATCCTGTGGATACGGAGGGCTTGTCCATAGGGGATGACTTCTTTAATGTGTTTAGGGTGGAAGCTGGAGAAGTGGAGCATCATGAGGTTATCCGTGGGCTTGCGGTAAAGGAAAGTGCTGAGGTGACCGTCCTTGATGGAGATGAGTGTGTCCAAGAATACAACCGATTTTAGAGAGTAGTCCATGGTGAGTCTGATGGTGGGATGGAACTTACTGATGTCATTGTGTAGTTGTTTCAGTGATTCTTCGCCGTGGGTCCAAAGGAAAAAAATATAATCGATGTACCTGGTGTATAATGTTGGTTGAAGGTCCTGTACGGTGAGGAAGTCTTGTTCAAACTTGTGCATGAAGATGTTGGCATATTGAGGTGCAAATTTGGTCCCCGTGGCTGTTTTGGGTGTCTGGATGAAGAACTTGTTGTTGAATGTGAAGACGTTGTGATCCAGAATGAAGCGGATGAGTTGCAGAATTGCACCTGGAGATTGGCAGTTGTTGGTGTTGAGTACTGAGGTTGTTGCAGCAATGCCGTCGAGAGAGATTACCCCTCTCTCTGGATCGGTAAAGATTTAATTACCTACAAATGCTCGCATTTAAAGTATCGTCTTGCATCTTTGACTTTGTCTATATATAGAACCTAGAACATAGAACATATATATGGTTTTGGAACCTACCTCTCATTCACCTGAGAAAGGAGCAGTGCTCCAAAAGCTAGTGTTTGAAACAAACCTGTGCTGTAAGACTTCTTACTGAAGAAGAATGACATTGCAGTGAAGGTGTCCCAGGGAGCAGGACATGGGACGGGGGACAAGGAGATTGCCAAAACCCAAGAAGAAGGTCCCAAACAAGGGAATGGGGCAGAAGGATGTCCCAGAAGGCAATCCTAGGTAAGGGACAAGGGCAAAACTGAGCAACAGACCCTGTTAAGCAAAATTGAAAGAAAAAAGAAGAGAAATACACTATGAGAAAAATATCAGCAGAGCGCAGACTTGAAGCAAAGTGGGCTTGCGAGAGGAGCCCTGAAGATCCAAGGAGGCAGCCCAAGGTTTGTGACTCTGAGCTGCAGGCCTTTTGGAGTATCGGTGTTCTGCTTGGTATCGCTATGTGCTTATAAGATGAAGCTTGAGTGCACATGGAGATCAAAGGGGTAAGAACATAGAAAGACAAGATTGAAACCCAGAGTTGGATCCTTGTTGAAGCTGTCTGAGGGGAAGTATTTTTGGCGAGAATTCCAAGGTGAATTCTTCGAACGTTGAGATTGGAAACCTTCAATGGAAATATAGAGTTTCAATGGGATTGATTGGCAGTCAATCTGACAAATGCCTGAGTGGATTGTTGAGAAATCCATAGAATCTGCTTTGGTCACATCTGTCATTTACTTTGGAGTGAGGAGTGCCTGGCCACAGATCCCTTGTTGGTTCTCATGTACTTACCCTAAAGATTAGAGTACAAAATAGATGTGGTAAATTGTTTTATCTTCCTGAATTTGCATGAGTCAGTAAAGATATAGTTGGGGTGAAGAAATCGTGAATATTTGAATCACCTTCTTGCGGTTTTTAACTGGTGTAATATAGTTAACTTTTCTTGTTTAAGAAAAGTTTTATTCTATGTATTAAAAGTTCATCAGCAGACTCCTGTGAATTTGTTCAGTAGCTTATCTCCACAATTTCTATGAAAAAAATAAAAGTTGGGGGCGTGATTCTCTGATCCTGAGGCTAAGTGTTGACGCCATCGTAAACGTTATCGGGAACAGCATGGCCTCAGGATCACCAATTCTGTCCCCTATAGGGGGCCAGCACAGCACTGGAGCAGCCCACGCCGCTCCAGCTGCCGATCCCGGCGTCAGACGGATGCCGCGGGTCCGCGCATGCGCAGTGGGACCGGTGCAATTTCCGCGCATGTGCGGTGTCTCCCTTCTCCGCGCAGGCCCTGACGCAACCTGGCATAGGACCATAGGGGTTGGCGCGGAACAAAGGAGGCCCCCAGCCCGAGAGGCCGGCCCGCCGATCAGTGGGCCCCGATCGCGGGCAAGGCCACAGTGGAGCATCACCCCCCCCCTCCCCCCTCCCCCCCGGAGTCCCCCTCCTCCGCCTCTCCGGAGAATCACATCCCGGCGTCGGGGCGGCGTGGCACGATTCACGCCGGTCATGGCAATTCTCTGGCCCGGCTCCGGGATGAGAGAACCCCGCCCAGGGTCTATTGAGACATGTTTCATTCTGAGATCTGACTTATACAGTGATAACATCAGCGAGGATCATAACAATACTGATCGTAATTCATTGGATTGCAATCAAGTAGACAATGTATCATAGGCTACTTTTACTAAGCCTTTGGCTCTTTTCTCAACTTTCTCAGCAATAATTCTTAAATATGTCGAATACTAACCATCCATGTCCACTTCTACAAACGCAGTGGTCCTGAATAACCGCTCGCATTGTACCTGTGTGCCTGTTTAGATATGTTTTAGTAAGCAGTATCTGACCATTTAGTACCTTACTTCACCACCTTCAGGATCTTTGGCATCCAGTATAAGCAAGCTGTCACCTTTGGATGCATTCTCGAATAACCATTTGTGATATAAGTTCTGTGAGAACTGTGGTGGTTCATCATTATCGGTCACATTAATGATCAGGAAGGCGAACGAGCTGGAGTTGTACTCCACTCCTTTTACTAGTGGTTCTGGATTTGTGGCACTGATTGTTAAATTATAGGACGCATACTCTTCAAAGTTGAATGGCTAATGGAAAAGAAGCAGTAGAAACAATTAAGTGACACGATACAGTTTAAGTCTCACCATTCCTAAAGAGAGGTAAGTTTCGACTATCTCTTTTCAGTTCACATATCAAATTTTACATTAATTAATTTGATGTGTTGTATTCAGCAAATGTAATAACAGATATTCACTGATAAAACAAACATAGGTTTTACCTAACTAATTCTTATATTCTCTTTATCTAAATGTTCTTCCACTACTTATGATCCCTAGCTAAATAATTGGATAAGACTTGATCCTCAACTACTGCCTTGCCTCCATAACTGGCAACCAGGGAATGTAGAAGAGAAGATAAGTGATTTATGACATGATGTTCTCTGAAGAAGTGCTAACCACCTCTTGGCTTTGCACCCTGAAGTTACACTTGGCACTGAGGATTTACTCGCTGGTGGGCAGCACGGTGGCATAGTGGTTAGCATTGCTGCCGACGGCTCTGAGGACCCGGGTTCAAATCCCGGCCCTGGGTCACTGTCTGTGTGGAGTTTGCCCATTCTCCCCGTGTCTGCGTGGGTTTCACCCCCACAACCCAAAGATGTGCAGAATAGGCGGATTGGCCACACTAAATTGTCCCTTAAACGTTCCAGGATTTAGATGTTTCAGGCGGAATAGAGGGGGATGTAAATGGGGTGGCGGAGTTGAGCTACTGGTTAGGGAGAATATCACAGCTGTACTACAGGAGGACACATCAGAGGGCAGTAAGGCTATATGGGTAGAAATCAGGAATAAGAAGGATGCAGTCACCAGGGCCGGCTCAAGGCACCGGCAACTCGGGCAGTCGCCCGGGGCGCCATGTGCTGGGGGGCACCAGAGACTCGGGTCCCGCGCATGCGCAGTTGGGCCGGTGCCAACCAGCGCATGCGCGGTGGCCGCCCTCCCCCAAGGCGCCCCCCCCCCCCGGTCCGCCCCCCCGCTCGGTCTGCTCCCCCCACCCCGCCCCTCGGTCCTCCCCGCCCGCCCCCCCCTCGGGTCCGCCCCCCCCCCTCGGGTCCGCGCCCCCCCCTCGGGTCCCCTCGGGTCCCCTCGGGTCCCCTCAGTCCCCCCCCCGCTCCCCGCCCCCCCCCCCTCGGGTCCGCGCCACCCCCTCGGGTCCCCTCGGTCCCCCCCCGCTCCCCGCCCCCCCCCCTCGGGTCCGCCCCCCGCCCCCCCCTCGGATCCGGCCCCCGCCCCTCGGGTCCGCCCCCCCTGCCCTCGGGTCCGCCCCCCCCCTCGGGTCCGCCCGCCCCCCCTCGGGTCCTCCGCCCCCCCCCGGGTCCTCCGCCCCCCCCCCTCGGGTCCGCCCCCCCCGGGTCTCCCCCCCCCCCCCCCCCCCCCCCGGGGTCCCCCCCCTCCCCCAAGGACGCCGAAGTTCAGCTTGCCCGGGGCGCCAGCAACCCTAGGGCTGGCGATGGCAGTCACAATGTTGGTGGTTTACTACAGGCCTCCCAGCAGCCAGCGGGAGATAGAGGAGCAGATAGGTAGACAGATTTTGGAAACGAGTAAAAACAACAGGGTTGTTGTGATGGGAGACTTCAACTTCACAATATTGACTGGGACTCACTTAGTGCTAGGGGCCTGGACGGGGCAGAGTTTGTAAGGAGCATCCAGGAGGGCTTCTTAAAACAATATTAAGACAGTCCAACTCAGGAAGGGGCTGTACTGGACCTGGTATTGGAAATGAGCCCGGCCAGGTGGTAGAAGTTTCAGTAGGGGAGCATTTCGGGAACAGTGACCACAATTCAGTAAGGTTTAAAGTGCTGGTGGACAAGGATAAGAGTGGCCCTAGGGTGAATGTGCTAAATTGGGGGAAGGCTAATTATAACAATATTAGGCGGGAACTGAAGAACCTAGATTTAGGGAGGATGTTTGAGGGTAAATCAACATCTGACATGTGGGAGGATGTCAGTTGAAAGGAATTCAGGACCGGCATGTCCGTGTGCGGAAGAAGGATAAATGGGGCAAATTTTGGGAATCTTGGATAACGAGAGATATTGTAGGCCTCATCAAAAATAAAAAGGAGGCACTTGTTAGGGTTAGAAGGCTGGGAACAGACAAAGCCTGTGTGGAATATAAGGAAAGTAGGAAGGAACTTAAGCAAGGAGTCAGGAGGGCTATAAGAGGCCCCGAAAAGCCATTGGCAAAGAGGGTTAAGGAAAATCCCAAGGATTTTTACACGAACATAAAAAGCAAGAGGGTAGCCAGGGAAAGGGTTGGCCCACTGAAGGATAGGCAAGGAAATCTATGTGTGAAGCCAGAGGAAATGGGCAAGGTACTAAATTAATACTTTGCATCAGTATTCACCAAAGAGAAGGAATTGGTGGATGTTGAGTCTGGAGAAGGGTGTGTAGATAGCCTGGGTCACATTGAGATCCAAAAAGACGAGGTGTTGGGCGTCTTGAAAAATAAGTCCCCAGGGCCGGATGGGATCGACCCCAGAATACTGAAGGAGGCTAGAGAGGAAATTGCTGAGGCCTTGACAAAAATCTTTGGATCCTCACTGTCTTCAGGTGATGTCCCGGAGGGCTGGAGAATCGCCAATGTTGTTCCATCGTTTAACAAGGGAGGCAAGGATAATCCAGGGAACTACAGGCCAGTGAGCCACACGTCAGTGCTAGGGAAATTACTGGAGACAATTCTTCGAAACAGGATCTACTCCCATTTGGAAGCAAATGGACATATTAGTGAGAGGCAGCATGGTTTTGTGAAGGGGACGTCGTGTCTCACTAACTTGATAGAGTTTTTCGAAGAGGTCACAAAGATGATTGATGCAGGTAGGGCAGTGGATGTTGTCTATATAGACTTCAGTAAGGCCTTTGACAAGGTCCCTCATGGTAGACTGGTACAAAAGGTGAAGTCACACGGGATCAAGGGTGAGCTGGCAAGGTGGATACAGAACTGGCTAGGTCATAGAAGGCAGAGAGTAGCAATGGAAGGGTGCTTTTCTAATTGGAGGGCTGTGACTAGTGGTGTTCCGCAGGGATCAGTGCTGGGACCTTTGCTGTTCATAGTATAGATAAATGATTTGGAGGAAAATGTAACTGGTCTGATTAGTAAGTTTGCAGACAACACAAAGGTAGGTGGAATTGTGGATAGCGATGAGGACTGTCAGAGGATACAGCAGGATTTAGATCGTTTGGAGACTTGGGCGGAGAGATGGCAGATGGAGTTTAATCTGGACAAATGTGAGGTAATGCATTTTGGAAGGTCTAATGCAGGTAGGGAATATACAGTGAATGGTAGAACCCTCAAGAGTATTGAAAGTCAGAGATGTCTAGGTGTCCAGGTCCACAGATCACTGAAAGGAGCAACACAGGTGGAGAAGGTAGCCAAGAAGGCATATGGCATGCTTGTCTTCATTGGCCGGGGCATTGAGTATAAGAATTGGCAAGTCATGTTGCAGCTGTATAGAACCTTAGTTGGCCACACTTGGAGTATAGTGTTCAATTCTGGTCGCCACACTACCAGAAGGATGTGGAGGCTTTAGAGAGGGTGCAGAAGAGATTTACCAGGATTTTGCCTAGTATGGAGGGCATTAGCTATGAGGAGTGGTTGAATAAACTCGGTTTGTTCTCACTGAAACGACGGAGGTTGAGGGGCGACCTGATAGAGGTCTACAAAATTATGAGGGGCATAGACAGAGTGGATAGTTAGAGGCTTTTCCCCAGGGTAGAGGGGTCAATTACTAGGAGGCATAGGTTTAAGGTGCGAGGGGCAAGATTTAGAGGAGATGTACGAGGCAAGTTTTTTTTTACACAGAGGGTAGTGGGTGCCTGGAACTCGCTGCCAGAGGAGGTGGTGGAAGCAGGGACGATAGTGACATTTAAGGGGCATCTTGACAAATACATGAATAAGATGAGAATAGAGGGGTACAGACCCAGGAAGTGTAGAAGATTTTAGTTTAGACGGGCTTGGAGGGCCGAAGGGCCTGTTCCTGTGCTGTACTTTTCTTTGTTCTTTGTTGTTCTTAATTTGGAAAAAATAATTGGGTACTCTAAATTAAAAAAATTTTTTTTTTAAGTATTTCCTTGGTGGTGATGTGTGAGCTAGTTTACATCACCCTTGATTTAAAATAAAAGTTGCAGATTTACATTTTAGAATAATTATTTTCCGAATTGTGATTACATAAGAACTATCTGATGTACATATGACTTCAGTGGCACAAAATATTTTATCCAACACCGCTTCACACCAAAATCAATCAAACTGTATCATGTGAAGGTAAAATATTGGTGGGCGCTAGGAGAGATTACAACAAAGATGTGTCAATAATGAGACCGAGGAAAGATGAATGGAAGTGTGAAGGGCTATGGAATGTGCTCATAATGGTATAAAGATAAGAGAGCAGAATGTGTTAAAGGGTGGCACGGTGGCACAGTGGTTATCACTGCTGCCTCACAGCACCAGGGATCTGGGCTTGATTCCAGCCATTGGTGACTGTGTGGACGGTTCTCCCCGTGTCTGCATGGGTTTCCTTCTGGTGCTGAGGTTTGCTCCCACAATCCAAACGATTTGCAGGTTAGGTGGATTGGCCATGATCAATGCGTGCGGTTATGAGGATAGGGCGGGGATTGGCCCTGGGTAGAATGCACTTTCGGAGGGTCAGTGTGGACTCAATAGGCTGAATGGCCTCCTTCTACACTGTAGGGAGTCTGTGTATTCTATGAAGTCAAAGGTCAATGCGCAGAGAAAGCAAAATGAAAGAAGAAGTGGCAGATGGCCCAGCGGGGAAGGGGGAGGGTATTGCATAGGATTGAATAATGTTATAGATATTTTTTAAATGGCAGATGTGTGCGTTTTTCCTTAACTGAGGTCCCCTTGCACACCCCCAACCCCCCCCCCCCCCCCATTGGTTTCCAGGCACTCAAAATAGTTCAACCCACTTCCAGCACCTCTTCCTTCACCCCTTCACCTCCCTCCCAGAACCACGATGGGGTCCCCCTTGTCTCCACGTTTCACTCCACCAGGCTCTGCATTCAAAGGATCATCCTCCACCATTTCCGCCAACTGCAGCATGATGCCACCCCACCAAACACATCTTCCCTCCTCTCACTGCCCCTGCCCTCCCTCCCCATCCACCTCCCGCCCACCTGTCAGCATTCTGCTGGGACCAATCCCTCCCTGACATCCTGGTTCACTTCTCCGTCATCCCCAAAGCTTCAGCCCCTTCTCATGCCATCACAGAAGGTGCGACACCTGTCCCTTTACCATTCAAGGCCCTAAACATTCATTTCAGGTAAAGGAGCATTGCACTCACATGCACTCTCTCTCTCTCCCACACCAACCCACAGCAAATAGCATCTCTCTCCTCCCCCTGCTCTCAGCAGACAGTCTCTCTCCCTCTTTCTCTCTCTCTCTCTCATCCATACACCCAGCAGACAGTCTCTCTCTCTCTCCCCCCAGTCTGACAGGCAATCTCTCTCTCTCTTTCTTTCTCTCCCCCACTGAAAATCTCACTTTCTCCTCCACTCACCACAGCCCTTGTGGTCAGGCCTCAGGCTAATGTTTCACAGTTGTGAGCCTATCAGTGACAAACAAGGCGGAGAAACTTTTGGAGCTGCTCCTTGTAGAATCTTCCATACCACTTACTGGCATTTCGAACACAGGGTCCGAGGGCCAGAATAAAGAGGGTTGGAGGGCAGGATAGAGAGGGCTGGTGGGCTGGATAGAGAGGGCTGGTGGGCTGGATAGAGAGGCATGGCGGGCTGGATAGAGAGGGCTGGCGGGCTGGATAGAGAGGCATGGCGGGCTGGATAGAGGCATGGCGGGCTGGATAGAGGCATGGCGGGCTGGATAGAGGCAGGGAGGGCTGGATAGAGAGGGCTGGTGGGCTGGATAGAGAGGGCTGGTGGGCTGGATAGAGGCAGGGAGGGCTGGATAGAAGCAGGGAGGGCTGGATAGAGAGGGCTGGTGGGCTGGATAGAGGCAGGGAGGGCTGGATAGAGAGGCAGGGAGGGCTGGATAGAGAGGGCTGGTGGGCTGGATAGAGAGGCATGGCGTGCTGGATAGAGAGGCATGGAGGGCAGGATAGAGAGGCATGGCGGGCTGGATAGAGGCATGGAGGGCTGGATAGAGAGGCATGGAGGGCTGGATAGAGAGGGCTGGTGGGCTGGATAGAGAGGCATGGCGGGCTGGATAGAGGCATGGAGGGCTGGATAGAGAGGGCTGGTTAGAGAGAGCTGGATAGAGGCATGGAGGGCTGGATAGAGAGGCATGGCGGGCTGGATAGAGGCATGGAGGGCTGGATAGAGAGGCATGGAGGGCTGGATAGAGAGGGCTGGTGGGCTGGATAGAGAGGGCTGGTGGGCTGGATAGAGAGGGCTGGTGGGCTGGATAGAGAGGCATGGCGGGCTGGATAGAGGCATGGAGGGCTGGATAGAGAGGACTGGTGGGCTGAATAGAGAGGCATGGAGGGCTGGATAGAGGCATGGAGGGCTGGATAGAGAGGGCTGGTGGGCTGGATAGAGAGGCATGGCGGGCTGGATAGAGGCATGGCAGGCTGGAGAAGCATGGAGGGCTGGATAGAGAGGCATGGAGGGCTGGATAGAGAGGGCTGGAGGGCTGGATAGAGAGGGCTGGAGGGCTGGATAGAGAGGGCTGGAGGGCTGGATAGAGAGGGCTGGTGGGCTGGATAGAAGCAGGGAGGGCTGGATAGAGAAGCATGGAGGGCTGAATAGAGAGGCATGGAGGGCTGCATAGAGAGGGCTGGTGGGCTGGACAGAGAGGCATGGCGGGCTGGATAGAGGCAGGGAGGGCTGGATAGAGAGGCATGGAGGGCTGGATAGAGAAGCATGAGGGCTGGATAGAGAGGGCTGGTGGGCTGGATAGAGAGGGCTGGTGGGCTGGATAGAGAGGGCTGGTGGGCTGGATAGAGGCATGGAGGGCTGGATAGAGGAATGGAGGGCTGGATAGAGAGGCATGGAGGGCTGGATAGAGAGGCATGGAGGGCTGGATAGAGAGGCATGGCGGGCTGGAGAGGCAGAGTGGGCTGGATAGAGGCAGGGAAGGCTGGATAGAGAGGCATGGCGGGCTGGAGAGGCAGGAAGGGCTGGATAGAGGCAGGGAGGGCTGGATAGAGGCAGGGAGGGCTGGATAGAGGCAGGGAGGGCTGGATAGAGGCAGGGAGGGCTGGATAGAGGCAGGGAGGGCTGGATAGAGGCAGGGAGGGCTGGATAGAGGCAGGGAGGGCTGGATAGAGAAGGGAGGGCTGGATAGAGGCAGGGAGGGCTGGATAGAGAGGGCTGGTGGGCTGGATAGAGAGGGCTGGTGGGCTGGATAGAGAGGCATGGAGGGCTGGATAGGCAGGGAGGGCTGGATAGGCAGGGAGGGCTGGATAGAGACATGGAGGGCTGGATAGAGGAATGGAGGGCTGGATAGAGGAATGGAGGGCTGGATAGAGGAATGGAGGGCTGGATAGAGGCAGGGAGGACTGGATAGAGAGGGCTGGTGGGCTGGATAGAGAGGGCTGGTGGGCTGGATAGAGAGGGCTGGTGGGCTGGATAGAGGCATGGAGGGCTGGATAGAGGAATGGAGGGCTGGATAGAGGAATGGAGGGCTGGATAGAGAGGCATGGAGGGCTGGATAGAGAGGCATGGCGAGCTGGAGAGGCAGGGTGGGCTGGATAGAGGTAGGGTGAGCTGGATAGAGGCAGGGAGGGCTGGATAGAGAGGGCTGGTGGGCTGGATAGAGAGGGCTGGTGGGCTGGATAGAGAGGGCTGGTGGGCTGGATAGAGAGGGCTGGTGGGCTGGATAGAGAGGGCTGGTGGGCTGGATAGAGGAATGGAGGTCTGGATAGAGGCAGGGAGGGCTGGATAGAGGCAGGGAGGACTGGATAGAGGCAGGGAAGGCTGGATAGAGAGGCATGGCAGGCTGGATAGAGAGGCATGGCAGGCTGGAGAGGCAGGGTGGGCTGGATAGAGGAATGGAGGGCTGGATAGAGGCATGGAGGGCTGGATAGAGGCATGGAGGGCTGGATAGAGGCATGGCGGGCTGGATAGAGAGGAATGGAGGGCTGGATAGAGAGGGCTGGTGGGCTGGATAGAGAGGGCTGGTGGGCTGGATAGAGAGGGCTGGTGGGCTGGATAGAGAGGGCTGGTGGGCTGGATAGAGGCATGGAGGGCTGGATAGAGAGGAATGGAGGGCTGGATAGAGAGGCATGGAGGGCTGGATAGAGAGGGCTGGATAGAGGCAGGGAGGGCTGGATAGGCAGGGAGGGCTGGATAGAGGCAGGGAGGGCTCGATAGAGAGGCATGGAGGGCTCGATAGAGAGGCATGGAGGGCTGGATATAGAGGCATGGCAGGCTGGATAGAGAGGCATGGCAGACTGGAGAGGCAGGGTGGGCTGGATAGAGGCAGGGAGGGCTGGATAGAGGCAGGGAGGGCTGGATAGAGGCAGGGAGGGCTGGATAGAGGCAGGGAGGGCTGGATAGAGGCAGGGAGGGCTGGATAGAGGCAGGGAGGGCTGGATAGAGGCAGGGAGGGCTGGATAGAGAGGCATGGAGGGCTGGATAGAGAGGCATGGAGGGCTGGATAGAGAGGCATGGCGGGCTGGAGAGGCAGGGTGGGCTGGATAGAGGCATGGAGGGCTGGATAGAGGCATGGAGGGCTGGATAGAGGAATGGAGGGCTGGATAGAGAGGCATTGAGGGCTGGATAGAGAGGGCTGGTGGGCTGGATAGAGAGGGCTGGTGGGTTGGATAGAGGTATGGAGGGCTGGATAGAGAGGGCTGGTGGGCTGGATAGAGAGGCGTGGAGGGCTGGATAGAGAGGCATGGAGGGCTGGATAGAGGCAGGGAGGACTGGATAGAGGCAGGGAGGACTGGATAGAGAGGGCTGGTAGGCTGGATAGAGAGGCATGGAGGGCTGGATAGAGAGGGCTGGTGGGCTGGATAGAGGCAGGGAGGACTGGATAGAGGCAAGGAGGGCTGGATAGAGGCAGGGAGGGCTGGATAGAGGCAGGGAGGGCTGGATAGAGGCATGGAGGGCTGGATAGAGAGGAATGGAGGGCTGGATAGAGAGGCATGGAGGGCTGGATAGAGAGGGCTGGATAGAGGCAGGGAGGGCTGGATAGGCAGGGAGGGCTGGATAGAGGCAGGGAGGACTGGATAGAGGCAGGGATGGCTCGATAGAGAGGCATGGAGGGCTGGATAGAGAGGCATGGCAGGCTGGATAGAGAGGCATGGCAGACTGGAGAGGCAGGGTGGGCTGGATAGAGGCAGGGAGGGCTGGATAGAGGCAGGGAGGGCTAGATAGAGGCAGGGAGGGCTGCATAGAGGCAGGGAGGGCTGGATAGAGGCAGGGAGGGCTGGATAGAGGCAGGGAGGGCTGGATAGAGGCATGGAGGGCTGGATAGAGAGGCATTGAGGGCTGGATAGAGAGGGCTGGTGGGCTGGATAGAGAGGGCTGGTGGGTTGGATAGAGGTATGGAGGGCTGGATAGAGAGGGCTGGTGGGCTGGATAGAGAGGCGTGGAGGGCTGGATAGAGAGGCATGGAGGGCTGGATAGAGGCAGGGAGGACTGGATAGAGGCAGGGAGGACTGGATAGAGAGGGCTGGTAGGCTGGATAGAGAGGCATGGAGGGCTGGATAGAGAGGGCTGGTGGGCTGGATAGAGGCAGGGAGGACTGGATAGAGGCAGGGAGGGCTGGATAGAGAGCATAGTGAGCCAGAACTAGGTTCCATTCTAGAAGACGCTATTTTACTTAACTGCTTTACAGATAGTTCTTAATTTGCACAGTGTGTTTGTTCTTTGATTTTTTTTATGGCACTGCATGTGGTACAGAAAGTCAAAAATAGCAAAAAGGAAATATAATTACACAAGAAGCAAAGGTTCAAAGTATCATATTGTATGACCTAACATTAGCTCATGTGTCACAAAATAGGACTTGGTTTATTCAGGGGTCGATTATCAGGAAACTATTGATAAACAACACTAAGAACACAGCCCTTGAAACATAACCACCGAAGCTATGAGAATTTCTTTCAGAAATTTACCTTCGCCAGATGCACCATTCCTCTATTTGTCCTTTCATCGGTTACTATTTTGAAAGTTCCACTGGTATCGCCTTCTGTAACTTGGTACAATATCTCAGAGCTGCCAGTGAAAGGTTCGTCATTATCTGTTGCCTGAATTTCTATCAGTACTGTGTCCAATGGAGTATCCTCAGTGAAGGTGATGGGACCGTACTGGAAAACACGAAGCACAAAACAATAGCAGATAAGCACATGGTTACAAAGATGATGTTACATTCAGAATGATGAAGAATATGTTACACCCAACCTCCAGGTTATATTAACTCCGAATGAGATAACTGAAAATGTTATGAATGGACCAAGTGAACACAGAAAGTTCGCAGCCATTTCAAAGAGTTTTATTGGATTGCTGTTATGGTGACAGAAACTCAGTTGAACTTTGCAGACTACTGCTGTGCTACCTAAAGGAAAGTAAATTAATTAGGGCCGGAATTGTCCAGCCCGGAATGCCCGGATCATGTTCCCCAATGGGACGGAGAAGCGGGCGTGGGGGGATATTCCGGGTCAGCACCTGAACGCAATGCTCCAACCCCCGTCCTCGCTGGCGGTGTGAACAAAGTCCACGATGTGCGCCGGCGGGGTGGGGGGAGATGTAAATAAATGCAATTGGGTCGTAATGACTCATTTGCATCTAATTAGTGGGCTTGGTGCCCTGTGCTCCGGTTCCGGCCCCCGCTGCCAGGAATCACGTGGGCAACGTTCACTTGTGCTTTATACCAGTGTGACCCTGATGTGGTGGACCTCACCCTGTTAGAGGCCATCCGAGCCCCTCCGAGGGCCACCCACCCCCCTCCTAACAATCCACTGCCTACCCAAGCCTTCTCTATCAGACCCCCCACACCCACCCACAGGGACCCCTGTAATAAGGGAACACCTCACTGGACCCCCCCCCAGGGATCCCGGCACTACGGGGAATCCTCACAGGAGCCTCTCCAATGGAGGACCCCCACAGGATCCCCTGTAATAGGGGGACCTCTCATAGGGACCCCTGTAATAGAGATATCACAGTGCCCCCCACACCCCCTCTCCACCCTAGAAACAGGACCCCTGCCTGGGAGTTAGAGAGCAGTCCAGACAGTGGGAAGCATTATAGCTGTAGTACTTACCTTGCAGCGCCACGTCCATTTCTCGAATAAGAGCAGCTATGACTTGCATCTGGCTCCCATAGGTCCATTAGTTGCAAGCCATTTATAGCTTTGTAGCAGTGGCCTGTGATTGAAAGCTCCTACAAACCATCTGCAACTTTGATTCATTCATATCCCTCCATGGTTCAGTGGTCTAAATGGTTCATAAACATTGACCTCATCAAAGAGAGGCAAATGCAGTTACATCACATGCCTGAGTGATTGGAATGCAGCTAGTGCTTAGAATAATGTTCTCATGTCTCTTTGATGTGGTCAATGGTTAAAAGCATCCCCCTATTACAGGGATCTCTGGGAGGGGTGGGTCGGGTCACCCCCATAATTGGGGTTGGGGCGCCCACACAATCCTGGGGCGGGATTCTCCCCTACCCGGTGGGACGGGGGGTCCCGAAGTAGGGACGTGACACCAACCACTCCGGGGTCGGGCCTCCCCAAAGGTGCGGAATTCTCCGCACCTTTGGGGACTAGGCCCGCGCCGGAGCGGTTGGCACCACGCCGACTGGCACAAAAACCGGCGCCAGCGGTCTTTCAGGCCTGCCGCCCGGCAGCGGGGCTGGCCGAAAGGCTTTTGCCGGTTCGCGCATGCGCCGGCGGTGACGTCAACCAGCGGCGCATGCGCGCTGTGGGTTTCTCTTTCTCTTCCGCTTCCGCCCCCAGGGCACTGGCCCGATCCCTGATAGGAAGGCCCCGATCGCTGGCCTGGCCACTGTGGGGGCACCCCCCGGGGTCCGATCGCCCCGCGCCCCCCCCCCCCAAGGACCCCGGGGACCTGCTCGCGCCGCCGATCCCGCCGCCACCAGAGGTGGTTCAAACCTCAGCGGCGGGAGAGGCCTCCCAGCGGCGGGACTTCGGCCCATCGCGGGCCGGAGAATCGCCGCAGGGGCCTCGCCGATCGGAGTGGCGAGATTCCCACCCCCGCCAATTCCCGGGTGGCGGAGAATCTCTGCCACGGCGGGGGCAGGATTTTCGGCGGCCCCAGGCAATTCTCTGACCCTGCTGGGGGTCGGAGAATTTCGCCCCAGGAGTGGGGGGCTTGCTGTGCTGTGGGGGGGGGGGGGGGGGGGAGGCTTAGCCGATTTGTGGTGTGGGGTTCGGGTCCGATTTGTGGTGTGGGGATGGTGGCTGGCCGTAGGACCTCGCTATCTGTCCGCCCGCTCAAAATGACAGCCTGATAGTGAGATTCCCTGGGAATCCCTCATATTCCATGCCATGCATAAATGGTATGAAACAATGAATTGCATCCCACTTTACGACCCCAAGGGGATCCTCAAACTGATGCAATTCAGCTATAAGCCAGTTAGTTTGATGTCTGTCTTGGGGAGGTGCTCAGAGGAATGATAGACTGGGCTTGTTTCCTCTGGAGTTCAGAAGAGTGAGAGGTGACCTGATGTGAAGTATATAAAATCCTGAATGGTCTTGACAAGGAGGATGAAAAAGGGTGGGATTCTCCACTGGCCGGGGGGGCTTCAGCGAGGGCTGGGCGGGGGTGGCGAGGGGGATTACAGGGAGGCACAATCGGGCAGGCTGGGTCCGCGCACGGCCGGCACCATGTTGTACTGTACGACTGCTGCAGGTCGTTGCTGTGCATAATGTGCGGCCACGTACCTGGCAGTTCTCCGGCCGTTTCTGTCAGGAAAACCTGGGGTTTTACGTGGCGCGGCTGCTAGCCCCCCAAAGAGCGGAGCATCGGTGTGGGGGCGGCACCGACGTTCTCATTGTAAAACTGGACACTTCCTCCGGCCAGCCTCAAAATTGGAGAATCCAGCCCACAATCTCCCAAACGGAGAATCCAGCCCCAGAGATTTATAACTGTTGACACAGCCCCACAAAGGCTGAAGAAATATAACAATAATCAGCAATGTTCAGAAAACAATCCGTCTTCAGAAACAACCCCACTAAATATCAGTCAAGCGACTGCCTTATCGGATTATATTTGTTAAATAATCCATTTTGGGGGCAGCACGTGGCGCAGTGGTTAGCACTGGGACTACGGCGCTGAGAACCCGGGTTCAAATCCCGGCCCTGGGTCACTGTCCGTGTGGAGTTTGCACATTCTCCCCAAAGATGTGCAGGTTAGGTGGATTGGCCATGCTAAATTGCCCTTTAATTGAAAGAAAAATTATTGGGTACTCTAAATTTATTTTAAAAAATAATCCATTTTGAAGAATCCAAGGAGTAAATGGTCCGGTTCCACCCACTGAGAGGGGGTTAAAAAAATCTGATGGACCATGTAAAGGTCCGTTGACCTTCGGTCAGTATTTCCAGTCTCAGGGCATGATGGGAAAATCCTGCCAAATATACAAACAGAGGAAGCAGGAGCAGAAGTAGGTCATTCAGCCCCTTGAGCTTAGAGCAGGCATGGCATAGTGGTATTGTCGCTCGACTAGCAATACTCTGGGGACACGGGTTCAAATCCCACTATGGCAGATGGTGAAATTCAAATTCAATAAACATCTAGAATTAAAAGTCTAACGATGACCATGAACCCATTTTTGTAAAATCCCACCTGGGATGTAATAATATAATAATCTTTACTGTCACAAGTAGGCTTACATCAACACTGCAATGAAGTTACTTTGAAAAGCCCCTAGTCGCCACATTCTGCCGCCTGTTCGGGTACACAGGGAGAATTCAGAGTGTCCAATTCACCGACCAGCACGTCTTTCCTGACTTGAGGAGGAAACCGGAGCACCCGGAGGAAACCCACGCAGACACAGGGAGAACGTGCAGACTCCGCACAGACAGTGACCCAGACCAGGAATCGAACCTGGGACCCTGGCGCTGTGAAGCAACTCACGTGCTTTAGGGAAGGCACTCTGCAGCCCTTACCTGGTCTGGCCTACATGTGACTCCAGCTACTTTGTATGAAAATGAACAGAGGGACAAAGTAAAAGGGGTACATGTGACTCTAAACCCATGGTAATGTGCTTGACTCTTAACTGCCCACAGGGATGGGCAATAAATGTTGGCCCTGCCAGCGATGCCTACACCCTATGAACAAATTAAATAAAAAGTCCCATGAGCCTGCTCCGCTACTCAACAAGATCATGGCCAATCTATTAGTGCTTCAAATTCTGCATTCTAATCTATGCCGGATAATCTTTGATTCCCTTGTCTAACAAAAATCTATTGAGCTCCACCTTAAATATATTCAATGACCCCCACCTCCAGCCGAGAGTCCAAAGTCGCACAAACCTTGGAGAGATAAAAATTCTCCTCAGCTCGGTCCTAAATGGGTGACGCCTAATTTTAAAACAGTGCCTCCTGAGGAAGAGGAAACATCCTTTTCCCATCCACCTTGTCAAGACCATTCAGGATCTTATATACTTCAATCAGGTCACCTCTCACTCTTCTAAACTCCAGAGGAAACAAGCCCAGTCTATCTTTCCTCTGAGCATCTCCCCAAGACAGGCATCAAACTAACTTATAGCTTCCTGTTATCTACCTTCCTCCCTTCTTGAATAGAGGGGTTATATTTTCTACTTCCGAGACTGATGAAACCATTCCATAATCTACCGAATTTTGAAAAGTAAACACCAGTGTACCTACTACCTCATTAGTCACCTCTTTTAAGACACTAGGGTAAAGTCCATCAGGACTTGGCAACTTGTCAGCAGTTGCATCAGTTTGCTTCGTGCAGTTTCCCTACTGCCTGTCATTTCACTGAGTTCCTCCCACACTTCCACTTCCTGATTTACAGCTATTACAGGAATGTTTTTGTTTTCTCCATAATGAAGACAGAAGCAAAATATTTTTTTCATTTCATCTGCCATTTCCTTATTAGCCACTATTAACTCCCTATTCTCACTCTCCAGAGGATCAACACTCTTTTCCTTTTTATATACCCATACAAACTCTTGCTATCCGCTTTTACATTTCTAGCTCACTTCCTCTCATCGTCCTTCTCCTGATTATATTTTTGATCATTCTCTACCGTTCTTTACATTGTGACCAATTATCTGTCCTGCCAATCATCTTTGCGCAGTTGTATGCTTTTTTCTAAGTTTGATGCTTTCCTTAACTTCTTTAGTTAACCCTGAAAAATGGGCCCGCCCCTTAGGATTGTTCTTTAGAGCATGAATATACTTACTCTGAGTATTCTCAAATCTCCCCTTAAATGTCTGTCACTGCTTTTTTATTGATCTACCCCCTAGCTTGGTATCCCAGTCCACTACAGCTAGCTCAGCTTTCATAGTTGCCCTTATTTAAATTTAAAATTCTAGTCTTAGATCCCCCTTTCCCTCTTTCAAACTAGATGTAAAATTCAATCAGACTGTCGTCACTGTTATCTAGTGGTGCATTCACACTGAGGTCATTAATTCATTGTGCCAATTACATAATACCAAGTCTAATACAACCTGCTCCCTGGTTGGTTTCAGAACCTGCTGCTTGATCAAACTGTCTCGAAAGCATTCTGGGAACTTTTCACTGCTGCCAATTTTATTTTTCCAATTTATATGTAGATTAAAATCACCCATAATTATTGCACCCAATATTTTTTGAACATTTTGTCCTCTATTGTAGTTACAGCTAGGGGAATTGTAAACCACTCTCACTCGTGACTTCTTTCCCCTACTATTCCTCATCTTTACTCAAACCAATTTTACATCCTGATCTCCTAAATCAAGGTCATCTCCAAATTTGCACCAATACCATCCTTGATTAACAACAGTCATATACCCCTCAATGTTCAGGGCCCAAACCTTATGGTCTTGCAACCACGCCTCCGGAATGGCTATCAGATCACATTCATTTAATTCAAAGTGTGCAATCAATTCATTTATCTTGGTACGAATGCTGTGCAAATTCAGATACAGCTACCTTTGTAACATCTAGTCTTGACTTGATGTATTCTTAGGTTTTATCTCTCTGTCACTTCCTGCTATTCTTTAACCCTCATTTCTCATATTATTATAGTTTCCTGCCTTGAATCTACACCTTGATTTGTTACGTCTGGACAAACGTGAACCCTCAGCCCTTGTTTAATTCAAAGTCCTCTCTATTTTCCTAATTAAGTGATTCGCAAGAACACGTGTCCCATCTATGTTGTTGGTACCTACATAGACCATGATGTCTGGATCCTCCCCCTCCTACTGCAAGTTGTTCTCCAGCCTGAGCATATGTACCGAATCCTGGCACCGGGCAGGCAATATAACCTTCTGGACTCTCTCTCTCTTTGTTGCAAAGAACAGTGTCTATCCCTACTCACTATACATTCCCCTACTACATTCCTGTTTGCTCCCCCCCCCCATGAATGGCTTTCTGCACTATGATGCCATAGCTGCCATGCTCACCCACCTTGCTTTCATCCACAGGTTGCGGGCACCTCAAACCTGTTTGACAATTGTAAAGTTTGAGTCTCCTCCACTAATGCCTGTTTGGCCCCTTTACCTGCCTCACTTACAGTCACATCCTCCTGTCCCTCACTGCTGACCAAAACAGGCAACCCTATTCTGACATGAGTGACTGTCTTCTGAAATAAAAGGTGGCATTTTCCATTTTTTGTTTCAACGTGTTGGCGAGAATAGTGGTGTGTAGCTCGCCAGCTGCACTACAGGTTTTTTTTTAAGGTCATATTTAAGGCTATGTTTTTAAATAGTTTGATAAAAAAGAAGTCTGGAGGCGTGGCTCACCACATCACACTGGCCGGGTCGGGCCAGTTAAATCCAGCAGCTAGGAATCCCGAGATCAGGGAGCCGATTTTCCTCATAACACCGAATTCCCATAAGATCAAAGAACAAAGAAAAGTACAGCACAGGAACAGGCCCTTCGGCCCTCCAAGCCTGTGCCAAATAATTCATGCGAACCTAATTCATTACTTACTTCATTTGCATCCCACTCCGGCCTAGTCGCTTGTCTCCTCCCATGCCCCTTACTTTCCAAATATTACAAATTAATTTAATTCAAGGGACGGCAAAAATGAAATGTTGAAATTATTTCTAATTGTTTCTTGGTGAACAGTGTGACAGAAAACCACTTAGAACAAGATGGTCCTAATATTGATCGCTAAATCGTAGCCCAAGGGAGCCACGGGGAAAATTTAACTGGCCTGTTTTCCTGAGCTAGGAAAAGGGAAACAAGCCAAAGTTTC
Organism: Scyliorhinus canicula; assembly: GCF_902713615.1. Lineage (NCBI taxonomy): Eukaryota > Metazoa > Chordata > Chondrichthyes > Carcharhiniformes > Scyliorhinidae > Scyliorhinus > Scyliorhinus canicula. Next base: position 58,846,795 of record NC_052155.1, on the reverse strand, counting down.
TGCCCTTGCTGTTTGTTGACTCCAGTCGCTGTTCAGGCCAAATGTGTACTCATGTGTTCAAATGAGTTCAGGATGTATCTCAGCTGCTGTGTCCATTGCAGTTGAATAGCTGACATGCACAGCCTGGATTCAAAGGTGAAGAACCAACATCTTGTACTTCATTAATGCATGTAGGATATCACCATAATGACTTGCTATAATGTTCTGCCAAAGGTATATTGACAAATGTAAACATAAATAAACTATTGATCCACAATTAGGCCCTGTCCTACATTATTTTGCAAAAAAACAGCAACAACCGAGTTCTTCAAATCTTACAGGCATGGGTGAAATGTACTTTACTTTTACCTTTGATTTCTCAAAGATTGGGACCATGTCATTGATATCAATAACAGAGATATTGACCATGCATTCAGTGGTTAGCCCTAAAAAAGAAACAAAAAGCTTTCATTATGAAATATTCCAAACTTGATTTGAACGGCTGTCAATCAACTATAAATTTCAGCAAATTGTGTCTGACATATGTGTCTCTTGCCAATATATGAGAACTGAAATTATAGATTAGGAGAAGAATCAAGAGCAGGGCTAGGATGTAGGTGGCAGAGGGCAGAGAGGACAGGGGGTGAAGTGTTGGGCTGTTACTGAATTTTGAATTGTGCATGATGCAAGATCTTTTTTAAACCTAACCCAAGACCTCTGCGGACAGTCGTGATGAAGTTTTCCAGGCACCAGGACTTGTTTCCTTGTGTGACTCTGGTTTAACCCAACCCCCCTTTCTCTCACTGAAATGCGGGCGGCCTAGTCAGGAATATCTACCACACTGTGGAAGAGTGTCTGAGGCAAGGATAACTTAATTCACTGCCAACTCTGCCCTCCACCAGAAGAAAAGCATTTCAGTTGAACAACAAGCCACAGGAACACGGATTAGAACATGGGATAGATCAGAAAGTGGCAATTAAAACAGGATTCAGAATTGGAGCTGGGTTCACACCATGTACCTATGGACCAAAGAGATGACCTCAATACAGGAAGTGAAGTCACCCATCTGTTGTTGTTCAGAAAGGGAGAAATGGATAGTCTGAGTAATTATCTCCAATGCCCAGCCATTTATGAAATAATTATTGCAGAAGGCCTTGAGACCCTCTGAGCGTAGTCGATAACTACAAACACTCTGCCATGGAAGTTGTGGATTGGTGAGATTTATACAGACCTCCTTTCTCTCCAATTAGGTCCTTTACTAAGACTTTTAAAATATATTGTGGTGTATTTTTCTTCTGCAGGTGCCCTTTGAAACGTTTGATCTCTCCAGTGAAATCGTCAACAGTGAACATGTTGTCTTCTGGAACCTTTGGCTCTTGGTCAAGGAGAGCATATGCCAATAAAGAATTTGATGTTCCCTCTTCATCACTGTCCGATGCTTTTACAGTTCCGATTGAGCTTCCTGTATTTAGAAAGGGTACAAGTGACATAAATTAACATGCACATTAAAGTTAATTCAAATAAAAGCAGAAAATGCTGGAAATACTCAGCAGGTCTGGCAGCATCTGGGAGGAGAGAATCAGAGCTAATTTCAGGTCAGTAACCTATTTCCGGTGAATGAAATGAAAATCGCTTATTGTCACGAGTAGGCTTCAATGAAGTTATTGTAAAAAGCCCCTAGTCGCCACATTCCGGCACCTGTTCGGAGAGGCTGGTACAGGAATTGAACCGTGTTGCTGGCCTGCCTTGGTCTGCTTTCAAAGCCAGCGATTTAGCCCAGTGTGCTAAACCAGCCCCTGAATAGGAGAGAGTTGGAGATGTAACATATTTTATGTAAACTAGAGAGATGGAGAAATGAGGAGACCGGAGAACAAAGGGGAAGGTCCATGAAAAAGTGGTTAGCAGGAGAGATTAAATAAAAAAAGATGTTGGTGCAAGGAAAAGGTGGGAATGGGACAAGAAATAAGATTTAACGGAAAAATTCCCAAGTGTCATTTTGGGTGTGATTGGCAGGGTGTTTCTCGACTGCCACCCTGGCAAGATCGCAACTCGTATTCAACGGAATTTAGTGCCAGAAGATGATGCCAACAATGTGTGGCACTGAGGCCAAGACTTCTTGTGTGGAGACCGCAGTGGAATGTCTGGAGCACGAGGTCAGCACCTTGAGTGGTGGTTCCCAAGCATGGCTCAGTATTTGGTGACCATGGCTGAGGGCCTCGACTTCATGTCCCAGTTGTGGAGGGACATATCTCAGATGCAGGTGAACATTGCCGAGGCACTGCAGAGAATGACCCAGTCACTGAGGACCATTACTGAGGGTGTCGACATTAATGTGTAGACAATGCAGAGCCACCAGGACTGGCAGAGCCAGATGACACAGAGGCCTCTGGAGCTCACTCCAGTTGCCCCTCCATCCCGTGGAGACCCCCAGGACCCTCCAGGCACTGTCGGGAAGATGGAAGCGCTGGGGGCCAACCCAAGGCCTGCAACCAAGGAGATGAGGGCATCACCAACTATTTCCCTTACCCCTGAAGAGACAACCCGTCATTCTGGGGTGGTGCTCGAAGAAGCCGGGGATCTCTGAGTGTCCCAGGATGTTGCTGTCTGCACGATTCCTGCGAAGTGGTCACACATGTTCATGACCCTACGATAGTGGTCGCACACGTGTTAAACACTCAGGGAATGGAACTCTCTACTGTTAATGAAGGGCTTTCCCTGATGCCCCGGTGTGCGCAAGGTGATGTGTGCCATCGATTACCCCCTGCACCTGGGGCATCTTGGTGGGCTTGGTGCAGCTCAGAGTTGATATAGACTGGTGCCAGGGCATACAGAGCATTTGTGGCCTCACGGATGCATTTGTGGGCTGTAGCTTGGGAAATATCACACAAGCCCCCACTCAAGCCCTGGAATGAACCAGTTGCATATGGCTTCAGTGACATTCGCAGCCATCGGGAGCGGGTGTCCTCCTTCTCCACGGGGTGCTGCATTGTCTCTTTGTTGAGACGGAGTCTCCTATGGCATCTCTGTACACCTTGGGTCGTCGCTGGCATCGACCTCTAGGTTCTTCCTCAGCCTGATGGACGGCCGGGTCTTCAGGGTGTGCGGCGGCCCCCGGCATATGGGGTGCCGCCTCCAGCCTGTGTCAACGCTGCTTTCTCCAGCATCAGGCCACCGGGGGTGCCGGCAGCACCGGGAGGGAAGCCACTGCGAGACTGACAACACCCGCAATATCCACATACCTGTAAGGAATTGGAGGAGAGATACCAACAATCAGTTTGGGCTTCCGATTGGGCCCTCAAACACTTTGAGGGGGGCGGGGGAGAATAAATTCCACCCACTGTGTCCTGTGGGCAAATGCAATATTTATACTGTTTCATGATGAAACCACTTCTGTGGTCAATGAAAAATCTTGTCACAACCACATCTAGCTGACATCTGTATCTAGCTATGAGGGAGAGAGCAACACTGCTATACTAAAGTGTGTTTAAGTTACAGCCTTATAAAGTCTTCAAGAAATACTTAAATACCTTGAAAAACATTTTTATAGTGGGTCAATAGAACATGAGTATGTTACAAGCATCACAAACTTTGAGCATTAGCACCTGTTAAAGCAGTTTTTATGTGAAAACTAAAGCAGTTGGCCCCTTGATTATCCAACAGCTGTGGGCCCCAGCACCCCGTGAGGTGAAGGATGCTAATGCAGGTCTAGCCTATTTTCACACCTGGACAAGAAAACTATTGGAAAACTAAGACATTTAGCTTTGACAAAGAGTCATCCAGACACGAAACATTATCTCCCTTTTCTCTCCACAGCTGCTGTCAGGCCTGCTGAGATTGTCCAGTATTTTCTGTTTTTGTTTCAGAATCCAGCATCCGTAGTAATTTGCTGATAAGACTTTTAGCTTTCGTGCGGCAGGGCCACTTCTAAAAAAAATAAATCCAGATCCATTCATTCAAACATTTCATTCATTTAACAGGGATGCCAATCATTGGAAAAAGTAAAAGAAAAGAATTACTGGGAGCGATTTAATGGCTGTGTTGCGCTTAAGCGAGAGCGGTCAGTTGGTGGGGGGGGGGGCGCATGTTGGGGAGATGGTCCATATGGGGGAGGGAATAGTGAGTATGGGGTGGGGGGGTGTTGGCAGCACTACTGGACATGGGTGGGCTGTTGCATGGAATGGTGCAGGACAGGGGCGGTGCCAAGCGCATACTCGTGGGGTGGGGAGGGGGGGTCAGGGGTCTGGTGCCAATTCGCCCATGCAGCACGGTGGAGGCCATTGATCTTCTTCCGGCACTGGTTGCCAGTCCTCCTGGTCACACTCAGTGAGCTGATACCCACTGTCGCTTCCTCCCAGGCGGCACTGGCTGTCTTCTGGCTGACCCTCTGCGACCCTCGGAGAACAGGTCATCCCATCTGGCCACCACTGAGTCCAATAATCTGCCCATGTCGGTATCCCCAATTGTGGGGCTGGTTTTCCTGGCTGCATGTCTGCGAGCTGAGTGAGGTTGGCTGTGGAGGAGCGGTTTAAGTGGTGCTCAACCTTGTTATCGGGGCTGTGTCTGGTGAGCGCGGTCCCGGAAAATCAGCCGGCAGGACCATCAGTTTTGGCTTGAAGCTCGTGGGACCTCATTAAGTGGACCAATTGACATTTTATAGCGGCGAACGCCTTGCCGGCCGATCATCGGGAAGCTCGCAGCAGTTCCCGCTCGCGACCACACTTAGAAACTTTTCTGTTAAATCGGGCCCGTAATCTCTTAAGGTTTGTTCTTTGTTATCAGTTATTCATTTTAGTGGGCTTGAATATGTTTAATAGTTTCTAAATCCTTTTACATAGAGAACACAATACCTCACATCTTATTATGAGATTATGCTCACCTACAGCTTCATTTTCTTGCACCTCTATCATTGTTACTGCTTTGTCACAAACTGGGTGATTGTCATTGATGTCTTTGACGATGATCATAATTTCCAATGGATTTTCCAGGGGCACACTGTTCTCATCCAGAGCATACACCAACAGTGAATACTGAATACACAGTAAAAAAAAAAACTAGATAATGAGAGATATTAGCCAATAGATGAGAAATAACACAACTTCTACATCACCAAATATAGCCTTGCACAGATCACAGTTTACTGTCCTATAGATCAACTGTTGGAGCAAATGGAGGTTATTTAATTCATTTCAACCTATTGGCTGGAGGTTCCTTTGGTTACTAAACCCATGGATTTGATTCTCACAGGACTTGCCAACTGAACAATTTGTTAGCTTAGCATCCGTTTGTCAGTCAGTACGCCAGTCATCTGAGAATGTGCCAGGCTGCCAACACAGTTTTTGGAGAAGTTCCCAAGCCACCTATCAGATATGTTTCATGATGGCCTAACCAGAACGCAGTCCACCAGAGAGAAAGTGTCCATTCTAGGCATTTCTGCAGCAAAGGCCCTCAGTTGAGGTCCTAACCTCAGGCATGGTTTCCCTAATGAATACTCTAATGGGAGCGCTGAAGACTTTGTGCTTTTCGTTTTCCTGATTCACAATGTTGGTTAATCAGATTGAGAAAGCCATAATGCAGAGCTTCTACATTTCAGCTACCTGTTCCCTCACGCATCTCCGAACATGCGTACAAAGCATTGACCAAAGATGACATGGATGATGGGCATGCCTCACAGAGCAATGTCACACTTGCCTTACTCAAAATAATTCAACTTTTTCCAATACTTTTATATATTTCCTAGATTAGGACACCCAAATTCTACATGTTGAAATCAACAAAATGAACATCAAGTAGATTCTACAATGTCCATACAATGCTCTCTGCCACCTGATTGTCCATGCTGTGAAGGTGAAAGTTACTTCCATATTTCTAGATACAAACCATCTATTTGTTCCTCTCCTCCATTCCTATTACAATCCTAGCACAATCCTTTGAAACAAGTATGTTTTGTAGCCTATGTACACAGGAACTTACCTTACTAATCTCCTCTCTGTCTAATGGTTCTGTCACACTAATATTACCATTAGCATCGATTGCAAATGGAAATTTGGGATAAGCCATCTTGTCCTTTGGCTTGAGTTCATATATTGCACCAGGTTCATTCCACTCCACCTAAATTAGAGAAATAATACAGGGCCATAAGAATTAAGGAACTAATGCCCATATTTTCTTCCTTAGTGGAAAAACATGAAATATACAGCTGGAACAATACAAGACAAACATAGTCATTTTTTTCACCTATTTAATGCAGATAAAGCACCACTTAATAGTTGGTCAAAAATTGGTGATCTCATTGCGAAATGTGTAATAGCTCCAGAAAAATGGTACATCTCAGTTTATGCTCAAGGTTCCTGTCAAGTTACTCGTGTTCATCACAATAGCTTCACTGGAAAGGAGCCATTACCTACCTAATTGGTAAAAAAAACTACACATCTCCCACATTTAAAGTAACGTTAATTTCACACTGTGAGTACACATTCTATAAAGCTGTTTTATAGTATAAAAATTTGGAGATATTTAACGGGCTGCAATTTTGATATCATCCATTTTACACGATTACACAAAGTCAAAGTCTACGGGCGCAATCAAATGGCCCATTCGCGCCCTACTCGGTGATGCGACGAGGCCGTTAAATCTCACGAGAGGCTCCTTGTGAGATTTGCGATGCTTGGAAAGACTCCACAAATGTGGACCAGGTGGAATAGCATCGGAGGTTTGTGTATGGGGGGGGGGGGAGGGGCGGGGTTCTTCCAGGCTATTGGAGACCACTGAGTGGTCAGGGACTGGGCAAGGTGACACCTCGGCTCTCCCTCTTGTCACCTGGACACCTTGGCAGTGCCAAGCTGGCACCTTGGCACTGTCACCATGGCTGGGGCCTGAGGGGAGCAATGCCCATGAAAGGGGAGGGTGAGGGTAAGTATGAAGGCTTGGGGGGGGGGGGGGGTGGCATGAAAAGGGAGGGCTCTCAGTGACCCCATAGCGGGATGTCCTCATTTGGGGGGGGTGGGGTAATGCCCATGTGTGCAGGGGGTGACATTACCCATGGGCGAAGGGGGCCTTAAGCTCACTTAGAGATCGGGGCACTTTTTCAAAATGGCAACCCAATGCCGGAGGAGCCGCTCTCGCCAACGAGTTCAGCTCACCTTTTCTGAAAAGATTTCTAAACGTGGGCTAGACTGGGGAGAAACACCCCAAGGCCCAACAAAATGACTAAGGACAGGATCTGCTGGTCGCGTTGCGCCCGAATAGCAGTGCAGCGCAACGAGACTGGTAGATGCTGGGTGATTCCACTTCCAGGTTCTACTCGACTCGCCATGCGTCGGGAGATCTAACGTGACCTCGTGAGACGTTGTAATGTGAATCCCAGGCATTGTGGGCGGGTCACTTTCTGGCAAAACTGCATGTTAGCTGTCTCACTCTAATAATAATTCCCGAGATCAAACAAAGGCGTGGGATCTAACTCCCTCACCTTGGAAACCATGGTCAAATGCCTTACAGTGCTGGTGTTCGCAAATGGAGACCAGATGGAACGGCACTTGTGGGGATCTCCTGGGGTATTGGAGGCCTCCAGGTGCATGCCCTCTGGGCAGGGTGGCATGCTGGCACTGCTGGTGCCTGGGGCCTACTTATAGTGATTTGTGGCTTGGGGGCAGTTGTGGGCCACGTTGGGGGCTCGAGAGATCAAGACACGATTTTAAAATGGCATCCTGATCTCGCAGTAGTTCCAGCGAGCAGGGCTTCTCAGTGTAGAAAATGGGGATAAGCCCGGTCTCATCAAGGAGTTCCCCACTGAGGCTCCCGATCTACCCAGATGAAATTTAGATAGTGGCTAATCCCGCGCTGCAGGATTCTGTCCCAATTCGGGTAGATCACGGCAAAATGTGGGTCAGTACCAGTGTGAATATCACCCAAAACGTTGATGAGAAACACCGCGTCAAACTCACCCAAATTTATACTTAGAAATGCTTTGGTTAAATCGCACCCTAAATCTGTGTACTCGGAACAATAACATCTGTCAAACATATCCTGCATCTGTTTCCTCTTTCTGTCAATCATTGACTCTTCCGATTATCAGCATGGGTTCTTCAATTTCATGAATGGGAGTACAGGTTTTGTCATAATAAACACCAGTATATCATGGTGCAGACACACACTGATGGACACACACAGGGACCAATCAACATGTACAAACACCGCAGCCAATCACCAGTTAGAATACACACACTATAAAGGCAGAGGGCACCACGGTTTCTGTTCATTCTGGGTGCTGCCTCTGAGTGTAACAAGAACTCATCCAGCCCAGCATGGACTCACACCACGTGCTGAGAGAATCAACTAGTTCGGGTAAGGCTTAGTCTCTAGTTTAAGTTAGCATCATTTAGACCCACAGTCATCGTGTGTTCAGCGCCGGCCCTAGGGTTGCTGGCGCCCCGGGCAAGCTGAACTTCGGCGCCCTTGGGGGGGGGGGGGAGGGGGGGGGGGGGGGAGGGGGGGGGCGGGGGGGGGGGTGAGGGGGGGGCGGGGCCGAGGGGGGTGGAGGGGCGGGGCCGAGGGGGGGGGCCGAGGGGGGAGGCCGAGGCGGGGCAGGCGGACCCGAGGGGGGTGCGGGGGACCAGAGGGGGGGGCGGGGGCGGGGGCGGCGGACCCGAGAGGGGGGGCGGGGGACCAGAGGGGGGGGCGGACCCGCGGGGGGGGGGGGCGGACCCGCGGGGGGGGCGGGGGACCCGAGGGGGGGGCGGGGGGGGGGGGGGGGGGGGGGGGGGCGGACCCGCGGGGGGGGACCGAGGGGGGGGACCGAGAGGGGGGGCGGGGGGTGCGGACCGACCGAGGGGGTGGACCGCGGGGGAGGGCAGCCACCGCGCATGCGCTGGTTGGCACCGGCCCAACTGCGCATGCGCGGGACCCGAGTCTCTGGCGCCTCCTAGCACATGGCGCCCCGGGCGACTGCCCGAGTTGCCGGTGCCTTGAGCCGGCCCTGCGGTGTGTTAGTAAGTTAGACGTTAGTTAATAAAATTGAGTTGAACCTTCATCGGTGTTGGAAGTGTCTGTTCATCTCTCAAGTCTACACTAGCCAGCACTTCAGGTTTAGCTTGATCAAATATTTGCCTGCCTGTATCAGCTGGAAGTCTCAGTATTGTCTGCTACATGCAACCCTATGATGTACTTTTAGACATCTTCGTTCTTATTATAATTTTTTTTAGTGGATCTTTTGTTTGCTCCTGACAGCGTTGAAGAATACTTTGCTGTCCTGTTTTACTTTTTGAACAATACTTTCCTTGAAATCCATCTCTGCAGCCCTTCTCATTTTCTTGATATTTCTCAATCTCCCTTTATGGATCTCCCCATGCTGTTGTTTTCATGGACATTTTAACTTTTTCTTTTATCTCTTCCTCCCTAATGCCTTTCACAACATTGTCAGTAAATGACACTGATCTTATTTGTTTATATTGTCCTTGACTAATTTCAGGTATAAAGTCATTTTACATATTAATAAAAGTGGGCTGAATTATCCGATCGCCAAAATCGTGTTCGGCAATCGGTCGGCGAATCCACGTTTACGCTGGAATCGGGGGCGGCGCCGTTTTTACGGTGCTCCGCCCCTTCAAAAACGTACACCGCATGCCATATGGACTGCCTCAGGGCGTCACCTGAGGCCCTCCCCGATGCTCCGCCCCCGATGGGCTGAGACCCTGACGGCGTGGGACGCGTGTCCTCACAATGTTCGCGGACCTCACGTGGCGTCTGTGGACTGTGTCCAGCACCGCCACAGTCGGGGGTGGGGGGGGCCATTCCTCTGGCAGGGGGTCTTCGGCGGGGCTGGAGGGAATGGTGGGGAGTGATCGGGGGGTGGCGACGCTGTTTACAGGGGGGCGGTTTTTGGGAGGCCAGGTCCATGCACGGCCGGCGCCATGTTGCACAGCGCGTCCACCACAGACCGCCACTGTGCGCATGCGCGGCCACGGACCCGGCCATTCTCTGGCCTTATCCGCAGGTAAAGCTAGGGGCTTTACACTGCCCAGCTGCTAACCCCCCCCCCCCCCCCACCGGGCAGAGGATCGGTGCGGGGGCGGCGCTGACTTTCTAGTCTTAAGACCAGACGGATCCTGCGGACATAGCCACAGAATCGGAGAATCCAGCCTTTGCATCTTTCTGTTCAGTTTTCCTATCACTTATTTTCCTTTCACTATCTTTTCCAAAGTTACAATTCCCATGCATTCTCCCAGGATTAATATTTGGCACTCATCTATACTATCATACCTCACAAAGGTACATAATACTCTCTTTAATTATTTGGTTTGCTGATGGCACGACCATAGTGGGTCGGATCTCAAACAACGATGAGTCAGCGTACAGGAGGGAGATAGAGAACCTAGTGGTGTGGTGTAACAACAACATTCTCTCCCTCGACTGGAGGATGGACAGGACAAGTCCCAGGTCTCTTTACTTCTGGGATGGCAAAGGAGTTGGCTGTGTTCAGAGGAGGGGCATAGATCCATGGAGATTTAGTCACCCAAGGGAGAGGGAGTTTTCCTTCTTCTCTCATATGCACCGTGTCAAGTCCAGAACAGATTTTTTCACAGTGGGAAAGGTGTTATTCCCGGGGGTGGTGGGAGCTGGGTACTCGGCGATAGTAATATCGGACCATGCTCCACACTATGTGGATATGCGATTGGAGATGGCCAAGCCCACGCCCACCATGGAAGTTGGACACATCACTCCTGGCTGACAAGGGTTTTGTGAAAGGGTGGCTTCAGCCGTAGGAAATTACATAGATTCCAACCAGAATGAGGAGGTCTCGCCTTCCACGTCTGGGAAGCGTTGAAGGAGGTGGTCAAAGGAGAAATAATATTCTACATGGTTAAGGCTGGCAGGGCTGAAAGGCAGGAGGTAGGTGGACTTAAACCAAAAGAGAAAATACAGGAAAACCTCAGCAGGACTGGCAGCATCTGTAGGGAGATAAAAGAACTAATGTTTCATATCCAGATGACCCTTTGTCCAGTATTTTCTCCTTTGGTTTCAGCATCTGCAGTAATTCGCTTTTATCCAGTCGGTAGACTTAATCCATGAGTTGGATCAGCAGTACTCCACGGCCCCTACAGCAGAGGTGTTGGCAGAGCGGAAGAGGCTACAAATGGTGTTGAAGCTTGAATCGACGGTGAATGCGGTGAGCCAGCTTCACCGTTTGCGAGGGACTTTGCAAGCAGTTTAGGTATTTAGAGATTCAGGTGGCGCAGGATTGGACACTATTGCATAAGTTGAACTTGACCGGTCTGATGGAGGTAGAGAGGGACCTGAAGAGGTGGGATGCCCTCCCACTAATCTTGGCGGGTAGAGTTCACAGGTCAAAATAAATGTTTTACCGAGGTTTCTATTCGTGTTCCAGAGTCTTTCGATCTTCCTCCCTAAATCTTTTTTCACGAGAGTTGATAGACTAATCGCTGCCTTTGTCTAGACGGGAAAGACTCCCAGGATTATAAGAGCTTTCCTGCAGAGAGGGCGACAATCTGGTGGGTTGGCGCTACCAAGCCAGATGCTCTATTACTGGGAGGCGAACATTGGGAAAGTGCGAAGATGGTTTGAGGAGCCGGCTGCGGGGTGGGGTCGGATGGAGGCGGCCTCTTGCGTAGAGTCATGTCTTAGGGCTTTGTTTCTCATGTCTTCTGTTCTCCCCGGCCAAACTCTTGACGAGCCTGATGGTAGTGGCACCTTTAAGAATTTGAAAGCGGGCGGCACGGTGGCACAGTGGTTAGCATTGCTGCCTACGGCACTGAGGACCCGGGTTCGAATCCCGGCCCTGGGTCACTGTCTGTGAGGAGTTTGTACATTCTCCCCATGTCTGCGTGGGTTTCACCCCCACAACCCAAAGATGTGCAGGTTAGGTGGATTGGCCACGTTAAATTCCCCCTTAATTGGAAAAAATGAATTGGATATTCTAAATTTATTTATTTTTTAAAGAATTTGAAACAAGTTTAGACAACATTTTTGACTGGGGGACATCTCTTTACTGTCACCAATCTGTGATGGTCATAGGTTTGCACCATGAGGGCTGGACACAATGTACAGGATATGGAGGCGAAAAAGGGTTGAGAGGTTCAGGGATTTATTTGTGGAAGGTAGGTTGGTGAGTCAAGAGGAGATGGAGGAGAAATTTCTACTCCCAATGGCGAGCACATTCAGGTATTTTCAGGTGAAGAACTTTATTTGTAAAGAGTTGCCCTCTTTCCCCCTGATGCCCAGACTCACACTGATAGATAGGATGCTATCACGCGATGCGATGGAGCAAGGGAAGATCCCCGATATATATGAGTGTTTGCTGGAGACAGGGAAACCATCACTAGAAGAGGTGATGGGGAAGTGGGAATTAGAGCTGGGCCTAGGCCTAGAGGGAGGGGTATGGAGTGAGATCCTGCATGGGGTGAACTTTACCTCCTCCTGCGCTAGGTTGAGCCTGGTACAATGCAAAGTAGTACATAGAGTGCACTTAACTAAAATGTGTATGAGTGGGTTCTTCCCTGGACAGGTGTGAGCGTTGTTCGGGGAGGTCTTCGGATCATCATACATTTTCTGGTCCTGCCCCAAGTTAGTTAGGTTCTGGGTCTCATTTTGTGAGATCATGTCGGAGATTGTTGCGGTCATACTAGAGCCATATACGTTGGTGGCAATCTTTGGGGTGTTAAATTCCCCAGAGCTCCTTGAGGGGGGGGGGAAGGCTAACGTCATGGCCTTTCCTTCCTTGGTGGCTCGGAGGCAAGTCTTGCTTGGATGGAGGCTGGCGATGCCACCCAGGGCTTCAGTATGGTTGAGTGACCTGGCAGAATTCCGGTAATTGGAAAAGATTAAATATACCCTGAGAGGGTCAGAAGAAAAGTTCTATTCCAGGTGGATACCGTTCATCAATTTCTTTAAGGACCTGTTCATGGCCAACAGTTAGGGGATGGGACGGGAGGGGAGGGGATATGGGAGGGGGGATAATGGATTTAGGGTTGTAGCTGTTACTTTGTTAAAATAAAAATGATACGATATATGATGTATGATATAGTTAAGCCTTTGTATGTAAGAATTTGATCATGTTTGGAATAAAATATATTTTATAAAAATAATCTCTCCCTCAATGTCAGCATCCATGAGGCGCTGTGAGCCATCAGCCACAGCAGAATTGTATTCAACCACAATCTGCAGCCTCATGACCCAGCATTTCCCCCAATCTACCATTACCACCAAGCCAGGGGATCAACCCTGGTTCAATGAAGAGCGCAGGAGCAACGCCAGGCATACCGAAAAATGAGGTGTCAACCTGATGAAGCTACAACACAGGACTCCTTGTGTGCCAAACAGCATAAGCAGTAAGTAATAGAGAGCTATGCAATTACACAACGAGTGCATCAGATCTAAGCTCTGCAGTCCTTGGCCACATCTAGCTGTGAACGGTGGTGGACAATAAAACAACTCATTGGAGGAGGAGGCTCCACAGATATCCCCATCCTCAATGATGAATGAGCCCAGCACATTTGTGCAAAAGACAAGGCTTAGGCATTCACAGCAATCTTCAGCCAGAAGTGCCAAGTGAATGATCCACCTTGGTCTCCTCCAGAGGTCCCCAGCATCACAGATATCAGTCTTCAGTCAATATGATTCAGTACACATTTTATCAAGAAATGGATGAAGGCACTGCAAAGGCTATGGGCCCAGACAATATCCTGGCAATAGTACTTGTGCTGCAGAACTGGCCGCACCCCCAGCCAAGCTGTTCCAGTACAGCTACAGCACTGGCATCTACCCGGCAATGTGGGAAATTGCCCAGGTGTGTCCTGTATACAAGAAGCAGGTTAAATCCAACAAAGCCAATTACCACTCTTATCAGTCTACTGTCCATCATCAGCATCATGACTCCTGCCCTAACCATGAATTCACATCTTTCTCTCTATTTTCCCTCCTGTCTTCTCGGAGCTCATCCAATCTATGAAACCCATCTTCTGCTCACTTAACACTGTTTCCGACACAAGGCCATTGAATCTCACGAGAGGCCTCTCACATGATTCACAACGTTTGAAACGCCTCGCGAGATTTAAATAAATCTTGCAAGACATCATGATCAGATTAACATATTTAAATGAGCTATATTCTACCGGGGCCCAGGAACCAACGGCCACGCTTGGGAGACCTCGCCAGGGGGCCGTTTAGCACTGGTCCGCACAAATGTTGGGCGGGGGGGGGGGGGGGGGGGGGGAAATCGCTCAGGCCATTAGAGACCCCTGGGTTGTCGGGCTCTGGGATGGGTGGTACCCTGGAACTCCCTCTGGCACCCAGGCACCTTGGCACTGCCAACCTGGCAGGTTGCTTGTGCCAGGGATCAGGCTTAGGGAGCCTTGCCCTGAAAAGGTGAGTTGAGAGGGGGGCTCAAGGACCTCCTAAGAGGTAGGTTGGGTGCAGTGGGGGGGGGGGGGGGTGGATTTCAGAGGCTGCAGTGGGGTGGCTGAGGGAGGAGTCAAAAGGTTTGGGCGGCATTTAAAAACGGCTCCTCGATCCGTGAGTCATCTTCCTGCTTGGGGAGCTGAGCTCGTCAGTGCAGGAAATTAAGTAAGTGTGGACATGGCAGGGCGTTCCTCGCCGAGGCCAGAAAAAAAGCAAAGTGCCATTAAATAACGCAATGTTTCTCGCACCCGGCTAAACGTGCCCATAGCGGGACTCTGTTTTTGTCCTGTTAACTCACGCTCAATGGAGCTAATCTATTCCAGCCTAACATGCACAAAGAGGTCATCCTGAAATTCCACCTTTAAGATCTTATCCTGTAGCCTTACATTATTTCCATGTTCTATCTCTGCAATAACTCCATAAATTTCCTTATAAATCTCCTTTTCCTGAAATTGGGAATTCCAGACCTCTGGCCTTGACAGCTGAAGGCTTGAACATCTATTGAGCGGCAGTCAACCTTTTCAGATGCGTAAGGATTTTTTGCTGCTCTTCCTTTAATTCCTGCCTATGAATGGCCACCTATTTTTCCTGCTCATGACTCCTGCCCTAACCCTGCATTCACATTTATCTCTCTATTTTCTCTCCTACCCTTTCGGAGCTCGTCCAGTCTACGAAACCCATCTTCTGCTCTCTTAACCCTATTTCCTTTAGACTTCTGACCACTCAATGTTCCTTCCTGGGCCCCATGTCAGGCGCCATTGTGAATTGTTTCCTCTCCTCAGATACTGGACCTACCCTTTCACATTTCCCAATATCACCTCATCGACTAAAAACCCTCCCTTCATTCTTCTGCCATTGCAAATTATCATCATCGCCAACTTGTCTTCCCCCTCCAAAAACTTTGAACACACTGTTATTTCCAAATGTGACTATCACTTCCGCAACTTAGATTCTTTCCAGTAAGATTCGTAACACTGAAACAATCCTAATCACAGCCGCAAATGATATTCTCTGTGACTGTGACCATGCAGCACTTTCCTTCAAGCGACAAATCTGGCAAACCTTAAGCCTGTTTCTCACTCCACAGATGATTCCAGATCTGCTGCGTATTTCCAGAATTCTCCACGTCCATTTCAGATTTCCAGCATCCTCAGTATTTTGCTCCTGCATAAATGATTGCTGGTTGCCTACAGAGGAGGTCTTGGAAAACCAGACACCAGATGAATCAGATAAAGTCATTACTAATTGCAAATTAATGATTGCATGTAAATGATGCCATGTCTGCTCGTTGACCACACTAGTGGGAACAATTCCAAGAATATGAATACTTGACTTGGAAATGTCTAAGCTTTTTTCTGCCAACAGTCTGAATGTGAACTCACCCACACTCTGAAGGATGGAAAAGTTATCCCCCCGGGGAATAGTGAACAGGCTTGATTATTACATGGGGAAATGCAATAATGCACTACTGTGATATAGGTGTATTTAGGACTGTATTCTTACTCTGAACTATTGCTTGTTCTTACTCAGAGTTCAACCTTGAATGAAAAGATGTTCATTAATTTCAAAATAATATCACCTTCAGGCAATAAGCAGTTCAACGGTTCAAAACCTGTACTAACTAGTTCTGTCTAATTTCAGTATAGTATCACCTTCAGGCAACAAGCTGTAGTTTGCCACCTTCCACAATACAACGGTTCGAAACCTGTTCTAACTAGTTCTGTATAATTCGTACGTTAGGAATTACAGATGGGGTTGGCGATGGTGCTTGAGAGCGTAAAAGGACTGTAAGGGGTTGGAACATAGGGTCTTGTTATATGCAGATGACCTACTCCTATATATTTCTGACCCGTTAGGGGGGATGGGGGAGATTATGCAGATCTTATGGGAATTTCATGGGATATAAATTGAACATGGGTAAGAGGGAGGTTTTTCTGATCCAGGCGAGGGGGCAGGAGAGGAGACGGGGTGTTACCGTTTAAAGTGGTGGGAGAGAGTTTCCGATATTTGGGAATTCAGGTGGCACGGGGTTGGGAGCAGTTACACAAATTAAATTTGGCTCGGTCAGTTGAACAAATGAAGGAGGCCTTTCGGAGAAAGGATATGCTCCCGTTGTCACTGGCGGGGAGGGTACAGACCGTAGAAATGACGGTTCTCCCGAGATTTATATTTTTTTTCCAGTGCCTCCCTATTATTATACCAAAGGCCATTGTTAAGCGGGTGAATAGGGTGATATCTGGGTTTGTCTGGGCGGATAAAACCCTGCGAGTAAAGAAAGTGCTGATGGAGAGGAGCTGAGGGAGGGGGAGGGCTGGCACTGCCGAACTTCAGGAACTATTACTGGGCAGCGAATATAACCATGATTAGCAAGTGGGAAATGGGGGAGGG
Source organism: Scyliorhinus canicula (assembly GCF_902713615.1). NCBI lineage: Eukaryota > Metazoa > Chordata > Chondrichthyes > Carcharhiniformes > Scyliorhinidae > Scyliorhinus > Scyliorhinus canicula. The sequence goes on along the minus strand of NC_052155.1, from coordinate 58,830,019 downwards.
ATCGGTGTGGGAGTGGGTGGAGGCGGCCTCATGTAAGGGCACAAGTTTGGGGGTTTTGGTAACGGCTCCGCTGGCGTTCTCGCCGGGCCGGTACTCCATAAGCTCGATGGTAGTGGCGGCCCTGAGAGTCTGGGGGCAGTGACAGAGCCATATGGGAGTGGAGGGAGCGTCATAATCACCGGTTTGTCCCAGGGAATCTGGATGGGGGTTTTTGAGGTGGCAGATGTTGTGTTATGCTGCTTCGGATTACACAGGCTGCTACTTGATGCAGTCTTAACTCAAGGATGCCCCAGACTCTGAAATGTGTTAATTGTGTTTATTGAACTATTAACACAGTTCTCAAATGAGTTTGACTCTCTGCTAATCTAACTGTAATAACACAGTCTAACTGTACCAGCTTGCTCTAAGCCACGTGCTGGGGTGTGATGCTGCTGATCAACCCTGTCTAACTCTAGATGTCTGTCTGTGGAAAGAGGTGGGGTGTGAGTGCCTCATCCCTTTTATAGTGTTTATGTCATGCCCCCTTGTGGTGATGCCACCTTTGAGTGTCCTGACTGCCCCCTTGTGGTGATGCCACCTTTGAGTGTCCTGACTGCCCATTGGTTGTGTCCTATTCTGAGTGTTCATTGGTTGCATGTTTACAGATCATGACATCTTCCCTTTTTTTTAAAGGCGTATATACATGTGTGTGGTGAATGTAATATATGTTAATATATATGTTAATTCACACTGTTGTTGTAAGCGCAGTAGCGCTGTCCTACCACTAGGGGGAGTAGCGCTGGGAGCACCTAGGAACTTGTACTGGGCTCCACCCTTGGTTCTGCCCACGACTCCTCCCCCTAGTGCAGCTGTATAAGTACCCGTGTCAGCCTGTGGTCACTACGAGTTCATTGACAGGTAACAGGCTGGCTCTGGAGTAAGTCGATTAAAGCCTAGATTCACATCGGAAACACATGTCTGGTGAATTGATGGTTCCATCAATTTAATCGACTTAAGAACAGTAAAGATCGATTATGGAATCGGCCCTCAAGCCTGGACGCCTGGAACTCAACCCACAGGATGCAGAGGCTAAAGAAATCTTCTCCCACTGGATCCGGTGCTCCAAGGCCTACCTGGCCGAAGCGAGCACAGCCGAAACTACAGAGGATGAGAAGCTGAGTCTACTGCACACGAGGGTGAGCCATAGACTCTCGACGCAACTAAACTCGCCCAGTTCATATACTGCGGCGCTAGCAGTTCTCGAAGAAATGTATGTAAGGCCCATTAATGAATTTTACGCTCGCCATGTGTTTACGACTCGCCGTCAGCGGCCTACGGAATCACTCGCCGAATTCCTAAGAGAACTTAACAATTTGTCCAATGACTGTAATTACCAAGCGGTTACCACGGCTGAACACAGGGAACTTGCTGTACGCAATGTTTTTGTAGCGGGCCTCAGGTCTAACTATGTGCGCCAACGACTGCTGGAAAAGGGGGCCCAGGACTTAGAAACGACTGTGGAAGCTGCTACCACGATGGAGGTCTCCTTCCGCAGCCTTAACACGTTCCCCGGGGACCCCGTGACCCAATCATGGGCCCCCGACCAGCGACTCCCCCAGGCCTGTGCCACGCGGCCGCCCAGCCACCATGCTGCCCCAGCCAGCCACTATGCTGCTCCAGCCAGCCACTATGCTGCTCCAGCCAGCCACTATGCTGCTCCAGCCAGCCACTATGCTGCTCCAGCCAGCCACTATGCTGCTCTAGCCTGCCATTTCTGCGCCCAGAATCACCACCCGCGGCAGCACTGCCCGGCCCGCAACGCGACCTGCAGCAGCTGCGGACGGAAAGGCCACTACGCGAGAGTGTGCCTCGCAAAAAGGGACCCAGCTTCCAACTCCCCAGCGGCACAAAGTAATCGCTCCCCACTCCCGCAGGCCTGCGGGGCCCGAAACGCTGCGGCCTATGCCCCGACTCCGCCCCCTCCAGCCACGTGCGATCCAAGGGGACCGCCATCTTGGAAAACCTCCACCATGCGGCCAGCCATGTGCGACTCATGGGGGCCACCATCTTGGACGCCATCTTCCTCGCCGCCCGCCACGTGCGACTCATGGGGGCCGCCATCTTGGACGCCAACTTCCTCGCCGCCCGCCACGGTGCGATGCACGGGCCCGATCGGCATCTCCGTGCTCGGACAACTCAGCAGAGGAATTCGAACTAAACTATGAACTCAGAGGGAAGTCATCACGGGGCCACTCCAGCGCAGCTGATCAAGCCGCTGACTACATGCAACTCAGCGTGGTCACCCTGGACCAATCACGACCAAAGAACCTACGAAACTCGATCAGCTGCGCTGGAGTGGCCCCGTGATGACTGCCCTCTGAGTTCATAGTTTAGTTCGAATTCCTCTGCTGAGTTGTCCGAGCACGGAGATGCCGATCGGGCCCGTGCATCGCACCGTGGCGGGCGGCGAGGAAGTTGGCGTCCAAGATGGCGGCCCCCATGAGTTGCACGTGGCGGGCGGCGAGGAAGATGGCGTCCAAGATCATCAACGGGTACAAACGCCATGCCTCTTCGACTCCGGGAGCACAGAGAGCTTCATACATCCAGACCTGGTAAGACGCTGTTCGCTCCCCAGTTTTCCCCGCGCAGCAAACTATCGCATTCGCTTCAGGCTCCCACTCGGTCCAGATCCAGGGGCGCACCGCCGCGACACTCACAATCCGAGGCGCTAGTTACTCGAAGTTCAAACTCTACATTTTGCCCGAACTCTGCGCGCCACTCTTATTAGGCCTAGACTTCCAATGCAACCTCAAGAGCCTCACCCTCAGCTTCGGAGGGCCCCTGCCCCCACTCACGATCTGCAGCCTCGCTACGCTTCAAATTCCCACCCCCCTCCTCTCTTTGCCAATCTCACTAAGGACTGTAAACCCGTAGCCACTCGTAGCAGGCGGTATAGCCTGCAGGATAGGGTATTTGTCAGAGCAGAAGTCCGAAGGCTACTCAGTGAGGGGTTTATAGAGGCCAGCAATAGTCCCTGGAGAGCTCAGGTGGTGATCGTTAAGACCGGGGAATAATTCCGTATGGTGGTCGACTACAGTCAGACTATAAATAGATTTACGCTCCTCGACGCGTATCCCCTCCCCAGGATTGCAGACATGGTAAACCAGATCGCCCAGTACCGGCTCTTTTCCACGGTGGATCTGAAGTCTGCATACCACCAGCTCCCAATCCGCCCGGAGGACCGCCACTACATGGCATTCGAGGCCGATGGCCGCCTCTTCCATTTCCTCCGGGTCCCTTTCGGCGTCACCAATGGGGTCTCGGTGTTCCAACAAGCAATGGACCGAATGGTGGACCAGTACGGGCTGCGGGCCATATTTCCGTACTTGGACAATGCCACCATCTGCGGCTATGACCAGCAGGACCACGGCGCCAACCTCCACCGTTTTCTCCAGACGGCACAGAAACTGAATCTCACGTACAACAAGGAGAAATGCGTTTTCCGCACATCCAGACCAGCCATCCTCGGCTATGTCGTGGAAAACGGAGTCCTGGGCCCCGACCCGGACCGTATGCGCCCCCTCTTAAAACTCCCTCCCCCTCATTGTCCCAAGGCCCTCAAACGGTGCTTGGGATTTTTTTCCTACTACGCCCAGTTGGTCCCTCAATATGCGGACAAAGCCCGCCCACTCTTTAGGACCACACGATTTCCCCTGTCAGCCGAGGCACGCCAGGCCTTCGACGGCATCAAGGAGGACATCGCCAAAGCGGCTATGCGGGCGGTGGATGAATCCACCCCATTTCAGGTAGAGAGCGACGCCTCAGAGGTAACTCTTGCAGCCACGTTAAATCAGGCAGGGAGACCAGTTGCATTTTTCTCCCGTACCCTCTCTGCTTCAGAACTCCGACACTCTTCAGTCGAGAAAGAAGCACAAGCCATTGTGGAGGCTATCCGTCACTGGAGGCACTACCTCGCAGGCTGGAGGTTCACCCTCATCACCGACAAGATTGGTTGCCTTCATGTTCGACAACTCGCAAAGGGGCAAAATAAAAAACGATAACATTCTGAGGTGGTCGATCGAACTCTCCACCTACAATTACGATATCAAATATCGACCCGGGAAGCTCAACGAGCCTCCGGGGGCCTATCCCGCGGGACATGCGCCAGCGCGCAGATCGACCGATTAAAAAGCATCCACAATGACCTCTGTCACCCAGGGGTCACCCAGCTAGCCCACTACATTAGGGCCCGAAACCTGCCTTTCTCCAACGAGGAGGTAAAAGCGGTCACCATAGGGGCCTCACGGTAGCATGGTGGTTAGCATCAATGCTTCACAGCTCCAGGGTCCCAGGTTCGATTCCCGGCTGGGTCACTGTCTGTGTGGAGTCTGCACGTCCTCCCCGTGTGTGCGTGGGTTTCCTCCGGGTGCTCCGGTTTCCTCCCACAGTCCAAAGATGTGCGGGTTAGGTGGATTGGCCATGCTAAATTGCCCGTAGTGTAAGGTTAATGGGGGGATTGCTAAATTGCCCGTAGTGTCCTAAAAAAAGTAAGGTTAAGGGGGAGTTGTTGGGTTACGGGTATAGGGTGGATGCGCGAGTTTGAGTAGGGTGATCATTGCTCGGCACAACATCGAGGGCCGAAGGGCCTGTTCTGTGCTGTACTGTTCTAAATTCTAAAAACCAGGGACTGCCCGATCTGTGCGGAGTGCAAACTGCACTTCTATAGACCAGACAGGGCCCACCTGGTCAAGGCTTCTAGGCCCTTTGAACGCCTCGCGATTGATTTCAAAGGGCCACTCCCCTCAACTAACAAGAACGTTTACTTTTAAACGTTGTCGACGAGTTCTCCCGTGTTCCATTCGCTATCCCGTGCCCCGACATAACCTCCCACACAGTTATTAGGGCCCTGCATAGCATCTTCACCCTGTTTGGTTTCCCCAGCTACGTACACAGCGACCGGGGTTCGTCCTTCATGAGTGACGAGCTGCGTCAGTACCTGCTCGAAAAGGACATTGCCTCGAGCAGGACTACCAGCTACAACCCCAAAGGGAACGGGCAGGTGGAAAGGGAGAACGCGACGGTCTGGAAGACCGTCCTACTGACCCTCCGGTCTAGAAAGCGCCAAGTCTCCCAGTGGCAGGAAGTCCTCCCAAACGCGTTCCACGCTATTAGGTCCCTTTTGTGCACGGCGACCAACCAGACCCCTCACGAGAGGCTCTTCATTTTTCCAGAGGCACTACCACGGGGGTCTCACTTCCGGCATGGCTGAGGACGCCAGGCCCCATACTCCTGAGGAAACACGTCAGGGGGCACAAAACCGACCCCCTTGTTGAGAAGGTGCGCCTGCTCCACTCCAAACCCCAGTACGCATTTGTCGAGTTCCCTGACGGCCGTCAGGACACTGTATCCCTCCGGGATCTGTCACCCGCCGTATCCAGCGCCCCCCCTACCCCCACAGAAGGATCTCTCACCCTACACCCCATGCTGCCGCCCCCTTGCGCTGCCGAGCCCACGAGCTCTCTCCACCCGTTCCGCGCCCCCGCGCCGGCCAGCCCCCAGCGCCCCCAGTCGAACCAGGAGAGTATGAAGCTCGGATACAACCCTCCCTGGAGTCCCCCATCGTACCCCAGCACACCACACCCATCCAGCCACCGCAAGAGGCTGCAACCCTGGTGCTCCGCAGATCTCAGCGGACAATTCGACCGCCGGACAGACTGACTTTATAGACTAGACCACCACCCCCGCCGGACTTGATTTTTTTGAAGGGGGTGAATGTGGTGAATGTAATATACATGTTAATTCACACTGTTGTTGTAAGCGCAGTAGCGCTGTCCTACCACTAAGGGGAGTAGCGCTGGGAGCACCTAGGAACTTGTACTGGGCTCTACCCTTGGTTCCGCCCACGACTCCTCCCCCTAGTGCAGCTGTATAAGTACCCGTGTCCAGAGTCAGCCTGGGTCACTACGAGTTCATCGACAGGTAACAGGCTGGCTCTGAAGTAAGTCGATTAAAGCCTAGATTCACATCGGAAACACGTGTCTGGTGAATTGATGGTTCCATCAATGTGAATGCGTCTGTCCAATGTGACTGACTGAGGAATACAGAACAGAACAAACAAAGCAAATGCTCATAGAACATGGAATATACAGTGCAGAAGGAGGCCATTCGGCTCATCGAGTCTGCACCAACCCACTTAAACCCTCATTTCCACCCGATCCCCATAACCCAATAACCTCTCCTAACATTTTTTGGCCTTATCATGCCCTTATCATGTCCAATTCACATAACCAGCACGTCTTTGGACTGTGGGAGGAAACCGGAGCACACGGAGGAAACCCACGCAGACACGGGGAGAACGTGCAGACTTCGCACAGATAGTGACCCAGCGGGGAATCGAACCTGGTACCCTGGCGCTGTGAAGCCACAGTGCTAATCACTTGTGCTACCGTGCTGCCCAAAATGGGATTATGATAGATAGTGCCGGCACAGAAGCGATGGGCCAAAGGGTCTCTCCTTCAGTTGCTGTAAAACTCAGCAGCTACCCAAATAATCTAGTTTTACATTTTGAAATCACCTCACGGGTCCGGGGGCGGGATTCGAACCCTGAATCGTGGCTCAGAGGCTGGCGCTCTTCCTGCTACGCAACAGGCTGCGGTGCTACAAATTCATAATTCCAGTCTCTGAGGCTTGCGTCTGATCCTCATCGACCGCCGGAGAGGTGGTAGAGGGGATGACGGTGTTTTGACAGGCAAATGGGAGGCACGGCTGGTGACCTTGTGGTTCGAGGTGGCTGGAGGTGGCAATTTGACATGTGGAAATGGAGGGAAAGTGGTTGTGGGCAAGCAACCTTTCGCAGTGCCCTTCGATTCCATCGCACAATGGAGCCATCAACCATACGTATGACATAGGATCTGGGCGAGGCCTGTCGAACAACGACAGCTGGAGCAGACGACCCACCATCCGGTATCTTGATCCTGACCGTGTCTGCTGGGGATAGCATGTTCAGATTGGTGGCATTTGCATCATCGCCTTGCTTCTGGCTGTCGCGAAGCTGCTGCATCTTCTGCAGCACCGGGAAGTGATCAAGGTTGGGTAGGTGTATGGCTGCGTTTGCATTTTTCTATGCCAGGTGTCCCTCATGAATCTGCCGCAGCACCATGCTCTGGAGACTTAGCGGGATGATTATCCTGTCCAGCTTGAGCAGGATGCCGTTGATCAGCGTCAGGTCTCCCTTGATGTGGTAGAATTGAGGGCATTGCCCTTTCTGCCAGCTCTTGCTGGGGTTGTGGATGACTCGCTGCAACAGGGGGTCTTTGGCCGTCTCTTCTCGGATGAGAAAGATCTTCTCATCTGTTGCCGGGAGAGTGCTTGCACACAGTTGTACCTGCAATTCAATGTGCTGGATGATCTCCAGTGGGTCACTGGGTGAGTTGACGGAGCGGGACAATGCATCAGCGATGATGATTCCTTGCTAGGTGTGTACACCAAATTGAAATCATAGCTCCGGAGTTTGAGCAGAATTCTCTGCAAACGAGGCGTCATGTCGTTCAGGTCCTTTTGGATGATGTGGACCAGAGGCCTATGATCCATCTCAACAGTAAATGTTGGCAAGCCGCAGACCTAATCATGAAATTTGAGGATGCCGGTGAGAAGACCTAAACACTCCTTCTCAATCTGCGCATATCTGGTCTCAGTGGGTGTCATTGCCTTTGACGCGTATGCTACTACCCAGGATCACGTGTCGTCTCTTTGACGCAACACCGCCCCAATGCCATCCTGACTTGCATCTGTGGATATCTTGGTCTCTCGGTCTGGGTCAAAGAATGCAAGGACGGGTGCAGTGGTGAGCTTGGCTTTCAGCTCCAGCCACTCTGTTCGGTGCTCTGCCTTCTACTCAAATATTTAGAAGATGAGGCAATGATCTAAAAGGTGGTACTTAATTACATTCTGAATGTGTCCAATGATAAATTTTAATTAAAACAATAAGGGTAGTAATCTTGCTCTGAACAGAATTAGACGTTGTGCTGTGTAATACTGATGGTCATGGGGTCAGATTCACCAGACATTGCCTTTAACAGATTATGCAGTTTTCAAGCATGAATGGAATTCCACAGCATTAATAATTTAAAAGCAGTCCATGTACAAATCCAACAAGACCTCGATAGTACCCAAGCTTGGGCTGACAAGAAGCAAGTTACTATTGTGCTGTACAAGTGCCAAGCAATGATCATCTCCAACAAGAGAGAATCTAATCTCCCCATGACATTCAATGGCATTACCATCGCTGATCCCCCACTCTCAACATGCTAGGGGGTTACCATTGACAAGAAACTGAACTGGACTACCCATGTAAATACTATGGCTACAAGAGCAGATCAGAAGCTCTGAATCCTGTGGCGAATAACTCACCTCTGACTTTCTAAAGCCTGCCCGCCACCTACAAAGTACAAGTCAGGAGTGTGATGGAATACTTGCCCCTTACTTGGGTGAGTGCAGCTCCAACAACACTCAAGAAGCTTAACATCATCCAGATCAAAGCAGCTACTTGATTGGCACACCATCTGCAAATATTCACTCCCTCAACACTAGATCACCGTAGCAGCAGTGTGTACCATCGACAAGATGGACTGCAGGAACTCACCAAGGCTCTTTCGGCAGCACTTTCCAAACTCACAACGACTACCATCTATACATGGGAGATACATGGGAACTCCAGCACCTGGAAGTTCCCCTCCAAGTCACTCGCCATCCTGACTTGGAAATATTTTGCCATTCCTTCACCGTCACTGGGTCAAAATCCTGGAGCTCCCTTCCGAACAGCACTGTGGGTGTATCTACACCACCTGGACTGCAGCGGTTCAAGAAGGCAGCTCACCACCATCTTCTTCAGGGCGTTTGGGAATGGGCAACAAATGCTGGCCTAGCCAGCAATGCCCATATCCCACGAAAGAATGTTTAAAAATCTAAACCGCCCATCTGGAAACTGATGGAATCAAAACAGCTGCCCATTTATTGCCTTATCTGACTTTACTTTTCAATTAATTTAAAACAATCCCTTAAACTAATTTCAAAAAGTATCTTTTATTACGCTCCTGTATTATCTTTGATTACACTTCTCTGTGTGTTTTGACATACTGCGGAGTTTAATATGTGTTACTCAAACCTTGGTTACTGATGAGGTCTTCTGAATCTCGATGAAGACGACTCAAACTCGTCCATTAGTAACAAAAGGTTTATTGAGTAACTATAACAATAATTGCGTGAGTTCTTTACTTTAACATTAATACTAGTGATAAGGTTAACAAGATCTAACTACAGTAACTATGCTTGACTAAAATAACCATCTGAGCTAATCCTGTCCTGGTCACAGTCCATCCAAAAGACAGAGAGAGAGACCCAATGTGGTTTATTTTATACCCCTGTTGGTACAGCCCTCTCGTGATCATCTGGTGCTACTGATTACACATTAACTCCTTATGTACATGCACATTCAGGGATCACTACAGTATAGAATATATAAACCAAGAGGTAATTCTATATTAAATCATAAGATTCATCCTGTGTGCAGTACTGAACTCCATACTAGAGTATTGAGGCTCGAGAGAAGGTGCAATGTAGATTCAGTGGGATTCTGCCTGGCAGAGGGAATACAAATATGGTCGCAGCTGGCGGAAACTCTGTGGGCAGGGTCAGGGGCAGCCTATGGGGGGGTAGGGGAGGAGACTCCTACCCCGGCGGGGGGCCTCCGATGGGGTTTGGCCCACGATCGAGGCCCGCCGATCGGTGGGAAAGCCTCTGTGGTTGGGGGCGTCCTTTCCTACGTGCCGGCCCCTGTGCCCTGCGCCATGTTGCGTCGGGGCCGGCACGTTGAAGGAGGCCTCTGTGCATGCGCGTGTGGGCGCCGGCGTGACTGCGCATGTCCTTGTTGGCGCCAGCGCAACTGCGCATGCGTGGATCCTGTGGCGCACAGTTCATGCCGGGATCTGCAGCTGGAGTGGCGTGAACCGCTTCCAGCGCCGTGCTGGCCCCCTGTAGAGGCCAGAATTAGACGTGGGATTGGCCCGTTCACGCCATCGTAAAAAGCGATGGCTATTACGACGGTGTGGACACTCTGCTGCGGGATTGGAGAATCCCGCCCAACATTCTGCAAAATGGGTAGAGACCCATGATAGAGGTCCCACCCATTTATGGAAAATGTACATTTCAGCTGGACCTAGAGATAAATACAAACAAATTCGATGTTATGCTCAGCTCTTGAAAGTCTTACCTGTGTGATTATCTTGGGATGAGGGTCTGTAGAATTCTCAATAATTTCTATTTCACCAGGTGACTTCCACAGATTCTCCTTTACAGTAATCATTACTTTTGTGTTTGAGCCCAGAGACAAGGCAGCCAAATCTTTTGCATTAACTATTAGCTTGTAGGCATTTTCATTTTGAGGATCAAGTGACTGATACCCTGCAACAAAAAAAAAATTTTTAATAAAACATTACACTTCACGTCACCTTTATGGAAGACTGGTTGGCAATAAACTGTTCTTTCAATGGAATATAAGGATGTGAATGGATCTTTTCTCCAACATTTAATGTGCCAGTGGAACAATAATGTATTGTGCTTTTGCAAACAAACACACTCAATATCTAAACAGTGTATCATTCTTTGCCCTTACAAAGGTTTATTTAATGAAGGCCTTAAACGTGCAGTTACCAAATCTACAATTGACATTTTTGTATTCTTTCAATGGGTGTGGGCTTCGCTTGCTAGGTCAGCACTTGCTGCTCATCATTAATTGCTTTTGGGAAGGTAGTACTGAGTCGCCTACTTAAAACGCTGCAATCCATGTGGTGTAAGTACAGTTAGGGATGGAAATCCAGGATTGGACGGCATGGTTTAATGGTTTCATGAGCCTGAAACTTTGCCAAATTGTGGTAGGATTCCACCCTCTATGTGTGCAGATTACAGCCATCCGTTATTCATCTGACTGATACTTAGTTATATTGAAAAAAATTAGGTCCTTCTGTAACCTCAGTAAGTCCCAAAGAATTTTACAGCCAATTGAGTACTTTTTTGAAATGCAATCACTGAAGTCAATGGGAACTGCAGCAGCCAATGTACGAATAGCAAGTGTCCAAGAACAGAATGGAACGACAGATTGATCTGTATTTAGGGATGTTGATTAAAGGATAAATACTGACCAGAACAACAGGGGACAAATGCTCTGTGTTTCTTTGAAATAATGCCATGGGATCTTGTATGTCCAATTGAGAAGGCAGGCCTCAGTTTAATATGCAATCTCCAACAAGGCAGCACTCCCTCAATACTCACAGGGATGTCAGCCTAGATTTTTATCCTCAAGTCTCTGGAATCAGACTCAAACCCACAACCTTCTGACTCAGAGGCAACTGAGTCATGGGTGGCACTACTGAATATCTGGAAGGGTGCATGACAGGCAATGAATGGGATACCACCCATTTTGCACTATTGCCCAAGATTCATTTCTACCCTTACGAATTTCACTACCTGTGATCTACAGTAGATCAACCAGAGGAACTTCTAGTTACAGTGGTTCAGGCAATAATTAACACAGTTTTCATTAATTGTACTTTACACCATGTCATGACATGACTTTATTTCACTAATATGGTACTTTAATAACATTCACATTTTAAATGAGATGGCACAGTAAATACATTGTGATATCTTTTGTAAGTGCCTACATTTAAGTGTAAAAATGGATTCACAAAATTGATGATCTAGAGAAGTGTCCTATGGTTTAAATTGCCATGTTAGTTGAAGAAATGCTTCACCTTCCGGTCAACATACCAGTTTCAGTGGTGGAGATTGCCCCAGTTTCATTATCAATCTGGAAGTACACAGCATTGTGACTGATTGGTATCTGTTGTGCGATGCTGTACATAATTTTACCATTAGGAGTGTTAGGGTCATCCAAATCGATGGCATTTACATGTATGAAAGGCTTTCCTGTAAATAGAAAAAAAAATATTTTTTACTTTCTAAACATGTAAATGTTACTTCCCTGACCCCGTTGAAAACTCCACTTTGAACAGCTTCACAGATGCTGGTGACCGGATCAATCCCTCGTCCCAAGTGGCCATTCATCATGTGAGAGTCTGAATAGAATATGATGGGCACCAGGCTTGCAATTTGTTGATGTGCATGGCCAATGAATGTTGTTGGCGTGCATGGCCAATGGATGTTGTTGGCGTACATGGCCAATGGATGTTGTTGGCGTACATGGCCAATGGATGTTGTTGGCGTACATGGCCAATGGATGTTGTTGGCGAACATGGCCAATGGATGTTGTTGGCGAACATGGCCAATGGATGTTGTTGGCGTGCATGGCCAATGGATGTTGTTGGCGTGCATGGCCAATGGATGTTGTTGGCGTGCATGGCCAATGGAGGTGGCTCCCCAAGACAGGACACATTTGTGAAGTCTAATCCCAATGTGCTCACTCCCTTCTTTATCAAGCAACTATCTAGTACAATAACAACTTATAGCACACGTATTGTCATAAAAATTTCCCAACATGCTCAACAAGGGTAAAAGCATTTTTGACAACAAGGCATTGAAGGAGAAATCAGGAAACATGCCCAAATGTTTGATAGAAGGGATAGTTTTTAAGAATATCTGAAAAGAGTAGAAAGAGTTAGAAGGGAATTCCACGACTTAGGACCTAGGCAGCTGAAAACACAGACACCAAAGGGGAGTGATTAAAATTAGGGATGCATGAGAGGCAGAATTGAAGGGGTGCAGGAACCTTGGAAGATTTGGGGCTGATGAGGCTACACAGATAGGGAAGAGAGAAACAATGTAGAGAATTGGAAACAGGGAAAAGGTTCTTAAAATTGAGGTGTCAGACAGGGAGACCGTGAAGGTCAGCGAGTAATGGGATGATGGGTGAATGAGATTCGGAGCAAGTTAAGATATGTGCAGAAAAGGTTATTATGAGCACAAGTTTATAAAGGGTGGAAGATAAGAGGCCAACCAGGTGTGGATTGGAATATTCAAATCTAGAGATAAAAAAAGGTATGATGAAGATTTCAGCAACAGATGAGCTGAGGGAAAGTTAGAATCATCGGGTATTCAAGGGGAGGAAGTAGACAATCTTGATTATGATCTGGATCTGCTGTCAGCAACTTAGGGTCAAACACAACACTGAGGTTGCGACTGGTCCTTACTCACATAAAACTAGCTATGGATTTGGAAAAACATAACATGCTCAAGGACAAGAAGAGGTTAGAAAATTTTGCAGTAGTTTTCAGTTGCAGACGTGTCAAAAATTGATTGTTTTTTTGAGGGAAGGAGGATCTGAGGAAGGAAAACTATTGACAATATCACATGTGAACTATGAAAAGGGTAGTGTTAATCTGGTGGATTAGCCGCAAACATGGCAGAGGACGTTTAACGCAAAGAAGTGTGAAGTGAGATATTTTAGTTGGAAAGCCAAGGACAGGCAATATAAAGTAAAGGACACAATTCTAAAGGGATTGCCAGAGCAGAAGGACATAGGGCTACATATGCATAAATTGTTAAAGGTGGCTGGGAAGCTTGAGAAAATTATCATTAAGGCCTACAGGACCTGAAATTTATAAAACAGAGGCATAGAAATACAAAAGCAGGGAGGTTATTGTGAATATTTGTAAAATACTGGAGCAGTGTGTCCAATTTTGGACACCACACTTTAGGGAGGATGTGAAAGCATTGGACGGAATATAGAAAAGATTATGAAACTGGCTTCAGGGATGAGAGACTTCAGTTACAATGGTAAATTGATAAAGCTGGGCTGTTCTCTTTAGAGAAAAGTTTAAGATGAGATTTAATAGAGGTTTTCAAAATCATGAGGGATCACAGGGTAGATAGGAAGAAGATGTCTCTGTTGGCAGAAAAGTCCACGAACAGTGCACACCGAGGTAAGGTGATCGGCAAAAGTACTGGGGAAGACATAAGGAAATGTTGTCTACACAGCGAGTGGTTAAGATCAGGAATGCATTGTCGGAGAGTATGGTGGAAGCAGATTTAATTGTGGCTTATCAAAAGAGCTAATTGTAGGGCTACAGAGAAAAGGCAGGGGACTTCAAATAGCTAAATAGCTCTTACAGACAGCTGGCACAGGCAGGATGGGATGAATGGTCTCCTCCCATGCTGTAGTTATTCCATGATTCTATTTCTAAATTAGTAGACTAGACCATGAAAAGACTCTGGCTGCACTTTGCTCACCTTTCATTTTGCAACACTTTGAGGATATTTTGAAGGAAATCTCACCAGATTCATTGCAGATTTTACTTTCAGACAAGCAACCAAGTGAATTGAAGCATTTGAAAGATGCTGAACATACAGAACCATTACAAAGTAAAACATGTAATAATCATGTCAATTACGTCGTGATTTGTCACTCTGATTTGTCAGTCCCGAAAGCAAGAGCTGAGTGCTGGAGCAATTAGTAATTTGCAACTTATGCACATATTGAAGTTCTAACACCGACTACCAGAACAAGAACCAGAAGGTTCCACCCAAGCACAGCATCAAAGAACATGGCCCAAACACCATTATCTTTATTAGCTCCTTAAATAACTTTTATCAAAGTTCTAAAGTCTCTTATAATACCCACCATTATGTTTCAGTGCAACTTTCGCAACTCCTGTGAGTTGCACAGAAGTCTCACGAAAGACCCAGTGCATCCTCCGGCAAAAGTTGATCCATCCCAGAAGGGATGCATTTCCTCGCTGCCCATTTGAGTAGAGTTATGATATTGAGTATGATTTGTCTCTCTTTAGGGCTCTTCACAAACTGACCTTTCTGACGGATAACAATGACCTTACCTCATCATTCAGAACTGGATTTGGGATTCGCTGCCCCATCTCTCTCAACAGCGGAGCGGCGTTTTCAGAATTTATGGTTGTACTTTAAGTTATCAACATGTTACATACCAGGCCTGGAATTCTGGCGCACGACTACCATATATTCTGCTTTTTCGAATGTAGGTGGATTATCATTTATATCAACAACTACAATATTCACACTTTCAGGTCCTTCAATTGTGTCTCCAATTTCATTTACGCCTTCTATCTAAAAACAAATAAATCAAAGACAACAAAGATTTACAAAGTTAAATCCTTCTACTTACCAATCGATAAAAGCTTAAAGGAAGGCCATTCAAATCTGTCACACACCAGCATTGTGGCTTGGAAAGCCTTCCAATTAGTTCTATTCCCCTGCTCTATATTTGGAATATCTAGGACCACATTGTTTACAGTTTTATCAACTTTGTCTACTACTTTTAAAATTATACGTATCAGAACATGTTGTTCTGCTTCCAGATCTCTCTTAAAGTTTTAACTATATATATATATATATATATATATATATATATATAAATATATATATACACACCCAGCCTAAAGGAAGACGGCTGCGGTTGTTTAAAACTAATCACCTCAGCACTGGGACAGCACTGCAGGAGTGTCTCAGAGTTGTGTCCTTGGCCCAACTACCTTAATCAATGACCTTCCCCCCACTACATGAGCAGAAGTGGAGGTGTTTGGTGATGATTACACAATGTTCAGTACCATTCACAATTCTTCAGATACTGAAGCAATCCATGTCCATGGGCATTAAGACCTTGGCAATGTTCAGACTTGGGATGATAAGTGACTAGTGACATTCATGTCACACAAGTGCCAAACAACTATCACCTCCAACAAGACTGAATCTAATCATCGCCCCTTGTGGTTCGATGGCAATAGCATTGTGGAATCCCCCTTTACCATTGACCAGATAATGTACAGGACCAACCATACAAATAATGTGGCTACAGGTCAGAGGCTGTTCAGAGGAACTCACCCCTTGCCTCCCCAGTATCTCTCCACAAGGCACAGGGCAGGAATGTAGTGGAATACTCCCTATTTGTCTGGATGAATAGAACATAGAACAGTACAGCACAGAACAGGCCCTTCGGCCCTCAATGTTGTGCCGAGCCATGATCACCCTACTCAAACCTACGTATCCACCCTGTACCCGTAACCCAACAACCCCCCCCTTAACCTTACTTTTTATTAGGACACTACGGGCAATTTAGCATGGCCAATCCACCTAACCCGCACATCTTTGGACTATGGGAGGAAACCGGAGCACCCGGAGGAAACCCACGCACACAGGGGGAGGACGTGCAGACTCCACACAGACAGTGACCCAGCCGGGAATCGAACCTGGGACCCTGGAGCTGTGAAGCATTTATGCTAACCACCATGCTACCCTGCTGCCCATGGATGAATGGATGGAATGGATGAATGCAACTCCAATAACACACAAGGCATGCAACACCATTCAGGACACAACAGTCACATGATTAGAACACTTCCACCATCTCAAACATTCATTCCGTCCACCACTCATATACAATGGCAGCGATGTGTACTAGCTAACAAGGTGCACTGTGGGATATTCTGGTTCCACTAAAGTCCACAGTGATTTCAATGGCCCACCACAGGGGAGCACAGCACAGCAGGACCGGAATATCCCAGTCCATGTGGTTTGCAGCCCCATTATCACATAAAAGGTTCCAGTCACCTTCCTTGGAGCGAGTTGTCTGCCTGCTCACCCTCTGGCATTAGTTACAGTTGGAAATGGGAAGATTGGACGTGGGTTTGGATCAGGATAACCATTCAGACCCAAACCCTGCTGTTTTTCAGGTTAAAATTCCAACCCCCTTCTCCTTAAATTTCTTAAATGCAATTATGTGAATAGTGTGCAAAATAGTTTCTCCAGAAACTTATATAAAAACATGGAAAATAGGTGCAGGAGTGGGCTGTTCGGCCCATTGAGCCTGTTCCGCCATTCAATGTGACATCTTTAGCATCCAAAAATATATGTATTTCTTTTTAAAATATACTTAGGGACGTGGCCTTCCGTGGTAAAGAATTCCACCGCCTTCTGTGGTAAAGTATTCTATAGGTTCACCACACTCTTGAGTAAATAAATTTCTCCTCACCTCAGTCCTCAACTGACTCTCTCCTCTTACAGCAATCCAGCCATCCCAAGAATCAATCTGGTGAACCTTTTCTGCACTCACTCTATAGCAAGTGTATCTTTTCTTAGGGAAAGAGAGTAAAACTGCCCACAATACTCCAGATGTGGTCCAGAGCACCTAATTACACACCTGCAAATATTTTGCCCAATAAATTATGATTTGGAGTGCAGTAAATGCCATTATGTAGAGAGTAATCTTGCAGGTGCAGAAAGAGTTCAGAGACCAGGGGCTGGATTCTCCGCTGTCGGGATTGAGCCGGCAGCCCAGGGATTTCCTGACTGGGTGGGGTTGGCCACAATGGGCAACCCCATTGGCCGGCCTGCGAGACGGAGAATCCCAGGGCACGCCACACCAGAAATCGGGTGCAGCGGGACAGAGAATTCCGCCCCAGATGTGGTCTCACCAAGGCCCTGTACAGGTCATGTACTCAAGTCATCTTGCAATGAAAAGTAGGGTACTATTTGTCTTCTTAACTGCTTTCTGCACCTGCATGATTAATCTATACATAATGGCATTTACTGCACTTCAATTCATAATTTATTCGCAAAATATTTACAGATGTGTAAAGGTGTCCTAAATGTCTGAAAGGTGTACAGATGTCCAGGGGGGATATGTGCTAGAGTGGTTGGGGAGTGTTTAAACCACAATGGCGGGAGATGGGAACCTATGCAAGGAGTCAAAGAAGGGGGAAATAAGGACATGAACAATATACAGAAAGGGGAATAAGAAAAATGATAGCTAGAGAAATCAAGTGCCAGTCAAACAGGGCCACAGTAAAAAATAACGTTAAAAACACAAACCTGAAGACTTTGTGCCTTAATGCACAGAACATTTGCAATAAAGTGGATGAATTAATCGCACAAATAGATGTAAATGCATATGATAGTCAGGATTACAGAGATGTGGCTGCACCATGAACAAGCTGGAATTGAATATCCAGGGGTATTCAGTATTTAGAAAGAACAAACAAAAAGGAAAAGGTAATGCTGTAAACAGTGGTGTTTAAAGAGGAAATGAACACAATAGTCAGGAAGGATATTAGCTCTGATAATGTGGAACCTTTATGGGTAGAGCTGAGAAACCTAAAGGGGAAAAAACATTGGGGGGGGGGGGGGGGGGGGGTGCGTAGAGTAATGATGTTGCGGATGGCATTAAAATGAGCAATTAGAGACACATGCTAAAGCAACATCTGTAATTATGGGTGACTAACCAGCATATAGATTGGGCAAATCAAATTAGTAACCATACTGTAGAGGAGGAATTCCTGGAGTGCGTACGGGATGGTCTTTTGGACCAATATGTTGAGGAACCAACTGGCGAACAGGCCATGCTATACTAGGCATTGTGTAATGAGAAAGGAATAATTGGCAATCCAGTTGTGCGAGACCCCTTGAGGATGAGCGATTAAAATATGATGGAATGGTTCATCCAGGTGGAGAGTGCCGGGGCAGCATGGTGGCCTAGTTGTTAGCACTCCTGCCTCACGGTGCCGAGGTCTCAGATTCAAATCTGGCTCTGGGTCACTGTCCGTGTGGAATTTGCACTTTCTCCCCATGTATGCGTGGGTTTCGCCCCTACAACATAAAGATGTGCAGGGTAGGTTTCATAGTTTCATAGAATTTACAGTGCTGAAGGAGGCCATTCAGCCCATCGAGTCTGCACCGGCTCTTGGAAAGAGCACCCTACCCAAGGACAACAACTCCACCCTATCCCCATAACCCAGTAACCCCATAACCCCACCCAACACTAAGGGCAATTTTGGACACTAAGGGCAATTTATCATGGCCAATCCACCTAACCTGCACATCTTTGGACTGTGGGAGGAAACCGGAGCACCCAGAGGAAACCCATGCAGACACGGGGAGGATGTGCAGACTCCGCACAGACAGTGACCCAAGCCAGAATCGAACCTGGGACCCTGGAGCTGTGAAGCGATTGTGCTCTCCATAATGCTTCCGTTGATCGGCCACACTAAATTGCCGCTTAATTGGAAAAAATTTAATGAATTGGGTACTCTAAATTTATTTTTAAAACGATGCAGAGTGCCGGTGTTGATTCTGAGACGAAGGTGCTAAATCTAAATAAAGGAAACTACGATGGTTTGCGGCACGAGTTGGCACTAATGGATTGGGGAATATTACTTAAGCAATGGCAAATATTCAAAAAGCTCTTTGGTGAACTGCAACAGTTGTTCATTCCTATCGGCACAAAAATAAAATGGGAATGGTGGCCAAACCATGGTTCACAAGGGGAATTAGAGATAGTATTAGATCCAAGGAAAGACATAAAATTTGGCCAGAAGAAACAGCAGATTTGAGGATTGGGGACAGTTTAGAATTCAGCAAAGGCTGTCAAAGAGATCGATTAAAGAGAAAATAGTGTTCAAGAGTAAACTTGCAGGGAACATTAAAAACTGACTGTGAAAGCGTTTATAGGTATGTGTCGAGAAAAAGATTGGTGAAGACAAATGTAGGTCCTTTACAGTCAGAAACTGGGGAATATATAATGGGGAACAAAGAAATGACTGACCCACTAAATACATACTCTGGTTCTGTCTTCACAAAGGAGGACACAAATAATGCACCTGAAATGTTGGGGAACACAGGGCGCAAATCTCCGCACTCACGACGGTGCGGAGAATAGCGGGGGTCGTAAATTTTTACGGCCACGCTAGTCTGGCACCCTCCCGCTATTCTCCCCCCCCCCCCCCACGCCCGACTCCCGACACGAATCGCTGCCGCCGTTTTTTTACGGCAAGCAGCGATTCTCAGCTGGCCGATGGGCCGAAGTCCAAGCCCTTTACGACCGTTTTTAGGAACGTCAAACACACCTGGTCTGACCGTTCGTAAAAACGGCCGTAAAGTTCGGATCTTGGCAACCATGGCACCAATTGGCATGGCAGTACCACGGCCGTGCCAAGGGTGCCATGGGCCCGCGATCGGTGCCCACCAATCGCAGGCAGCGGGTCGGATTCCCACGCACTCTTTGTCCTTCCACCGCCCCGCTGTATCCATTCGCGGGGCGGCTGAGGGGCATCCCGGCCCGCGCATGCACGGGTTTCGCGCAAATGCGCGATGACGTCATCCGCGCATGCGCGGCTGACGTCATGTGACGCGTCAGCCGTCGCAAACTCTGGCAAGCGGGCTTAACGAAATTCGTTAAGCCCGCGATGCCGGAGTTCACGGCCACGGCATGCTAGCCCCGACCGGGGACCAGAATCGGTTCCCGGTCGGGGGAGGGGGGGGGGGGGGGGAGGCTGGCGTCAAACCTGCCCGTTTTTGACGCCAGCCTTACGATTTCTCCCTGTTTGGGAGAATCGCGCCCACAGTGTTTGGTGAGAAGGAGGAACTGAAGGAAATCAGTATTAGTAGGGAAATGGTGTTGGGGAAATTGATGGGATTGAAGACGGATAAATCCCCAGGGCCAGATAATCTACATCCCAGAGTACTTAAGGAAGTGGACCTAGAAATAGTGGGTGCATTGGTGTTCATCTTCTAAGAATCTACAGACTCGGGAACAGAACCACAGAAAATACTGTGCAGAAGAGGCCCTTCAACCCATCGAGTCTGCACCGACACAAAAAACACCTCACCTACCTACCTAATCCCATTTGCACTTGGCTCATAGCCTTGAACAATTCTTATGGAATGGAGGGTAGCTAATTTGAAAAAGGAGGTAGAGAGAAAACAGGGAATTATAGACCAGTAAGCTTGATGTCAGTAGTGGGGAAAATGCTAAAGTCCATAGGAGTGCAGTTGGAGAAATGGGGAGGGATCAGACAGTCAGCTTGGATTTACAAAACAGAAATAATGCGTGACAAATCTACTGGAATTCTTCAAAGATGTATCTGGTAGAAGTGATAAGGGGGAGCTTGGAGGGTGTGGTTAATTTGGATTTTCAGAAGGCTTTTGACAATGTTTACATAAGAGAGTAGCATGTAAAACTAAAGCGCATGGGATTGGGCGTAGTGTATTAAGATGGAAATAAATTTAGTTGATGGACATGAAACAAAGAGTAGGAACAGGTCTTTTTCCAAGTGCCCGACAGTGATTAGTGGGATACTGCAGGAATCAGTGCTACGATCCCAGCTACTCACAACGTATATTAATGTTTTTTTAAAATTTAGAGCACCCAATTCATTTTTTCCAATTAAGGGGCAATTTAGCACGTCCAATCCACCTACCTTGCACATCTTTGTGTTGAGGGGGCAAATGGGCAAACTCCACAAGGACAGTGACCCAGAGCTGGGATCGAACTTGGAACCTCAGCGGCGTGAGACTGCAGTGCTAACCACTGTGCCACCTTGCTGCCCCACAATATATATTAATGATTTAGGTGAGGGAACTAAATGTAATATCTCCAACTTTTCAGATGACACAAAGCTGGGTGGAAAGGTGAGCTGTGAGGAGGCTACTAAGATACTTCAGTGATTTGGAGAAGTTGAGTGAGTGGGGAACTGCATAGCAAATGCAATATAATGTGGATAAATATAAGGTTATTCACTTTGGTAGCAAAAACAGGAAGGCAGATTATCTGAATGGCTTTAGATTGAGAACAGGGAGTGTGCAGCGAGAGTTGGGTGTCCTCATACAACAGTCGCTGAAAGTAAGCATTCAGATGCAGCAGGTGGCAAATAGAGCAAATGATATGTTTCCCTTCACAGCAAGAAGATTCGAGTACAAAATCAGGGATGTTTAAAACATTACTTGCTTTAAAGCGAGATATCAGCCCTATTTTGAGAGACGGACCCACTTTAGACAGCTGCAGCCAATCAGGTGGCCATCAGCTCTGTAGTCCCAGCAGCGCCAGGTTCAGACAGCTAATAGTTGCAGCTACACAGGACATTGGTGAGACTATACCTGGAATATTATGTGCAGTTTTGGTCTCCTTATCTGAGGAATGAGGAATTGCCATGGAGGGAGTGCAGCAAAGGTCCACCAGACGATTCCAGGGATGGCAGGACTGACGCATGAATCATAGAATCCTACAGTGCAGAAGGAGGTCATTCAGCCCTATGAGTCTGCACCAACCCTCTGAAAGAGCATCCTACCTAGGCACATGCCCCAACCTATCCTCATAACCCAGCTACACAGGGTAAATGCAGTAAATATGTTCCTGATGGCAGTGGATTCCAGAACCAGGGGGTCACAGTCTGAGGATATGGGGTAAACGATTTAGGACTGAGATGAGGTGAAATTTCTTCACCCAAAGAGTGGTGAACCTGTGCCAGCAAGCAGTAGCCAATCTTTCTCTTCTTTGAGCCAGGCTTTAATAGATGCGGGGCAAGGGTTGGGCCCAGAATTTTGTTTGATTGCCACATTCCCAAGGATTCTTAGTTTGTTCTTATCAACTACTATTTTTGTATCCTCAGTGCCATAAGCCAATGTTACACCAATTGGAATTTTCTGCTACTTTCTGCTTACCTGTAACTTGTAACTTTCCTGTTCTTCACGGTCCAGGGTTGTGTTGCAAATCAACCAACTTTCAAAAATGTAGAACTTGCCAAATGTATTTCCAGTAATTTTAAAGTCCGTCACAGCTTTGTCGGTTGGTGTAAACTATATGAGAATAAATTATATACCAGATTTAGTTTGTGTGCATTATCATCAGATATATATGATGTGGAGATGCCGGCATTGGACTGGGGTGAGCACAGTAAGAAGTCTTACAACACCAGGTTAAAGTCAGGTGATTCACCTGAGGAAGGAGCAGTGCTCCGAAAGCTCGTGTTTCAAACAAACCTGTTGGACTTTAACCTGGTGTTGTAAGACTTCTTACTGTGATCAGATATATAGTCAAGGGTTATCTTACTATCGCATCGATTGTATAAATAATTAATGTAAAATTCTATTGTATTTGCAATAATAGTACATTATTGGTTGTATTTCACAGGGTGCCTTGGTGGCCGGCCCCTCAGGTAAAACGCTGGGGGGAACGTACCAATCAGCCTGACAGCTCCTCCTCATCAAAACATTGGAAGCAGCATTACTTGCTTTAAAGCAAGATATCAGCCCTATTTTGAGAGACAGACCCATCTTGGACAGCTGCCAGCCAATCCGATGGCCAGCAGCTCTGTAGTCCCAGCAGCATCAGGTTCAGACAGTGGTCACTGCTGGGACTATAGCAAAGTTCGATGAAGAGGAGCAATTTGAACATGACTAACAGGTAAGTGCAAGGTATCACTGGGACAAGGATGCAAGCCCAGTTGGGGAGGTTGGAGGGTTGTGTTTGAGACGCCAGGGGGTGAATGTAAAGGGGGAATTAGGAGCTTGGACTGGAGAGGAATGGGGTTGGGGGGCTGTGGGGGTCTCTGATGGGTCCGATGGAATTGCATAGGAAATCCCACCCGTTGTCCATGTCAGACAGCTAAAGTTGCAGGCTGACTGTGCACTGCATTTTCTAAAGTTTTTAACAAGCTCTCCTCCTTCAAACTTGCTTGTGAGGGAATGTAAAATCTAGCCCATTCTGTTACTCACATAAGCTCTCGGATGGCTCTTTGGTCTACGTTAACGGCACTGATCTGGAACATTTGGGAAATTACATTGGGCAGTGTCCGGAGATTAAAAGCTAATGATCAAAATGAAGATCAGCTGGGTTTAACAAAGCAGCATGGAAATGCATGAATGCTGACTACTTGTGACATCAGCTGATTAACATTACACAGTAAATAGCTGGCTTTTAAAGCAGACCAAGGCAGGCCAGCAGCTTGGGTTCATTTCCCGTACCAGTCTCCCTGAACAGGCGCCGGAATGTGGTGACTTGGGGCTTTTCACAGTAACTTCATTTGAAGCCTACTTGTGACAATAAGCGATTTTCATTTCATTTCTTTGTGCAGAAGACAGCATAGTGTTCTCGGCAATGCCTTAGGCTACAGGATAAGGACTTGCCAATATTCAGTATTTGGCCCTACATGAAAATGGAAGCAAAGCCTATAATTGGCCTGGCAAGTTAGATCATATGGAGATTTCTGTGCATTCAGCAAGTTTGTGAAATCATAGACCTTGGGTGCAATTTAATGGGAAAAAAAACAGTGTCCCATTTTGGGTGCGTTTAGTGACAAGAGTGAACCTGCTATCAAATGGGATTCGGTGAGGAACGCGCCACAGAAGTTGTACTTAGCTTCATTTCCTGCAGTGACGAGAACAGCTACCCTGAAAAAACTGGATGAACACAGTGAATTCAGGGATGTGTTGAATGATACCATTAGAGATAGATTAGTCTGTAGTTTAAGGAGCTCAGCTCGTCAGTATAGGAAGAGATTGGGGTACCATTTTGAAATGCTCTACAATCTCCCAATATCTATTCACCCCACCGCAGCCTCCAAATCCCCCCAACACCCCCAATTTACCTGTTTGGGGGCTCCTGAGCCCCCTCACCCTAACTCACAAGGGAAAAGTGCCCCTGGTTCTGATCCCTGGCAGTGCCAACCTAGCACCCAAGTACACAGGTGGCAGCGGGAGTGCCAGGATACCACCTCCCAGAGCCTGACCACCCAGGGCTCTCCGATGGCCTTGGAGACCCCCCAGGTGCCATTACGCTATGGCGAGATCTCCCAGGCGCGAGCGTTGGGAGAATCCAGTGCCAAATGAGCAGTTAGGCTCACTTAAATATGTAAATTTGGATCCTGCCCAGCGAGGGCGAGATCCAGATCACAATGTCTTGTGAGATCTCGTTAGATTTGGTTAGATCTTGCAAGGTTCCCCGAGAGTCACAAATCGTGCGAGAAGCTTCTTGCGAGATTTAATGGCCTCGTCACATCCCAAGTCGGGCGCGACGAGGCCATTCGATCAGGCCCCTCATTTTTATTCCCCAGCCTATTCATCAGCCATCGCTTTCTATGGCGATATGCCGAGGGGCCATATCATAGTTGGATGGTGTGAGACCTCCAACCAGCAGGTGGCAGTACAGACACTCCATGCGGTCTCAAGACCAAGATCACATGACATGGGACCTGTATATAAAGAGAGGCTCATCCAGCCATCTCCAGGAGAACAAGATATAGAAGATAATAAGATGTACATGTAACAGGTCAGCAGGAAGTGTAAGTTTCAGAGGGCTAACAAGACTCCATGATAACATGTTCTGTTTCAGATTGCCATCCCACTGCATGAGACACAATCAAAGGGTCTTGGTTTGGACAGATCAAATTATTTGGTGAGTTCATCTTAAACTACAAAGGACCAAATGTGACATGGCACTAGGTGTGCTGCAGATTTGAGATTTGCAATGGCAGTGACAACGGTGGGCATTCAGCTTGAACGTCAGTCTGGTGAACTGCAACCTGAGGCGACCCAAAGCATAAAAATGCTGAAGCTCGAGATGGTTGGACTGGGGGCCCTCCACCAGCTTCAGATAACCGGTAACTTGGATGAGAACTGTGGCTGTTCAAACAACAGTTCAAACTTAATGTTTTGGACGTGGGCCTGCAGGCCCAACCT
Source organism: Scyliorhinus canicula (assembly GCF_902713615.1). Lineage (NCBI taxonomy): Eukaryota > Metazoa > Chordata > Chondrichthyes > Carcharhiniformes > Scyliorhinidae > Scyliorhinus > Scyliorhinus canicula. The sequence goes on along the minus strand of NC_052155.1, from coordinate 58,804,552 downwards.
AATGAAAGGTGAATCGCATTGCTGCTAACATTGGCAGGTTCATGAGCGCTCAAATTATAGGACTCATTTGTCTTTGAAAGTGAGGTAGTTCGGAAAAACTTTGATGAAGTAATGAAGCACAGTTCCCGTAAGAAAAATGAAACTTTTGAGCACTGTATATTTCGTATGCACACCCAGAGACCTGGCGAATCATTTGTCGCAGACCTGAAGCTGAAGGCCCAGTCATGTAACTTTGGTGACTTTAAATCCTCATTAATCCATGACCAAATTGTCTTTGGTGTGCTGGATGATAAGCTTCGGACGATACTATTGCAGAAAGAAGATTTAGTGCTGGAAAAGGCAGTGAAGATTTGCCTGGCAAACGAGGTTGCTGCACAATGAATAGGCGCACTCTGCTCAAAACATTTTGGCTCCAACCTGTCTGAAGAAGCCAGTGCATTCGTACTATTACGCACGTCATAAAGAAACGTGGTCCCAGTGTGGGTGGACATTTTAAGTTGCCGACAGGAGCCGCCGCTGCCATCTTGTGCCAAAAATGTGGCACTCGACATTCCCCACGACAAAGCCCGGCATATGGAAAAGCCTGTTCCAGGTGTGGCCATAGATCATGCTTGAACGGTGCATGCTTTAAATGAAGTCAACACAGAAGAACAATTTTACATTGATGTTATCGCGCTGAGAAACCATGCGGTAAATAGGAACAAAGATGGAAGCACAATCAGAAAGTTCTGAACAATTTCACGTCTGTCCTCAAATCAAAGGTAATGTTCAATGATACTTTCATGCAGTGTGACTTTGACCCTAAAGCGTCAGCAAACCTAGTAAATTGGCATATTTTGCAGCAGCTAAATGTGAAGCGAGATTTTCAGAATCGGTCAGGAATTATGATTGACTTTGGCAACAGAACGCTCGAGACTTTTGATGTTTGTGAATTAGCGTTCTCAGTGGCAGCCATAAAGCACACAATGTTTTTTCATGCTGTGGATTTGGATGTGGACTCAGTAATAGGTATAAAATCGTGTAAAGCCTTGAATCTAGTCGAGCGGTTAAATCTCCGAGGAGGTAGATGGTCACTTGAATCACGGCAAGACATTGCGGTGTGCACGGTGTATGAAGATTTAGAAGAAATCCTAGTTGAAGCCGACAAACCAGACATAGGGACAGAACTGCGGGCGAGCATTCCACAATTCTGGCTAACAGTCTTGAAGAAAGTGCATCGACTCAATAGCATGGTACAAGGAGATGATGAACCCATATTAAAGCATCTGCAAGATGTGAGCATTAAATGCACAGAGAATGAAAAGCCGTGGAGCTTCACTCAGGAGTTTGCATTCGAGCCTAATGAGTATTTCACAAATTTGGTGATCACTAAAGTGTATCAGCTGGACTCACAGCCGCTAAAATTGTGCATGGATGAGCCACAGATCGACGGCTCCACAGGCTGCACAACCAACTGGAGGGAGGGCAAAAATGTAACAGTCCAAGAAACCCAAACAACACCAAACCACAGGGGTCGAAGCCATTAAAAACAGGGATAAGAACCACATCCAAGTAAATAAAGAGAGGCTCATCCAGCCATCTCCAGGGGAACAAGATATAGAGGGTTATAAGACATACATGTAACAGGTCAGCAGAAGGTGTAAGTTCCAGAGGAATAGCAAGACTCCATGATAATGTGTTCTGTATCAGAATGTCATCCCAACGCATGAGACACAACAAAAGGATCTTGGTTTGGACAGATCAAAGTGTTTGTGAGTTCATCTTAAAATACAAGGGACTAAACACAACACTTTCCTTTTAAGATGTCTGCAAAGTAGCTGATTAAGACAGAATGCTGTTCAAAGTTCTCCATGATCAACAATGCTGGTTTGCTTTCTTCGAGAGACTGCAAGAGCAATATAATACAGAAGATATTGAAAGAACAAAAACTTGGAGTCCTTTTGATCCTGTTGACCTTTTTGCGTATTAAACAGGTGTCAGAAAAGTTACCACAGGTATGACTGGCTTGTAGCGGCCAAGTATTAAATTTTTTTTTTTTCTTTTTTATAAATTTAGAGTACCCAATTATTTTTTCCAATGAAGGGGCAATTTAGCGCGGCCAATCCACCTACTCTGCACATTTTTGGGTTGTGGGGGCGAAACCCACGCAGACACGGGGAGAATGTGCAAACTCCACACGGACAGTGACCCAGAGCCGGGATCGAACCTGGGACCTCAGCGCCGTGAGGCGGTGTGCTAACCACTAGGCCACCGTGCTGCCCTCGGCCAAGTATTCATAACCACAATGTTGGCTTTTACTATCATTGTGAAGCAGAATTCGTGAAGCATTAACGTGTCCACCCACTAATAGGGAATGTGAGCTGTGTTTAGATAATCATGAGCCAGGTGTTTTTATTGTGTTGTTTCAAAAGTAAACATGCATAGTATGAGGTGGACCGTAGGTTCAGACATTTGCGGCAGGATTCTCAGTTTCTGAGACTAAGTGTTGACTCCAATGCTGAATCGGTGGACTTTCATGACAGCAAAACTGGTGCCACACCTGGACCGATTCAGCTACTGTTGAGGGGCTAGCACTGGTGTCACATGGAACACAATCGATTCCAATGGAAAATGGTGCGAGATTCACTGGGTACGTGATTGACACTCGGGGGAGGGGAGGGGAGGGGGGGGCTGACAAACTGCAGCCACATATTCCCCTACACACTCACCCAAGCCAACACGATGCCTCTGGTTGTGCTGGTGCACGCCCATATAGCTGATGAATCGACTGGGGCCAGAGGGCACTGAGGGGGATGGCCTCGGGGAGGGATCTATATGACCCATGTTCACAGTGGGCTGTTAGCAGCTTGTGCAGCTGCATTTCTACCTTTCGGGCCATGACAACGGTGTATGGTGCCCATCCACCCCGACCCCACAGATCACCTCCTCGCCACCCCTGCTGCTAACCCCGGCAGAAGCACCCCCAGCCAGCATCATGACTGTCAGCAAACTATGGTGTTGTTGGTCACTTTCCGTACCTCTCTCTCTCTCTCCCTCAGCAGCCACCACAGCAGTCATAATTTTTAAAAACACAAGAGAATCGTGCCGACGGGAACTCGGCCCATTGGAGGTGAAGAATCACGGAGGCCCCGGAGAATACCAGGTTGGGCCCTCAAATGATTTGTAAATAGTGTCCACTGTGTGTGCATTCTGGCACGCATTGGCGCCTCTGTCGAGCTGACGGAGAATCATGATTTGGCGTAAAATCGGTGCCCACCGCGATGTTGCCATTGGAACCTATTCTCCTCCCAATCGCATTTCGCGATTTCAGCATTGGCAAATGGAGAAATCCGCATTTGGCATATGGGCTTAGCTGAGGAACCAATGGTGTGATGCTACCATCTGTGAGATTATGGCTAAATGCCTCTAAATCAATATGCAGCATAGCAGGGGATTACAGAGCATGTGCACTCATTCACGCATCTGCTTACACATTTCAAAAATCCTTTCTTGGGATTTGGGCATTGCTGGCTCGGCCACTATTTATTGCCCATCTCTAATTGCCCTTGAGGAGGTGATGATGAGCTACCTTCTTGAACTGCTGCAGTCCACATGCCATAGGTATGTCCACAGCGTTGTAAGGAAGATAATTCTGGGATATTGACCCAGAGACAGTGAAGGAATGTTGATTTACTTCTATGATGTGGAGATGCCGACATTGGAGTGAGGTGGGTACAGAAAGAAGTCTTACAACACCAGGTTAAAGCCCAATAGGTTTGTTTCAAATCACTGGCTTTCGGAACGCAGCTCCTTCATCAGGTAAGTGAAGAGGTGGGTTCCACAACCACATATATAGACAAAGGCAATGATGCAAGACTTTGAATGAGAGTCTTTGCAAGTAATTAAGTCTTTACAGGTCCAGACAGAGCAACTGGAGAGAGCGATAATTACAGATTAAAGAGGTCTCAAGCCAAGACATTTGGTAGGATTTCGCAAGCCCAGGTCAGATGGTGGGTGGTGAATGTAATGAGACATGAATCCAAGGTCCCAGTTAAGGCCGTACTCATACATGCTTGGCTATCAGTTCCTGCTCAGCAATTCTGCATTGTCATGTGACCTGAAGGCCGCCTTGGAGAACGCTTACGCGAAGATCAGAGGCTGAATGCCCTTTATTGCTGAAGTGTTCTTCGACTATAAGGGAACATTGCCGCCCGGCGATTGCCCACGATATCTGTTCATCCGTTGTTGCAGCGCCTGCATGGTCCCGTCAATGTACCACGTTTCAGGACATCCTTTCCTGCAGCCTATGAGGTAGACAATGTTGGCCAAGTCACATGAATAAGTCCCGTGAACCTGGGGGTGATGTTCTCCCATGTAATGGTGGTACCCATGTCAATGATCTGGCATGTTTTGCAGAGGTTGCCATGGCAGGGTTGTGTGGTGTCGTGGTCGCTGTTCACCTGAAGGCTGGGTAGTTTGCTGCAAACAATGGTTGTTTGAAGGCAAGTAGGGAGGGTGTGGGGATGGCCTTGGCAAGATGTCCGTCTTCATCGATGAGCGTTGAAGGCTGCAAAGAAGATGTCATAGTTTCTCTGTTCCGGAGAAATACTGGACGACAAAGGGTACTCTGTCAGTTGTGTCCTGTGTTTGTCTTCTGAGGAGGAAGGTGATGATTTTCACTATGGCACGTTGGAACTGTTAATTGACGAGTTGAGCACCATATCCTGTTTTTACGGGAGCGTCTTTCAGCGTCTGTAAACATTTCTCCTTGTATGAGCAGATCCTGTATATACAGAGGGCTTGTCCACAGGGGATGGCTTCTTTAATGTGTTTAGGGGTGGAAGCTGGAGAAGTGGAGCATCGTGAGGTAATCCGTGGGCTTGCAGTAAAGCGAAGTGTTGAGGTGACTGTCCTTGAAGGAGATGCATTTGTCTTTACTTCCAAGTCAGGATGGTGAGTAACTTAAAGAGCAACTTACAAGTGGTGGTATTCCCATAACTTTGTCCTTCCAGGTGGTAAAGGTCATGGATTTGGAAGGTGCTGTCGAAGGAACCTTGGTGAGTTGCTGCAGTTCATCTTGTAGATGGCAGACACGGCTGCTACTGTGCGCCAGTGCAGGAAGGAGTACGTTTTGAAACTGGAGGACAGGGTGCCGATCAAGCGGGCTGTTTTGTCCTTTTTGAGTGTTGTTTGGGCTGCACTCATCGAGGCAAGTGGAGAGTATTCCATCACACTACTGACTTGTGCCTTGTAGATAGTGGACAGGCTTTGGGGAGTCAGGAGGTGAGTTACTCTCTAAAGAATTCCCAGCCTCTGACCTGCTCTTGTAACTACAGAATGAATGTGGCTGGTCCAATTCAGTTTCTGGTAAATGGTGTCCCTTACAGAATCCAAACTGATTGTCATTTGGCAGGTTATTTCTGAGTAAGTGCCGCTTGATGACACTGTCAAGTATCTCTTCCATTGCATTGCAGATGATCAAGAGTGGACTGAAAGGGCGATAATTGGCTGGGTTAGATTTGTCATGATTTTTGTGGACAGTACATATCTGGGCAATTTTCCACATTCCTAGTGTCGTAGTTGTACTGGAACAACTTGGCTAGGGATGCGGCTAATTCTGGAGCATAAATACTATTGCTGGAACGTTGTCATGGCCCACAGTTGTTTCTCTATCCAGTGCCTTCAGCTGCTCTTGATATCATGTGGAGTGAATCAAATCGGCTGCAGAATGGCAGATTTGATGCTGGGGCCTACAGGAGGCGATGGAGTTGGATCATCCACTTGGCACTTCTTGCTTAAGATTGTTGCAAATATTTCAACCTTGTCTTTTGCACAAATGATGGGAATATTTGTCGAGCCTCCTCCTCAAGTGAGTTGTTTAATTGTCCACCACCATTCACAACTGGATGAGGCAAGCCTGCAGAATTTAGATCTGATCCTGGTGGTGGGATCCTGTAAATCTGTCTATTGCACACTGCTTCCACTGTTTACATGCAGGTTGTCATGTGTTGAGCTTCACAAGGTTGACACTTCATTTTTAGTTATATCTATTGCTGCTCCTGGCATGCCCTCCAGCACTCTTCATTGAACCTCCGGGGGGAGGGGGGGGGGGGGGGGGGGGCATGCTGGGCCAATAGATTACAGATAGTGGTTGTATACAATTCTTCTGCTGTTAATGGTCCACAGTGCCTCATGCTTGTCCAGCTTAGATTATGTCAGGCTCTTATTTGACTAGCCTGTGGGGGCAGCTCTCCCAATGTTGGCCAAGTCACACGAAGCCTCCCAGGTGCTGGTTTAGCTCACTGGGCTAAATCGCTGGCTTTCAAAGCAGACCAAGCAGGCCAGCAGCACGGTTCGATTCCCGTACCAGCCTCCCCGGACAGGCGCCAGAATGTGGCGACTAGGGGCTTTCCACAGTAACTTCATTGAAGCCTACTTGTGACAATAAAGCGATTTTCATTTTCATTATGGCACAAGCGCTCCTCTGATAGGAAGAAGGACTTTGCAGGGTCAACAGAGCTGGGTACGCCACTTTGTTTCTGGTGCCTAGGTCAAAGCCGGGTGGTCAGTCCAGTTTCATTCCTTCTTAAGATTTTGTAACAGATTCACAAGACATTTTAAAAAAAAATTTAGTGTACCCAATTCATTTCTTTTTCCAATTAAGGGGCAATTTAGCGTGGCCAATCCACCTACCCTGCACATCTTTGGGTTGTGGGGGCGAAACCCACGCAGACACGGGGAGAATGTGCAAACTCCACACGGACAGTGACCCAGAGCCGGGATTGAACCTGGAACCTCGGCGCCGTGAGGCTGCGGGGCTATCCCACTGCGCCACCGTGTTGCCCAATTCACAAGACATTTAAGAGTCAACCACATTGCTGTGTGCCTGGAGTCACATGTGGGATGCCGGAGTCCCTTCCCTAAAGAGCATTAGTGAACCAGATGTGTTTTTACAATGCTCACCAATGGTTTTACTATTACAAACACTATTACCGTTTGATTCCAAATTTTCATTCATTGAACTTGAATTCCACCAGCGGATTTGAGCCCGTGTTCCCAGAGCATTGGGTTAGTTCTCTGGATTACTGATACGGTGCCAATACCACAATTGCTCCACTTGCAACTCACACCCTCTCATTTACATTCAGGACTGAATGTAAACCCATTTAAATGTTTTAGACACCAGCAATGGCCCATCCACCCAGTTACTCACCCTTTGTGTTGGATTCAGGAACCCCGGCACTTAAAGAAATACAATAGTATGGATGGGAAAGTGATATGTGGTAACGCAAAGAACACAGAGAGCAGGAGATGTATTTTTGCAAGTTGTAGCTGAGTAGAGGTTAACAACATGTCAGTTCCTAGCTGCCAGCAAACATATTTATTCATTTTTTAACATCAAATCTTAACCCTTTTCATAGAATTTACAGTGCAGAAGGAGGCCATTCGGCCCATCGAGTCTGCACCGGCTCTTGGAAAGAACACCCTACCCAAGGTCAACACCTCCACCTTATCCCCATAACCCAGTAACCCCACCCAACACTAAGCGCAATTTTGGTCACTAAGGGCAATTTATCATGGCCAATCCACCTAACCTGCACAACTTTGGACTGTGGGAGGAAACCGGAGCACCCGGAGGAAACCCACGCACACACGGGGAGGATGTGCAGACTCCGCACAGACAGTGACCCAAGCCGGAATCGAACCTGGGACCCTGGAGCTGTGAAGCAATTGTGCTATCCACAATGCTACCATGCTGCCCCTTTTACTTAGTATTAGCCATTTAACATTATTTTTGCATGATCAGACATATTTTCAACCAAAATTATAAGAGTGTTACCTCAAAGAAATAAATAGGAATGTCAACTCCCTCAGTAGTGGTAAATTCCATTTGCTTCAGTGGACCTTTGCGTGACTGTGCACTAATTCCAGTAGTTACAACCTGCAGTTAACAAAAACAAATGGAATGATGAATGTACAAAGCTATTTCTATACCAAAGTACCGATGTAAATCCACATAGAATCCTACAGTGCACAAGGACACCATTCGGCCCATCGAGTCTGCACCAACCGTTCGAATGAGCACTTTACCCATTTACACTCACCCAACCACCCCTCCCTACCTCCATAATCCCATAACCTAACCTGCTCATCCCTGGTCACTAAGGGGCAATTTAGCATGGCCAATCCACCTAACCCGGACTTCTTTGGACTGCGGGGGAAAACCAGAGCACCCGAAGGAAACCCACACAGACACAGGGAGAACGTGCAGACTCCACACAGACAGTGACCCAAGACCGGAATTGAACCCGGGTCCCTGGCGCTCCGAGGCAGCGGTGCGAAACACTGTGGCACCGTGCCATGACATGTGCCACATATCATTGCTAAAAATCAAACGCTTATTTTGCCAAGTGTATACCGTTATAATACTTCTATAAAATAGATTTCTTGGCATGTTACTTTAGCATGCCGATGCATTTGTGAAACCTGCTGACTAAAGGTAGAAAAAAAGACAAGCATTTATATAGCAGCTCACAATCTCAGGACATTGCAAAACACTTCACTGTCAATGAAATACTTTTGAAGTGTCACTATTGTATTATAGAGAAGCGCAGCACCCAGTTTGTACAGAGCGAGTTCCCAGAAACAACAATGAGGTAAATGACCAGGTAATTTTATTTTAGTGCTTTTGGTGATGAATAAATATTATCCAGAACATGAAGGGTAGCTCTCCTGCTCAACTTTGAGCAGGGTCATGTGATCTTTTACATCCACACAAGATGGCAGAAAGGCAACAGTTTAACCCCTTAGCTGGATTCACACATAAAACTTCAACCTTTTCTCTGGTAACATTTTATAACCATACAATCTTCAATTCCTCCACCCACTGATCAAGCTCACCAAGGCCAATATTTTGCATGTTTGCATATTGATATTCATCATCTATTCATTGCTCTCAATTTTGTGTTCCAAAACTTTGGACATTTCAGACTCAATTCCTTCCTCTAAATCTTTGCTAACAGCTACAATTAGAAATCATGCAGGCATTAGGTGGATACGCCCTAATCCTGAAATGCCCTTCCCATGCAGAAAGAAGTTTAACAACATCACAAGGCCAGCAAGGTTATGTGTGATGGCAGTAAGTTCCTAATCATCGATAGTTAATGCTAAAGATCGTAAAACCAAACATGCTGTAACACCCTACCATAGAAACTTCTTCACTCCAAAGAAATAAAGTACATGTCTGCAGAATCCTGTAATGATGGAAACCCCTTGAAGCGATATTTTTTGCTATGGAAACGCTCTAAGAGAAGTAATAGGCGTACCAATAGTTGTGAAATAAACCTGTCAGTGCTTGAAAATCACAAGCTTTCTGTTCTCCGAGAGGAATAATTGGTATATAATTCCCATGAATGACAAGTTACAGCGAAAGGTACAACTGGTATCACTGAGCCAAGTTTCAGTCCTGGCTTTGTGGTAGCTTTCTTAATCAAAAAATAATGGGTTCAACCACTGTTCCTGATGTGAACATATAATCTAGGCTGACATTTCAGTGCTGTATTGAGTGAAAGAAAGATCTTGAAATTATACAACATCTTTTAAGACCTCTCAATGTCTCAAAGCACTCTCCAGCTAAAACAAACAACATTTTTAAATGTAATAATGTAAGCAAACATGACAACCATTTTCTGCAGAGGGTGGATTTACAAACGACAATGAGATAACTGACTGATTAATGTATTTTAATAGATATCGGCCAGAGCGTCATGGAAACACTCCTGCTCTTCTTTGAATCGTTATAAATTGAGAGTTATTGCAGCACAGAGGGAGACCAATCGGGCCATCGATCGAGTCCACACTAGAATCGTGCTATAAAATTTTTACTCCCATCTGAGAAGTCTGACGGGGTCTCAGTTTAACATTTCATCTGAAAGAGGCACTTCCCACAGTGCAGCACTTCCCCAGTACTGCAGTGTCAGCCTGAATTTTATGCTTCAGTCCGAGGTTAGGGCTTGAACTTCAGAATGTATCGCTGAGCCAAAGCTGGTATTCACTGCTGGAGGTTTCAAATGCAGTATTAAACTGAGGCACCGAATGCCCGTTCAAGTCAATGTAAAAAGTCCCGTGGCATTATTGTTGAACCAATGAAACACTTACGACCAACACAAAAAAAAACAGATTAACTCTCATTGATCTCATTGCTGTTTGGGTCTTAATGTCAAAGAATTGACTGTAATGTTTGCCTTTAAAGCCATGATGTGGAGATGCCGGCGTTGGACTGGGGTGAGCACAGTAAGAAGTCTTACAACACCAGGTTAAAGTCCAACAGGTTTGTTTCAAACACGAGCTTTCGGAGCACGGCTCCTTCTTCAGGTGAAGAAGGAGCCGTGCTCCGAAAGCTCGTGTTTGAAACAAACCTGTTGGACTTTAACCTGGTGTTGTAAGACTTCTTACTGTGCCTTTAAAGCAACAGTGACTACATTCAAAGTAGTTAATCGACTGTGGAAAACTTTGATGGAGGGGATCTGGTAGATTTGAAAGGTTCTACATAAAAGGATATTCATTTATCCATTCATTAATCTAGTTGGAAAAGGAGGGGATGAAGATACTGGGATCCCATGCAGTGCGGTCAGTAGGGGAGGAGACATATATGGGACCTAAACTGGATATCACCTGAAAAGGGCATCATCAATAGGCCTGATTAAATGTTTTCTACCTGCAGGAAGCATTAACTGCACTGTTCATTGACTATATGAATTTGAAGGGAAGCCAAAATCATTAGTTCCTGGTGCTGCTTGAAGCTAGCCTCTTAAAAGGAGAGGTGTACTATGGCTGCAGCAAGTGCTGGGACTCATGCAGGTAATAAATCAGACCTGCAAAACAATGAGAATGACACAACAATGGAGAGCGCAGGTTCCAAGGCTTTCTGTCACTTCAGTGGAGGTGTTCGTGGAAGAGGTGGGAAAGCAGAAAAGTGTCCTCTGTCCACAGTTAGGCAGGAAACCCTCCAGACTTACAATCAAATGGCAGTCAATAGGATTCAATAGCTGTGGAGGTCAAACCTCGAAGACCTTGATGCAGTGGCGCAAGAAGTTCAATGACCTCACGTGAATGCAGAAGGTCAGTAAATGAATCTTCAATTGTCAGATCCTATCAAGTGGTCCACCAGCCTGAGCCACTTCTTAATTCACCACATCCCCAACAGTCACCTAGCAACAATCTCCATCAATTAGGTCTCATACATAACATTTATATACTCCACTGAATCCTCATACTATTTAGGATTGTTGCAAGCTTCAGACACACGATGCACAGCATGTTCACCTCAAATTTTCCTCTCTCTTGCAGGACAACGTGGAGCACAAATGGAAGCAGTGGGAACTAACCAGAGAAGAACAAGTGCAACTGTATATCCTAATCCCCACCCCCAGCCCCCAAGGAAATCCTAGAGAATCTGTATTATTAGAATGGACCTTGCTGAGAGTGTTGAATGGCAAAGGTGAAATCATTGAAGATCATGGCATCCTCATAACTTGCCTCCTTACATCCCAATTACCCGCCAATCTCTTAGAATTCCAGCCGTGCTGAAGCAGGCTATTCGGCCCATCAAGTCTTCACCGATCCTCTGAAAGAGCACCACCCCCCGCCCCACATCCCCCACCCTATCGCCGTAACATCAGCTAACACCAACATTTTTGGACATGAAGCAGAAATTTAGCATGGCCAATCCACCTAACCTGCACGTCTTTGGGCTGTGAGGAAACCGGAGGACCCGGACGAAACCCACGCAGCCATGATGTGCAAACTTCACACAGACAGTCACCCAAGTCCAGAATTGAACCCGGATCCTGGCACTGTGAGGCAGCAGTGCTAACCGCTGTGCCACCGTGCCGCGCATCTGACCGGCTAGCTGCAGGTAGTGTCAAAATCCACCTTTTACTTTCCTCTCTCCCCCAAACACAAACTGAGTTTTGTGGTAAGTTTTTTTTAAATAAATTTAGATTAGCCAATTATTTTTTCTAATTAAGGGGCAATTTTAGCGTGGCCAATCCACCTACTCTGCACATTTTTGGGTTGTGGGGGCGAAACCCACGCAGACACGGGGAGAATGTGCAAACTCCACACGGACAGTGACTCAGAGCCGGGATCGAACCTGGGACCTCAGCGCCGTGAGGCAGTTGTGCTAACCACTAGGCCACCGTGCTGCCCTAAAACTTCTAATTGACATCGTGTTCTGCAAGCAGTTTTTTTTTGTTCTCAACGGAGTAAAGATTTCGGATCACAGCCACTGCGAGTAGGGTTCGAACCTACGCGGGGAAACCCCATTGGATTTTGAGTCCAACGCCTTAACCACTCGGCCATCGCAGCTGTTTTGTGGTAAGTTAATGGAACTAATGGCTGACAAGTCCCATGGGCCTGATGGTCGGCATTCTAGGGTTTTAAAAGAAGTGGCTGGAGAGATAGTAAATACATTAGTTGCAATATACCAAAATTCGTTATATTCTGGAAAGGTCTTAGTTGACTGGAAAGCCACAAATGTAACACTACTATTCAAGAAAGAATGGAGACAAAAAGCAGGAAACTATAGGCCAGTTAGCCTAACATCTGTCAATGGGAAAATGCTGGAAAGTACTAGCAGGACATTTAGAACAGCATAATACCATCAAGCAGAGTCAACATGATTTTGTGAAAGGGAAATCATGTTTGAAAAATGTATTGGAACTCTTTGAGGATGTAAGGAGCAAGGTGGATAATAGGGTACCAGTAGATATAGTGCATTTGGATTACCAAGAAGCATTCAAAAAGGTGCCACATCAAAGGTAACTGCACAGGTGCTCATGGTGTTGGGGTGCTATATTAGCATGGATAGAGGATTGACTAACTAACAGGAAACAGGGTAATGGGTCATTTTCTAGTCAGCAAAGTGGAGCTAATGGAATACCACAGGAATCACTGCTGATGCCTCAACTATTAGCGATGTAAATTAATGACTTAGATGAACAGATTGACTGTATGGGAGCCAAAGATTCTGATGATACGGAGAAAGGCAGAAAATCAAGTTTTGAGGAGGGCAGAGGGCAGGTTTTCATTCCATTGTGGTGAACTAGATATTCTAGCCCACCCTCTAATATGACGTATCCCATATTCATCGGACAGGACTGGGTTCAGGCCAGGGTTCGCTCCTGTGCAATTCATGGAGGGAGCTGGACATTTAAATCACCAGTTTCCTCCACTGAAATGGGATTGTGGCAGGTCAGGTGTCCAAAACCACGTATGTGTAGATTAGACCAAGTAAGATTAAGTGTGAACATGGTAGATTCATTTGGATAGCCAAGGTACCTTGGAGAGATAAGGTACCCTTTTTGATATGGTCCAGGGGCACATTTTTGAGATGTAAGGAGCCCTTTGTGAGAGGAAAAGCTCCTTTTGGGATCCTTAAAAGTAAGCATGATTGTACATAAATGGTGCATAAGCTCACTACAGTTTTCAAAGCAGTCAACAAACTGTCATGATGTGGAGATGCCGGCGTTGGACTGTCAAAGAACTATCAAGCAGATGTTGAGTTGTTAAATAATTGTCAAAGTTTCAGAAAAGACTATCAAGCAATTGTCATCCTGTTTAGTAACTGCCAAAACTCTCAAGTAACTGTCAAGTAACAGTCAATTTGTTAAAGAACAAGGGCAGCACGGTGGCACAGTGGTTAGTATTGCTTCCTATGGCGCTGAGGACCCAGGTTTGAATCCCGGCCCTGGGTCACTGTCCGTGTGGAGTTTGCACATTCTCCCCGTGTCTGCGTGGGTTTCACCCCCACAACCCAAAGATGTGCAAGATAGGTGGATTGGCCATGCTAAATTGCCCCTTAATTGGAAAAAATAATTGGGTACTCTAAATTTATTTTTTTTTAAAGAAAAAAAAAACATTTGTTAAAGAACCGCCAAAGCTGGCAGGCTATTAAGGAATGATTGAAGCTGTCAAGAGGATGTCAAATTGTTAGGGAATTGTCAAAACTGTCAATGAACTGTAAAGGCCATGTCAAACTGTCAAAGTTGGGAAAGAACTGTCAAAGCACTGTCTAAACTGTCAAGCACTGTCAACGGAAATATCATTTGGTATAAAAGGGGTAAAGGCAAGGTGTGGGGGTGAGGGTATGGGTTGGTAGGAGTTGCCATTAAGTTAGCTTTGAAGCTATAAAGCACCATGAGATGTGGGGGGCATAGAAGGTATGAGGGACCATTAGGTTAAGGGAAGGTTATGAATTGACATAGGGAATATGGTGGTGGTCATTTATGTAGAGAAGGGCATGGCTTTACATGGGGCTGTGAGGTGCCATGGGGAATAGTTGGGACATGGGTTGGCATTTGGGAATATGGGGTCATGAAGTGTGAGTGGGGGGCATGTTAGAATGGGGGGGTTGGTGGCAGCATAAGGTGGCATCATTTAGCATGCAATGGTGCATGGCCAATGTGTGCGGGTGGGAGAAGGCTTGAAACTGGGTGGGTGTTTTTTATTTTAAGTTTTTTTTAAACACTTCAAACAAAGTGCCTGTCCAGCCCAAGCCCTGCTCTGCACCCAACAGCCTCCACACTCATTTCAGGCAGTAGGTGGCCCAACTTTCATCCAACCCAATGGCTGGAACCAAAATCCCAATTGTGTGCAGCCATTGTTAAATGGGGGGGGGGGGGGGGGGGGGGGGGGTTGTAGAGCCAGTAATGCTTCCATCTCTGCACATCCAACCGGTGAGTGAAAATCAGGATCAAGGAGTCTGCAGATGGTTAGAGATGAGTGCCAGATGGCGTATATTTTGGGAAAATGTGAAGTTGTACCTTTAGCAAAAAGAATAGACGTGTAGAATATTAAATTTAAATAAAGAGTACTGAGGAATCTGGGTGTCCTTGTACATAAATCAAACAAAGTTAGCCTGTAGGTACAGCAGCTACGTTAGAAGGAAAATAAAATGTAGCACTTTATTGCAAGAAAGATGGAGTATAAATGTAAGGAGGTCTTGCTACAACTGCACAGGCCATTGGTGAGACTGCACCTGAGTACTCTGTACAGTTTTAGTTTCCTTATTACATTGGAAAGAAGGTGCCCTAGGCTGATTCCTGGGTCGAAATGGTGGTCCTGTGGAGGGAGGTTCATCAAGTTGGACCTATTCTCATTGGAGTTCAGAAGAATGAGAGGCGGTCATATTGAAATATTTTTTTTAAATTATGTTCATCCACATGATGCGAGGGCTCTGCTGGTGAGGCCAGCATCTATTGCCCATCCCGAATTGCCCTTAAGAAGGTGGTGGTGAGCTGCCTTCTTAAACCACTGCAGTACATGGAGTGTGGGTACTCCCATACTGCTGTTATATTCATAATAATCTTTAATAATGTCACAAAGAGGCTTACATTAACGCTGTAATGAAGTTACTGTGAAAAGCCCCTAGTCGCCACATTCCGGCGCCTGTTTGGGTACACGGAAGGAGAATTCAGAATGTCCAAATTATTTAATAGCACGTCTTTCAGAACTTGTGGGAGGAAACCGGAGCATCCGGTGGAAACCTATGCAGACACAGGGAGAACGTGCTGACTCCGCAGCGACAGTGACCCAAGCCGGGAATCAAACCTGGGACCCTGGCACTGTGAAGCAACAGTGCTAACCACTGTGCTACCGTGCTGCCCCTAGGAAGGGTGTTCTGGGGGTTTGACTGAACAAGAGTGCAGAGTGGCAATATAGTCAGGATAATGTGTGGCTTGGAGGAGAACTTTCAAGTGATAGTGTTCCCATGCATCTGCTGTCCTTGTCCTTCTTGGCGGTAGAAGCCATAAAAGATTCTGAAGGGCTTCACAGGTTAGATGATGAGCGTATGCTTCCTCAAGTGAGGGATCCAGGGGCACCGTTTAAAAATAAGGGATCTCCCTTTAAAGACAGAAGAAGTCACAACGTCAGATATCAGAGGAGGAATTTCTTCAAAGGGTCATTAAACTTTGGAATTATTTGACACAGAGAGCAGTAGAGGCTAGGTTAGCAAATATACTCAAGGCTGAGTTAGACAGATTTTTGATTGACAAGGGGATCAAGGGCTATGGAAGACCAGCAGGGGAGTAGAGGCAAGGCTACAGTCAGGTGAACAATGATCTTATTAAATGGCAGTGCAGGCTCAATGGGCTGAATGGCCAACTCAATTAGCACAACTGTGGGTCCAACGTGATGCCTAATTTGAGCCAATGTCTCAGCTTCTATTAAAGTACAAGCAGCATTTATGTGCTACATGACTCAATCATGGCTCTGGCATCTTAGGGTAGTGTTCTAGGCCCAAGCATCTTCCAGCTGCTTAATCAATAACCTTCCCTCCATCAGAAGGGCAGAAGTGGGGATGTTTGCGGATGACTGCCCAATGTTCAGAACCATTCACAACTCCTCAGATAATGAAGCAGTCCATGTCCAAATGCAGCAAGACCTGGACAATATCCAGGCTTGGACTGACAAGCAGCAAGTTACATTTGCAGCACACAAGTTGCAAACAATGACCATCTCCTACAAGAGAGGATCTAACCATCGGCCCTTGACATTCAATCACATTAACATCACTGAATCCCCATAATCAACATCATGGGGGTTACCATTGATCAGAAACTGAACTGGACTAGCCACTTATTAATACTGTGGCTGCCAGGGCAGGTCAAAGGCTAGGAATCCTATGGTGAGTAACTCACCTCCTGACCCCCCAAAGCCTGTCCACCATCTACAAGGCACAAACCAGCAGTGGAATGGAATACTCTCCACTTGCCTGGATGAGTGCAGCTCCAACAACACTCAAGAAGCTCGACACCATCCAGGATAAAGCAGCCCGCTTGATTGCTGTCCCTTCCACACACATTCAAATCCTCCACCACCGACGAACAGTGGCAGCCATGTGTACCATCTAGAAGATGCACTGCAGTCATGTCAAGGTTCCTCAGACAGCACCTTCCAAACCAACAACCACTACCATCTAAAGGAACAAGAGCAGCAGATACATGGGGACCCCCCCACCGGGAGGTTCCCCACCAAGTCACTTACCACCCTGTCTTGGAAATACATCGCCATTTTTCACTGTCGCTTGGGCAACATCCTGGAACTCCCTCCCTAACAGCACAGTGGGTGTACCTACACCTCAAGGATTGCAATGGTTTAAGAAGGCAACTCACCACCACCTTCTGAAGGGCAACTAGGGATGGACAAAATTGATGGCCTAACACTGGCCAGTGACACACACATCCCGTAAATTAATTTTAAAAAACCATAGTGAAAAGAAGATTTCACGGGACTTCCGGTTACAGATATGCAGAGCTAAGCCGCACGTTCGGCAGCTCCCGCTACTTAAGGACTTTTGGGCCTATTTGAGGGCCCCAAACGGCGCTGTCTCGACGAATCCCGGTGGGGGAAGATGTCTAGAGGAGCATTCCCCATAATTTATGGTGCTCACCCGGAGTGGGACAAAGGAAAAAGCTGCAGCAGCTCCCCAAGAAAAGCGGGGGAAGAAGGACAAAATGGCGGCCGGCGAAACACCCGAGGACTGGTGGAAGTGGGCGCAGGAGCAGCAAGCTTCTCCTCTGCGCTGTTTTGCGGAGCTGAAGGCTGAGTTGCTGGACTCCCTGAATGCGAATAACAACAGGCTGCTTGAGACCCAGGCAGTGTCCATTCGGGAGTTGCAGCAGCAGGCCGCTGAGCGGGAGGAGGAGGCCGTGGTCCTCGTGGGGAAAGTGGAGTTGCACGAAGCACTTCACAAAAAGTGGCAAGACCGCTTGGAGGAGCTGGACGTTCGCACGAGGTGAAAGAATTTGAGGATCCTGGGCCTGGCGGAGGGGCTGGAAGGGTCGGATCTCCCGTCGTATGTGACCACGATGTTGAGCTCGTTGATGGGAGCGGGGTCCTTCCATTTGCCCCTGGAGCTTGAGGGAGCTCACAGAGTGCTGGCCAGGAGGCCCAAGGCAAATGAACCCCCGCGGGCGGTGCTGGTGCGGTTCCATCGATTCAGCGACCGGGAGTATGTGCTGCGCTGGGCCAAGAAAGAGAGGAGCAGCAAGTGGGAGAATTCGGTAGTGCGAATCTACCAGGACTGGAGTGTGGAGGTGGCTAAGCGGCGGGCCAGGTTCAACCGGACGAAGGCGGTGCTGCATGCCAAGCAGGTCAGATTTGGAATGCTGCAGCCTGCGCGCCTGTGGGTGACATACAAGGACCGGCACCACTACTTCGAGTCCCCGGAGGAGGCGTGGGCCTTTGTACAGGCGGAGAAGCTGGACTCAAACTAGGGTCTGGGGACACACTATGGCCGTTGCTGTTTTCGCTGTTGCTGTTCTGCAATTTTGACACGTGTTTTTTATGCTGGTTTTCTTTTTGCTCTGTTTCCGGGTGGGTCTGTCTGTTGGGTATGGGTGTGGGGTATGTGGGGAATGTTGGGGGTTTGTGTTTTATATATTCTCTACTGTACGGGGTTGGGGGTTGGGGTGAAACTGGATTTTGGGGAGCTGCGTCAGTAGGGTGGGGTGTGGCAGTGTGAAAGTGCGGGCTTTCCTCTGGTTTCCCGCGCTGCGGGGCAGGGGGGGGCGGAGCTGGCGGTAGGGGCATGTCCTCTACTGGTTTTCTTTCCCGCGCTGAAGTGGTGCCAAGGAAGTGCGGCAAGAGGGGGATGACCCCATGCTTGGAGGGGATGGGTTTTGATGGGAGCTGCCAGGGTCAGCAGAAGTTAGCTGACTCACGGAAGTACCATGGAGGGTGCGTCGCAGCTAGGAGGGGTCCTAGCCTGGGGGGGGGGGGGGGGGGGGGGGGGCTGCTGGAATGGCCAGGAAGGAGCTGGTGTGGGCCGGGGAGGTAGAGGAGAGGCGTTATCGCCATGGGGAACGGGTCGGGCGGGGCGCGCTGGCCTGGGGCGAGCAGTCGATAAGCTATGGCTAGCCGGCGGGGGAGGGGGGGCGGGTTGCCCTCTGATCCGGCTGATTACCTGGAACGTGAGGGGGCTGAATGGGCCGGTTAAGAGAACTAGGGTATTTTCTCATCTGAAGGGGCTGAAGGCGGACGTGGCTATGCTCCAGGAGACCCACTTGAAGGTGGCGGACCAGGTTCGTCTGAGGAAGGGGTGGGTGGGGCAGGTTTTTCACTCAGGATTGGACACGAAGAACCGGGGGGTGGCGATTCTGGTGGGGAAGAGGGTGGCGTTCGAGGCGGCTGAGGTGGTGTCGGACAAGGAGGGCAGATATATTATGGTGATGGGTAGGCTGCAGGGAGAGAAGGTGGTGCTCGTTAATGTATATGCCCCGAATTGGGATGATGCTGGCTTCATGAGGCGCTTGTTGGGCCGCATTCCGGACCTGGAGGGAGGGGGCCTGATCATGGGGGGAGACTTTAACACAGTACTGGATCCCCCACTGGACCGGTCCACTTCAACGATGGGTAGGAGACCGGCGGCGGCCAAAGTGCTGAGGGGGTTTATGGACCAGATGGGAGCAGTGGATCCCTGGAGGTTTGGGAGGCCGAGAACGCGGGAGTATTCCTTTTTCTCTCATGTCCATAGGGTTTATTCCCGAATAGATTTTTTCGTCTTGAGCAGGGGATTGATCCCGAAGGTGCAGGATGCCGAGTATTCGGCCATAGCGATTTCAGGCCATGCTCCGCACTGGATTGATCTGGAGATGGGGGAGGCGCGGGACCAGCGCCCGCTCTAGCGCCTGGATGTGGGGATGCTGGCTGATGAGGAGGTGTGTAGGAGGGTCCGGGGAAGTATTGAGGGGTATCTTGATACCAGCGACATGGGGGAGGTCCGGGTGGGGATGGTTTGGGAGGCTCTGAAAGCAGTGATCCGGGGGGAGCTGATCTCCATCCGGGCCCATAGGGAAAGGAGGGAGAGGAAGGAGAGGGAGAGACTGGTGGGGGAGCTCCTGGATGTGGACAGGAAATACGCAGAGGCACCGGAGGAGGGGTTGCTGGGGGAAACGGCGTAGTTTGCAGGCCAAATTTGACTTGTTGACCACCAGAAAGGCGGAGACACAGTGGAGGAGGGCGCAGGGCGCGGTATATGAGTATGGGGAGAAGGAGAGCAGGATGTTGGCGCATCAGCTCCGTAGGCAGGATGCGGCTAGGGAAATTGGTGGAGTGACGGATAAGGGTGGGAATGTAGTGCAGAAAGGGACAGAAGTAAATGGGGTCTTTAGGGGCTTCTACGAGGAACTGTACCGGTCGGAACCTCCGATGGGGAGAGGGGGGATGGAGAGCTTCATGAACAGGCTATGTTTCCCAAGGGTTCAAGAGGAGCTGGTAGAGGGGCTGGGAGCGCCGATAGAGTTGGAGGAGCTAGTCAGGGGGATTGGACAAATGCAGTCAGGTAAGGCGCCAGGGCCGGACGGGTTCCCGGTGGAATTTTATAAAAAGTATGCGGATCTGGTGGGCCCCCTGTTGGTGCAAGCCTTCAATGAGGCATGGGAGGGGGGGGCTTTGCCCCCGACGATGTCGCCGATGCTGATCTCTCTGATCCTGAAGCGGGATAAGGACCCCTTGCAGTGTGGATCATACAGGCCTATCTCGCTCCTCAATGTTGACGCTAAGTTGCTGGCGAAGATCCAGGCCACCAGGATAGAGGACTGTGTGCCAGGGGTGATACACGAGGATCAGACAGGATTTGTCAAGGGACGGCAGCTCAACACGAATGTGCAGGGATTGCTAAATGTTATTATGATGCCGGCAGTGGAGGGGGAGGCGGAGATAGTGGTGGCGCTGGATGCAGAGAAAGCGTTTGATAGAGTTGAGTGGGGGTACCTGTGGGAGGTGCTGGAGCGGTTCGGATTTGGGGAGGGATTCATCAAATGGGTGAGGCTGCTCTACGCGGCTCCGATGGTGAGCGTAGTTACCAATGAAAGGAGATCGGAGTACTTTAGGCTCTACCGTGGGACCAGGCAGGGCTGCCCCCTGTCCCCCTTGCTCTTTGCACTGGCGATTGAACCTTTGGCTATGGCGTTGAGGGAGTCAGGGAGATGGAGGGGTCTGGTGCGGGGTGGGGAGGAACATCGGGTATCGCTGTATGCGGACGACCTGCTGTTGTATGTGGTGGACCCAGAAGGGGGAATGCCGGGGGTGATGGAGCTGTTAGCGGAATTTGGGGGCTTCTCGGGCTATAAGTTAATTTAGGCAAGAGTGAGGTATTTGTAGTACACCCAGGAGATCAGGAGGAGGGAATTGGGAGGCTCCCGTTTAAGAGGGCAGTGAAGAGTTTCAGATACCTGGGGGTGCAGGTGGCCAGGAGTTGGGGGACTCTCCATAAGCTTAATTTTACCAGGCTGGTGGAGCAAATGGAGGAGGAATTTAAAAGGTGGGACATGGTGCCGCTATCGTTGGCGGGTAGAGTGCAGTTCGTCAAAATGACGGTTCTCCCGAGGTTCTTGTTCCTCTTTCAGTGTTTGCCCATCTTTATCCCTTGGGCCTTTTTTAGAAGGGTGACTAGCAGCATCATGAGTTTTGTTTGGGCGCATGGGACCCCGAGGGTAAAGAGGGTCTTCTTGGAGCGGGGTAGAGATGGGGGGGGGGGGCTGGCGTTACCCAATCTCTCGGGGTATTATTGGGCAGCCAATGTGTCGATGGTGCGCAAGTGGGTGATGGAGGGGGAGGGGGCAGCATGGAAACGGATGGAGAGGGCGTCCTGTGGAGATACAAGCCTGGGGGCCCTGGTAACGGCACCGTGGCCGCTCTCTCCCATGAGGTATACCACGAGTCCGGTGGTGGCGGCTACCCTCAAGATTTGGGGGCAGTGGAGACGACACAGGGGAGAAGTGGGGGGCTCGATGGAGGCACGGCTAAGTGGGAACCATCGGTTCGTCCCGGGGAACATTGATGGGGATTTCAGGGTTGGCACAGAGCGGCATCAGACAGCTGAGGGACCTGTTTATTGATGGGAGGTTGCGAGCCTGGGGAGTTTGGAGGAGAAATTTGGGCTCCCCCCGGGGAACATGTTCAGGTATCTGCAGGTAACGGCGTTTGCTAGACGGCAGGTGGAGGGATTCCCTTTGCTTCCCGCTAGGGGGGGGGGGGAGGGGGGGGGGGGGGGGGGATGTGGGGGGGGGGGGGGGGGGGGGGGGGGGAGTGGGGGGACAGGGTGCTTTCGGGGGTCTGGGTCGAAGAGGGGGATATCTGATATCTACAAGGTTATGCAGGAGGTGGAGGAGGCATCAGTAGAGGAGCTGAAAGCTAAGTGGGAGGGGGAAACTGGGGGAACAGATCGAAGACGGGCACATGGGCTGATGCCCTGGAGAGGGTTAATTCTTCCTCCTCATGTGCGCGGCTTAGCCTCATCCAATTCAAGGTGCTGCACCGGGCCCACATGTCCGGGTGAGTAGGTTCTTTGGGGGCGAAGACAGGTGTGTCAGGTGTTCGGGGAGTCCAGCCCACATGTTCTGGGCATGCCCGGCACTGGAGGAGTTCTGGAAGGGGGTGGCGAGGACGGTGTCGAGGGTGGTGGGATCCAGGGTCAAGCCAGGATGGGGACTCGCGATTTTTGGGGTTGGGGTGGAGCCGGGAGTGCAGGAGGCGAAAGAGGCCGGTGTGCTGCCTTTGCGTCCCTAGTAGCCCGGCGAAGGATCTTGCTACAATGGAAAATGCGAGGCCCCCAAGCGTGGAGACCTGGATCAACGACATGGCGGGTTTTATCAAGCTAGAGAGGGTCAAATTCGCCCTGAGAGGATCGGTACAAGGGTTCTTTAGGCGGTGGCAACCTTTCCTAGACTTTCTGGCTCAACGATAGGGTACTGAGACAGCAGCAGCAGCAACCCGGGGGGGAGAAGGGGGAGGAAAAAGGGGGGGGGGGAACGATGACTATGTTTGTTTATTTAATTTAAATTTATTTTTAAGTTCTCTTGTTGTTCATTGGGTTGGGGGGGTGGGGGGGATGTGATACATGCGTTGATACGGTCTGGGGGGGGTGTTACAGTTATTATGGGTTATTTTGTTGCATTTCATTGTTTGTTGTTATATTTTCTGTAAAAAATTCCAATAAAAATTATTTTTTTTAAAAAGAAAAGAAGGTTTCACAGTATTCCTCCAACACTACTTCTCCTTAAAGACCCTGTGTAGGTCTGGCCTGCTGCTCAAAGTCCTTTTTTCCCCTTCCTCTTCTCTGTTCCAGCAGTCTGACCTGTTCCCATGACCTCTGATTGTTCTCAATGCCAAGAGGAATCCCTCCTAGATCATCCATGTCTAGGAGAAATGATTTGAGCAAAATCTATTACAAGCGTGAGACATCACAAGAAGGTTATGTTGTAAAATGTCTCTTTTAATATTCAGGTAAATAGAATAGAAACGGTACTCATACTAAACACTGCCCAGAGACAGGCCCATGTGATCTCTAACTGAAACCAATTGAAAAGCAAGAGGTGTTTTTCACATCTTGACACAAAAGAGGGTGGATTTTTTTCTAGACACATGTACACACAGACACCAAGACATTCAGAGGGAGACAGACATTGAGTTGGTGCTGTGAAAAGCAGAGATAAAGGGCGGAATTCTCCGACCCCCCGCCAGGTCAAAGAATCGCTGGTGGGCCGCTCGAATCGTGCCACACCATCCCGATGCCGGGACGCAATTCTACGCAGCGCTCGGCGCGGCACCGGTCGGGGATGTGTCGACTCTCCAGCACGGGCCGGCGTGCCGATTCTCCGGCTCGAATGGGCCGAGCGGCCGTCAACAAAAAGCCGAGTCCTGCCTGCACCATTCTAACATCCTCTGAGCCGGCGGGACCTCGGCGTTGAAGGGTCAGGTGGCGGCCTGTGGGGGGGGGGGGGTGGAGTCCAACCCAGGGAGTTGGTGGGGGGGGCTATGTAGTGACCTGGCCTGCGATCGGGACCCACCAATCGGCAGGCCGGCCTCTCTGTCGGGGGGGCCTCCTTTCCTCAGCGCTGGCTCCTGTAGCCCTGTGCCATTTGGCATTGGGGCCAGTGCGGGGAAGAAGGCCACTGCGCATAGTTGGCACCGGGCCAACATGCCCATGGCAGCACTCCAGCGCCATGCTACCCACTGAGGCCCGGAGAATTGGGTCTCGGACGGGCGGCGAAGCCCGAGTAAAACACTTCCATTTTACGCCGGCACTTAGCTGCCCGATGATATAATCCCGCCCAAAGACCTTTTCTTGCAAGGTACCAACCAGGATGCTGGTGTAGAGCTTGTGAGAATTGTGGGGATATAAGTAGCAAGGGTTTGTTGGAATGGGCCTTTCTTCTGGAAGTCTGTCCGGGGATACTCAGCTGACTGAGTTGAATGACTGTCAAAGGATACTGCAGGACTCACCCTGGTGAGAAAGGGGAGAAACAGGCCCACGGAAAAGCTGGAGGATTCTGGAATTTATACATATACATATTTGTTGGGTGTGTTGCATAATGTGTTGGAACGCATCTCCAATGTGTTAGTTAGTTAGTTAATGGGGAAATACATTTCCTTTAGTTGCTGTATTGTTGCCTGTTAAGTAGTGTTATTCCATGTTAATTTTAGTTTGTTTCCTACAGTAAAAGAAAACATTCTGGACCTGATCCTCTGGCCACTCTGCGCTGGAAAAGCAGCTTGGCCGGTGAAAGTTGGGAGACCCCAGTCCCAGAATCTGCCTGGCTCGCAGATTCAATGCAATCTCGCGAGACGTTGAAAGGATGAATCCCGCTCACAATGGGCGGGATCACATTGTAGCAAATCTGCACATTAGAGTGAGGCAGTAAGCCTCACATTAATGTGCAGATTCCCGAGGTACCTGAGGCTTTGGGATTCTATC
Organism: Scyliorhinus canicula; assembly: GCF_902713615.1. NCBI lineage: Eukaryota > Metazoa > Chordata > Chondrichthyes > Carcharhiniformes > Scyliorhinidae > Scyliorhinus > Scyliorhinus canicula. Next base: position 58,779,810 of record NC_052155.1, on the reverse strand, counting down.
CCTTCACCTCGGGGACCTGGGCGAACGCCATTCAACACTGGTCCCCTGGCACTGCCCCAGGGTGCCAGCATAGCACTGCCCAAAGTGCAGATCGCGCCCACTAAAACATGAACCCTTGCCCTGCGATTCTGGAAAATCCATCTCCTTTGTTATGGGTTCCTCCACGGGCAATATAACAAAGCCTTTGGGCGAAATTCTCCCCTACCGGCGGGGCGGGGGTTCCCGGCGTAGCGGAGTGGGCGCCAACCCACTCCGGCTCCCGCTCCGCCGACTGGCGCCAACGGCCTTGGCGCTATTCCAGCTAGCATCGGGGCCTGGCCGAAAGGCCTTCGCCGGCCGGCGTGAGTCCGCCGCATGCGCAGGTGCATCAGCGGTGGGCCCCGATCGCGGGGCCAGGCCACAGTTGGGGCACCCCCCCGGGGTCCGATCGCCTCGCGCCCCCCCCCAGGGACCCCGGGGTCCGGCTCGCGCCGCCAATCCCGCTGGCACAGAGGTGGATTTAAACACATCGGCAGGAGAGGCTGACAAGCGGCGGGACTTTGGCCATCGCGGGCCGGAGAATCGCCGCGGGGGGCACGTCGGACCGGCGGGGGCGTGATTCCCGCTCCGCCGATTCCCGGGTGGCGGGGAATTCCGGCCACGGCGGGGGTGGGATTTACGCCGGCCCCCCGGGCCGATTCCCCAACCTGCACGGGGGTCGGAGAATTGCGCCCTTTATGTCAGCAAAACATCCTGCACACCTGCGACATCATGCCTAATTGATCTTGCAAGTCTTAACAAGTAGGAAAACACCAAGGCGGGATTCTCCCATACCCGGCGGGTCTGGGTGTACCGGCGGGGACGGAGTGGCGTGCACCACTCCGGCGTCGGCCCGCCCCAATGGTGCTGGAATCCTCCACACCTTCAGTGGCTAGGCCGGCGCCGGAGAGGTTTGCGCCCCGCCGGTCGACGTGAAGGCCATTGGCGCCACGCCAGCCGGGAAAAGGGACTCCCGTCGGCTGGTTGCGGGTCCGCCTATGCGTGGGCGCATCAGCGGCTGCTGATATCATCCCCGCGCATGTGCAGGGGGGGGTTCAACCTACGCATCGGCCATCACGGTCTGACACAGCCGACGTATAGGAAAAGAGTGCCCCCACCGCAGATCAGTGGGCCCTACTCGCAGGCCAGGCCACCGTAGGGGCACTCCCCTGGGCCAGATCGCCCCGCGCCCACCCCAGGACTCCGCCCGCGCCGCCAGGTCCCGCCGGTAAGGGAGCTAGCCTAATTTACGCCGGCGGGACTGGCAAAGAACCAGCGGGACTTCGGCCCATCGCAGGCCAGAGAATCGCCGGGGGGGGGGGGCACTGCGAGCAGCCGCTGACTGGCGCGGGGCGATTCCCGCCCCCCCCGCCGAATCTCCGGTTGGAACGGGATTCACGCTGCCCCCCCCCCCCCCCCCCCCCGGCGATTCTCCAACCCGGCCGGGGGGGGGGGGGGTCGGAGATTCCCACCCCAAATGTTTGTAGGAATGTACCAACAGCCAGAAGAAAAACAACCAATGTGTAACCTGCAAGTAGTTGAATATCTCTCTAAATAGCACTGTTGGGTAATTCTTCCTGCTGTTTAACACAAATTCAGTATTGTAAGGTTAAGAGAAGGTATTGACTGGAGCAAGGAGTTCAAAAGTACAGTGGTGATGTCAGTTCACCCTTGCACGCTGATGTCATAATGTACCTACTCTGCTTATCCATACATGTGTCAATGAGCGTCTGAAAGGACGAAAGTGAGCTGGAGAGTTGTAAGGAGGGAATTTTAGGGCTTAGGTCCCGGGCAACTGAAGGCGTGGCCACTAGTGATAGAGCATTTACAATTGGGAACGTACAAGAGGCCAGAATTAGAAAGCACAGATATCTCAAATGATTGTGGGATTCTGGGAAAGTAGAGAGATAGGGAGGGGCACGTCCATGGAGGGATTTGAAAAGATGGATGAGGGCTTCAGAGTCAAGGGCATCGTTTGACAGAAAGCCAATGTCAGGCTGTAAGCACAGGAGTGACAGGGGAATGCAGCTTTGCTGCACGTTGCTGGCTGTGTTTTGGGTGCCTTGAAGTTTAATGGAGGCTAGAATGTGGGAGACCAGCCAGGACCGCATTGAAATAGTCGAGGTAATGAAGGCATGAGGGTTTTAGCAGTGGGTGAGCTGAGACAGGGGGCAAAGTTGGGAAATGTTAGAGGGTGAAGAAACAGGTGTTCTTGCTGATGGACACAAATAGGAGTTGAAAGCTCATCTCAGGACCACATACGACACCATAACAAACAAACTGGCTTAATCTCAGATTGCTAACAGGGAGAGGGGTGGAGACGTAGCTAGGGACCGGAAACAACAGCTTCAAAGAAGCATATGTACAAGGTACGTATTTGAGAGGGTACTTCAACGGGTGGCGCAGTGGTTATCACTGCTGCCTCACACTACCAGTGATTCTTTTCATTAAAATTAGAGTACCCAATTCTTTTTTTTCCAATTAAAGGGCAATTTAGTGTGGCCAATCCACCTACCCTGCAAATCTGTGGGTTGTGGTGGTGAGACGCACACAGACACGGGGAGAATGCACAAACTCCACACGGACAGTGACCTCAGCTCCATGAGGCAGCAGTGCAATCCAGGTTCAATTCTGACCTCAGGTGACTATGCGTGTGGAGTTTGCTCATTCTCCCCAAGTCTGCGTGGGTTTCTTTCAGGTGCTCTGGTTTCTTCCTATAGTCCAAAGATGTGCAGGCTAGGTAAATGGCCATGCTAAATTGCGCCTAAATGTCCAAAGGTGGGTGGGTTTAAGGGGCTAAGACGGGGATTGGCTGAGTTAGGGCGCTCTTTAGAAGGGTTGGTTCAGACTTGATGGGTCGAATGGACTACTTCATTGTAGGGATTCTCACTTAGACAGTTCTTAATAATAAATGGCTGCTCTGGAGAAGACTCATATCAGCACAAAACTGCAAATCATTTGCTTTTGCTGATGGCGAGCTAGGAGGCAGGAATGGCAAATAATTAAGTGGGATGATGGTACACCAAAACCTGCCACCTACCTGCCGCTACCAGAATTCTGCACAGGAAGGCCCATGCTTGACCTCCTGCTACTCTGCCTGTTGAGGGCCTAAATTGCCAATTAATGGCCTCATCCCACTGCTGCTGGTATTATTCCAGCTGGTGGTGGACCTGTCATCATGCAGCGTGCATAATACTTAAAACCATGCAGGCAGTTTGTCACATTCAGGAAAGGGAGGTGTCCCTCAATCAAAATCATTCCTGATCGAGGAACCTGACATCGGGAATGGGGGTTCCCACTGAGAGCCACACCCCTGCCTTACTGCCCACTGGGATTCCTTCTTGTAGCAGCCACCACCTCCCCAGTGGTGTTGCTGAGCATAAGAGCTATAGGCCTCTGATTAGTCGATCATTCTTGACAGGCGTGACTTCTTTTCCTGGGTCTTGATTCCAAGGGATGGCCCACCGCTGGCCTCGCCATTGTCTGATTGGCATGTGGTCAGGTGGGCTTTCCTGAAAGAGGTCGCACGGGTCCCCTTGCCGGCTCTCTACAACAAGATTCCCCCTGTTAATATTGTCTCTCTCTCCACAGATGCGGACAGACTTGCTGAGAATTTTCAACACTTCTGCTTTCATTGCTGGGCAGATTTGATGAATGTGTTACAAATGCAGACATTTTATACAGTAAGGCATATCTCATTGGGCTTTTCTACTTCAACTTTCATTAATCTGCAATTTGCCGTCCATTTGGCAATATTTTAATGGAGGAATTAGTTTCTGGTCCTTATGCCTCAGCAGTGTACTGCCTCGAAAATCTAACTGTCCTTTACAGTAAAGTATAACTTAAAGATGCCCGTCTGTGAATGATCCCACACATTTTCAGAAACCTATGTACATTTTATAATGCTTTTACCCAAGTTATTTTACGTTTACCTCATTTAAGTTTATTCATTAAGAAACCAATAAAAGTAGTCAGGGACCAAAGTGCAGGACAGCCACAGGGATGGAAGTAGTAAGAGGGAATTAGAGCTAAATCAGATTGGTACATTTTCTGGGTACAAGTTGGCAGCAGAGAACTTCTCTTTTTGCCAGTACGTATCATAAAAGCATCACTCTTACAACTTTGGAAGTGCTGGCAGTGGGTGAACTTTCCTGTGGACTCATGACTTGGGACACTGATCATGGGTTTCAAACGTCCAAATGCTGTGAGAGAAAGGGTGGCAAAAAGTGAGAAAAAGAAAGAAAAAGAGGAGAAGATTGTGGTGAACTGCAACTTCAGTGGAGGTGGAATAGATAGAATGATATTTTAGGACTTATCTCTAAGTTGGAGGTAGACGCAAGTGAATATCACCAATCACACGTGTTTATCTGTCATTACATGAAACATTTTCAAACTGGCAACAGCAGGTGCGACCTCAGTTCATACCAATTACAAGTACAAGCAGGATATTGATTTCCAAAAGATCAACGATAGTTGCTTGCCAATCAGATTTTAATGCTTTTCAAGGATTATGGCAGGTGGGCATGCATACTTGTCAACTATCCTTTGATCAACAAACCTGAAACAGCCCGTACATCCGAGAACCAGAGAGGCTTTCGGCACAGATGGAAGTGATTTGGTCCATGTTTATGTCAGCTTTATGCTAGAACATCCACCCACAAATTCACTGTCCTGAATTTCCCCTCACACATTATTACCTTTCTCTGCTTCAAATACTTACCCATTATCCCATAAAAGGGGCAATGATCGCTACCGTCCACCACTCTCTGCAGCAAAATATTCTACTCTTCAACCATCCAACAATTTAAAAAAAAAAAATTCCTCCTGATCCTCCTCATTTAAGTGACAATTGTAAGCACATGAGCCCTTATTGTTTGGCTCCTCAGTTAGAGGAAATTATCTTTCCTAATTCTTGCAGTCAAAACCCTTCACAACTTTAAAAGCCCCTATTAAATCTCCTCTTTATCTTCCCTACTCCTGTAGAAATAGTCCAAATATCTCCAATTCCATCTCATAACTACAGCAACCCTTCCTGAACATCAACAGGCAATTATGTGTTCAATGGCTTTACTATACATTCTTCATATGATGCTGAGAATTGCACTACAATATTATACACATTTTGCATTATTCCTTTACTTTTGTCGTCCATGCCCTTCTTTATAAGTCCATTATGTTGCTCGTATTTTTTATGCTTTTAGCTGCACTTGTACTTTCAGGGAATCCTACCCCTAGGTCACTCTTACATATCCACTGTTCCACCTGTTTTCAATGCGTATATATTTATTTTTCTTGCCTTCCCTCCCAAAATGTGTTATTTCATTTTTATCCACGTTAAGTCACATCTGCCGGTTGTTTGCTTGTTCCTTTTAGCACGTCTATATTCACCTGAAGTTTTTTTTATAATTCTGCTATCCTTATCTGCTCTATCTTTATGGAGCTCCAGACCCACAGCAACATTGTTAACTCTGACCTGCCCACTGGAGGGGTCTAGCAAGCCAATCAGTCTGCAACAAAGCACTGGAAAAAAACTAGGAAGTTTCAAAAGGAATATTCCCTCTCACCTTGTCAGGGGCAACATGGAATGGGCACATCCCAAATGAAAAATTGTGGCTGGATTATTTTCTTTATTTAATTGGATATTAGGAGGGGGGGGGGGGGGGGGCGGGGGGGGGGGGGGGGAGAGGATGTTCCAAAATCTTGATTTCATACTTGTGCTAATCTAATCTTCCATCCTTTCGGAGAATGGCTCATCATCATCAACTTTATAGGGTTTTTGCCACACATAACCGTTTGTAGTTGTGTTAATTGGAACTGCTCAAGTTATTGCTCTTAAGTATATCAATGAGCATATTTTAAAGCAATTTATTTTGACCCTTGTTCGGCGCACTGTAACCAATCAATATTTGTTGATGTACCATTTCTCAATGTGCTCTGTCGATTATTCTTTTTGTCTGCTATGTACGTACTGTGTACGTTCCTGGTCGCAGAAAAATACTTTTCATTGTACTTCGGTACATGTGACAGTAAATATCAATCAATCAATCGAATAACTTGCATTTTAAAATGCTGCCCATTGCACCAGTTCATGGCAGCTTTTGTGCCAGAGATATACCTGTGGGTTTGACCAGAAACTCAAATAAAGAAAACTGCTCTCAAATCTAATATAATGTTGGACATGATTCTGACTTGGATCACCATCTGTACTCAAAGCAGAAACTCTGCCCCACATTTAGAGCAGGTAATTAATATGTGAGAGCAAGGAGTGGTGTGTAACTTCAGCAATTTTCAGAAATTAAAAATGCAATGCAGAATATGAATAAAGCTACTATGTGTAAAAACAATGCAATTCATTTTCCTACATTGCCATAATGACTACACGTCAAAAGTATTTCATTAGCTATCACTTCAGGATGCTCTAAGGTTGTGAAAGGTGCTACGCATTGCAAGATTTTTAATCAATTTATTTGAAGGGTGCAGTAGATTGGAGTACATTTAACAGCCAACCAAAGAAGAGATTAGGGCTAGGGATAAAGTTCAAGGTAGTGCTGGGAGGGGAAACTCGCTCATTGCACTGCTTAAGACAAAGAATGCCTCAACTTATCAGGCAGTGAAGATTTGGAGTCAGAGAGGGCAAAGTGGCACAGTTGGTAATAATACTGCCTCACTGCGCCACGAATCTGGGTTCGATTCCGGCCTTGGGTGACTGTCTATGTGGACTTTACATATTCTCTGGGCGTTCCAGTTTCATCCCAGAATCAAAAAATGTACAGGTTAGGTGGATTGGCTATGATCTATACACAAGAGTTACTGGGATTTGGAAGGAGAGTGAGCCTGGGTAGAGTGCTCTTTTGAAGGATCATTGCAGACTTGTTGGCCAAATGGCCTCCGTTTGAACTGTAGGGATTCTATGGAGATGGCTGTTTATTGAAGGGCTGGCACAAAGAGATGAATCGGCGGAACGGGGTCACATCTTTAGCAAACATTCTAACACATTTACATCTAATAATAAATCCAATGCTTGATAAAATGTCATTTGGCTATAAAAGGAAATAGCTCTTGCTAGGTTACGTGCAAAACAGGTGGAAATGGCAATCTTCAAAGAGAGTTTTCAAATTTTGAACAGTTTGTTAGATTGAGCAGAAGGGAACAATAACCTGAGTTTCTATTTGATTTAATTACATCATTATGTTTGAGGAATGAAACAAGTCAGGACTCATGCAGGGTAATTAAATAGATTGACTGTCAGAATATTAAATAAATAGGGACAAATTTTAACCTGACTACAGGAACTGGATGGACTGTCAGTTAAGATCAACTGGGTGACTTGCCCATCAATGTCTCAACTGGATCCCACCAGCGTGATGGATCAATACTCCTGAGAGAAGTTGATTAACAGCTACCACCTCAAGGTGAACCCTCCTCTATCCCACAAATGGCGAACTTAATTTTTTCCAAATGTGTTTCATGTGAAGTTTTCTACTTTAAAATATTAATTAATAAAAATTAATTGCTTTTTTTTTCTTTAAAAACCTTTTATTTTGGCTATTTTAAATATTAATTATTTTACTTAATATACTATGCGGCCCTTTAAAAATTGTGAATTTCTGAATGTGGCCCTTGCACAGAAAAGTTTGCTTTGGAACAAAAATCAGGAAGGTCCGAAATACAAACAAAAACTTCGGCAGTACCGTCATCTTCACCATCTGTACCCGCCCTACCCAAGACAATGGCAGCAGATCCCACCTCCTGAAATCCACCTTCATTCACTCCACTAGCTGGGCCCAACTCTGCGCCACCTGTAGCCCAAGATAGTGAAAACCTCCCCCCACCGTCCGAAACGGCAATTCCCCCCAGCCTCCTGTCCTGGCCCGGTGCAATTAATTGGGAACACCTCGTTTTGCCCCATATTCAGCTTGTAACCCGAAAAATGGCCAAACTCCCAAAATCCACGGGCAGGATTCTCTAATAATGGAGCTATGTCCCACGCCAGCGTGAAAGGTGGCACCAACCACTCCGGCGTCAATTGTCCCAGATACTGGGGAATGCTCCCCTTCCTCGGGGGCTAGATTGGCGCCGGAGTGATCCCCGCAGCTCCAGCCGGCACGGAATGGCCGGTGCGAGTTTGCACAGGCATGCAATGGCTGCCGCATTTCCGCGCATCCACAGGGGTTCCCTTCTCCACGCTGGTCCTCGGGCAATATGGTGGAGCCCTACAGGGGCCCGGCGCGGAGTGTAAAATGGCCCCCACGGAACCAGCCTGCCCGTCGATCGGCAGGTCCCGATCGCGGGCCAGGCCACCGTGCCCCCCCCACCTTCCTGGGAACGGATCTCCCCCCCCTTCCAGGATGACCCCTACCGACTCACCTTCCAAGTCCCGCCATGTGGGACCGGAGTAATCCGGCCAAACTCGTCGGCCAATCAGCCCATCGGGACCCAGAGAAACGCTGGGGGCGGGGAGGGGGGGGGTGGGCTGTCAATGGCCCTCCGACCGGTTGCGGCGGGAATCCCGCCGGAGCCTGAGAATCGGCGCCGGAGAATGGAGAAGCCAGTGTCGGGGCGACAGGGCGCGATTCTCACATCCCCACATGTTCCTATCAAAGCTCCCAACTGGGTCCGAAATATTTTTTTTTTCTTTATTCGTTCATGGGATGTGGGTGCCGCTGGCATTTTTTGTTACGCATTCACTGAGGGCAATTTAAGAGTCAGCCGCATTGCTGTGGGTCTGGAGTCACATGTAGGCCAGACCAGGGGCGAAATTCTCCAACCCCCAGCAGGGTCGGAGAATCGCCCGGGGCCCCGCCGGAAATCCTGCCCCAGCAGTGGCAGAAATTCTCCACCACCAGGGAATTGGAGGGTGCGGGAAACGATCCGCACCGAGCAGCGAGCCCCCTGCGGCGATTCTCTGGCCCGAAGTCCCGCCGCTGGGAGGCCTCTCCCGCCGCCGAGGTTTGGACCACCTCTGGTGGCGGCGGGATCGGCGGCGCGACCAGGTCCCAGGGGTCCTGGGGGGGGGGCGTGGGGCGATCCGACCCCGGGGTGTGCCCCCACAGTGGCCCAGGCCCGCGATCGGCTCCCACTGATCGGCGGGTGGGCCAGTGCCGTGGGGGCACTCTTTCCCTTCCGCCGCCGCCACGGCCTCCACCATGGCGGACGCGGAAGAGAATGCCCCTGACAATGCAGCTGCCGCTGACGTCACCATGGCGCATAGCACGAACAGGCGAAGGCCTTTCGGCCAGCACCGGCGGCGGGCGTCAAAGGCCGCTGGTGCCGGTTTTGGCGCCAGTCGGTGGTGCCAAGCGCTCCGGCGCGGGCCTAGCCCCTCAATGTGAGGGCTTGGCTCCCAAAGGTGCGGAGATGGTCCGCACATTTGGGGAGGCCCGACGCCGGAATCGTTGGCGCCACTCTGCTACGCCGGGACCCCCCGCCCCGCCAGGTAGGGGAGAATCCCGCCCCAGGTAATGATAACAGATTTCCTTCCCTAAAGGACATAAGTGAACCGGATGGGTTTTTACAACAATCGACAATGGTTTCACCGTCATCATTTGACTTTAATTCCGATTTTTATTAAATTCAAGTTCAATCATCTGCCCTGGTGGGATTCCGAACCCAGGTCCCCAGAGCATTTCACTGGGTCTCTGGATTACTAGTCCAGTGACATACCACTACCCCACTGCCTCCCCTATATACACAACAGAAGGTCATCTGTTGCAAAGAAACTCGGTGCGCGACCCACCCCCCCCCCCCCCCCCCCCCCCCCCCCCCCAACTCAATTGCCCTCCACCCGCTAACGCCATTGCCAACGGCTCTATTACTCGGCAAAGAGCAGTGGAGAGCGCGGGCACCCCTGCCTCGTCCCCCCGTGTAACTGAAAGTAATCCCAAACTAAGCTTGTTCGTCCGAACACTCGCGTAGGCGCCGTGTACAGCAGCCAAACCCAATCCACAAACCCCTTCAAAACCAAACTGACCCAACACCTCAAGCAGATACGCCCATTCAACCCAATCAAAACATCTTCTCCGTGCCATTGCCACCACCACTTCCACATCTTTGGCCCTCCGAGGTCATCATAATAACATTAAGCAGCCTCCGTACATTTGCCGCCAGCTGCCGCCCCCTTCACGAACCCCCGTCTGGTTTTCTCCTATCACCTCCAACACACCTCCTTTATCTGCGACACCAGCACCTTCACCAACACCAATATTCAACTGCGAGATTGGACAGTAAAAATGCAACACTGCTCATGGGTCTTTGTCTATCTTGAAATGAGCGATATCAAGGGCCTGCATCACCCATGAGAGAGAGCTCCTCCCTCACATCGACTCATTAATACATCGCAATAAGCGAGGGCCCCAGCTCCAACCTAAACTTCTTATAAACTAAACTGGGAACACACGAGCCCAAGGCCGCCCCGCCCGCATTGCCCTAAGCAATCCATCGCCTACCTCAGACCAATCAGTGCCCCCAATCCCTGCATTTCTCTTCCTTAATCTCGGTTACTCTAACCTGTCCCAAAACCGCCTCATCCCTTCAACCCCCACGGAGGCACCGAATTATATAACCTCTGATAAAAGCCCCAAAACCCCACCCACTCTGGCTCCGATAACACTGTGCCAATCTCATCCCTCACCCTTCCAATCTCGCTCGCCATCATCTGCTTCCTCAGCTGATGCGTAAACATCCTACTGGCTTTCTCCCCATACTCATAAATCACCCCTCTGGCTCTACGCAATTGTTCCAACGCCTTTTCAGTAGACACCAGCCCGAACTCCTTTGAAGCCTCTGCCTCTCATTTAGTAGGCCTTCTCAGGAGTCACAGAATATCTCCGATCCACCACTGTGTCCTCCACCCACCCTCAGCGTCTCAGCCCACTCCACTCTCTCCCTGTGTGCCCAAATCGATATAAATGCCCCCCCTTACCACCGCTTTCAGCACCTCCCACAGCATGGAGGCAGAAACCTCCCTGTGTTATTCAGCTCCACATCATTTCAGATGGCCACCCTCACCCACCCACAGGCCCCCTTGTCTGCCAGTAACCCCACATCCAACCTCCATACGGCCACTGAGCCTCCCCCTGCATCACCCGCAAATCCACCCAGTGCGGCATGTGATCAGAGACCACGAACACTCCAATCCAACCTCCCCCACCAGCAATGCCTTGTCTAAATAGAGAAATCAATCCCAGCGTACACCTGGTGCAGTGCAAGAAGTACAAAATTCTTTCGCCCTCAGCCTCTGAAACCTCACCCCAACACCCCCACCCCCAAAACCCCTTCGCCATAGCCATACTTTCAGGGACCTAGGGCACAACCGGTCCAATCTAGGATCCAGATCCATATTAAAATCTCCCCCCCCCTTATCAGCCGGTCGGTTCGTTGTCCAGGTCTGGAATATTCCATAGAACCCACCTCACGAAATCCACCTCGCTAAATTTGGGCATATACATTCAATAGAACCCCAGGTGTCCCCCTTGTAGCTTCCCACTAACCATCACTAACCTACCCACGGATTGGTTACAATGCTGTGACCTCAAAGGCCACCCTCACTTAGCCAATTGAATTAGCTTTTCTCTGTTGGGTGCAGGAAAGAGCAGGACTGTATGTCCTAGACCCCTCCCATAACCCTAGATTTGCATTGCTTGAGAGGACAAGAACTACAGCAGATGCACTTTGAAACGCTCCTGGATGGCATGTCCCGTTTCCTGACACCCTCTGGGATGTGCCAGAATTTTCAATAGTGAGGGCGCAGGGGTGGGTTTTCAGGAATCCGCTTGTCACAAAATTAACAGCCTGTCAGCCCCCTTGAAGAACATGTAGCGGGCCTGGGAAGTGCGGGAGGTGATTTTTCAATTCGTAAATTGCCAAACTGTCAATGTGGGAACTGACTTCAGTGTGCGCAGAAGTTAAAGGTTTTTTTTTTTACACATGTTGAAAAATTTTCGGTCCCTGGGAACTTTTTTTGTATGCGGCTCTGCTGTACCTTTCAGTCGTCTATTTGTTCATTATGTTATACAGTAATGTTGCTAGCCCTCCGAGGTACTGTGTCCTCTCGTTTGTGAAGCAGTAGCAGGCCCATCAAGGCTGCTGTCTGCCTTTACATTTTGCGGGCAGCTTCCACCTCTGGCAATGCTGGGACCCACGAGTTGGCTCGGAGCTCACTGCCAGCCCAGGTAGGGCATTTACATTTGAAGATTGCAACTCATAAACAATGCAGATGTGGTGCATGGTTGGGATGTGGCAATTATCTGGATGTGGAGTTCCTGACCCAGAACTGAAATCAAGCCCCAAGTCCATGTGCATACCTGAAGGTTGATGGGCAGTAAAAGGCCACTTAAATTTCCAAAGGCCGATGCTGCTCCCCGCTTATTCCATGTGGGAAGCTGTCTGGTGGCATGTAAATGACACTCAGTGGTTCAACCATCATATATTCTGCAATGCACGTCGGAATCTAACAGCAATCCAAACCCAGCAAGCTGCTGACATTGCGATTCTCCGCAAATGCGGCGAGTCGTAAAGGCTGCCGTGAAACTGGCCGTGTTTCACGGCAGCCTCCGCGCCCCCTCCCGGGACCCGATTCTCCCCCCCAGGCGGGGCTAGCAGCGGGGCCCCGTGAGGCACGGCATCGCGGCCTTAGCGACCGTCGCTAAGTCCGCGCGCCAAGCGTCACGCCGGCTGACGCGCATGATGACGTCAACCGCGCATGCGCGGATTACGTCATCACGCAGACGCATTAAACCCGCGCATGCGCGGGCCGTCATGCCCCTCAGCCGTCCCCACGGACTGATCCTGCGGGGCGGCGGAAGAACAATAGTGCGCGGGTATCGGACCCGCTGCCCGCGATCGGTGCCCACCAATCACATGCCCATGCCACCCTTGGCACGGCCGTGCCAATCGGTGCCATGGTTGTCCGGGACGGGCACTTTGCGGCCGTTTCACGAGCGCTGAAAGCAGGTATGATCGCGGCCGTGAAAACGCCCGTAAACTCCGCGGTATTCAGCCCCGGGGGGGGCGGCCGGAGGGGGGAGAATAGCAGGAGGCCGTGAAAATTGTCGGGAAGGCCCTCCAGCTATTCTCCGACCCGACGTGGGCAGTGGAGAATTGCGCCCTATGAAAGAGGAAATTCCTCCTCATCTGCATCTTAAATGGCAAACTCCTCAATATGAATCTGTGTCCCCTGGTTCTAGATTCTTCCATGAGAGGAAACACCCTCACAATGTCAACTTTGTTAAGCCACCCTCAGAATCTTTTTTAAAATATTTTTATTCTCCTTTTTCACATTTTCTCCCAAATTTACACCCAACTATGAACAATAATCAGTGACAAATGTAATGTCAATCCCCATATCAATAACAACGGTCCCATCCTCCCACCAAACCCCAAACATTGGCCCGCATGTTGACATAAACAAATGACAAAAAGGAATCAGGAATCACCCATAGTCACCATTAACACATACAGTCCCCCTCCCCCCCCAACCCTCCCAGCCTTCACCCCCCAATGTTCGATGTGATCCAATTCTCGAAAGGGCATAATGAATAATGCCCATGAATTGTAGAATCCCTCCATCCTTCCGCCCAGTTGAAATTTGACCTTTTCAAGTGTCAAGCATTCCAGCAGGTCTCCCGCCACGCCAGGGCACAGGGTGGAGGGGTTGATCTCCACCCTAACAGGATCCGCCTTTGGGCGATCAATGAGACGAAGACTACAACATCTGTCTCCGCGCCACGTTTCCAACCCCAGCTGGTTGACACGCTGAATATGGCCTCCCAAGGGCCCGGATCCAGTTTCACTTTAGGGATAACCCTAAAAACCTCCTTCCAGTAATGTGCCAGCTTTGGACAGGACCAAATCTTACGAACGTGGTTTGCGGGCCCCCCCACCCCGCAACATTCACACACATCTTCTACGCCGTCAAAGAGCCGGCTCACTCTTGCCCTTGTAAGGTGTGCTCTATGCACCGCCTTCAGCTGTATCATAAGGTGGAGACATTTACCCTCCAGAGCACCTCACACCAGAAACCCTCTTCCATACCCTCTTCTAACTCTTCCTCCCACTTTGCCTTGATCCCATCCAGCGGCGCCCCTCTCCTCCTCCAAATAGCCCCGTAAACTTCCGATTCTACCCCCTTCTCCAGTCCCCCTGTCGCCAGCACCTCCTCCAGCAATGTGGAAGCCGGCTCTACTGGGAAGCTCTGTATCTCCTTTCTGGCAAAGTCTCAAACCTGCAGATAGCTCCCTCAGAATCTTGTATGTTTTAATCAATTCTCAAAATCAACCTGCTCAGCTTTTCGTCATAGACAAACCCTTTCTCACAATAATCAGCCTAGTGGACTTTTCTGAAATGTTTCCAATGTGAGTATGTCTGTCCTTAAGTAAGATGATCAAAACTGTACACAGTACTCTAAATGTGATATCACCAATGCCTTGTGTGGTGTGTAAGCAAGATGCCACTATATTTATTCTCCATTCCCCTTGTAATAAAGGGCAAAATTCCGTTTGTCTTCCAAATTACTTGCTGTACCTACATGCTGAAATTTTGTGATTCATGTGCAAGGACACCCAGATCCTTCTGTACTACACCATGAGCGGCAACGTGGCACAGTGGTTTTCACTGCTGCCTCACAGTGCTAGGGACTGTGTGGAGTTTGCACTTCCTCCCAGTGTCTGTGTGGATTTCCTCCGGGTGCTCCAGTTTCCTCTGGAGGAAAGTTTCCTCACGGTCAAAAGATGCGCAGGTTAGGTGGATTGGCCATGCTAAATTGGCCCTTAGTGCCTAGGGATGTGTAGGTTAGGTTAAGGGGTTATAGGAATTGGGCAGGGAAGTGGGCTTGAGTGGAGTGCTTTTTAGAGGGTCGGTGCAGACTTGGGCCAAGTGGCCTCCTTCTGCATTGTAGGGATTCTATGATCATTTTATATTCTCTATCTATTTAAATAATATTTTGCTTATCCATTCTTCCTGACAGAGTGAACAAATCGCACGTTTTCCAAATTATAGTCCATCTGCAAATTAAGTCTCTTAATTGATGTATATTTCTTTTCAAAATCTTTGTATCCTCTTTACAACTTACTTTCTCTACCTACCTTCTATCGTCAACAAATGTGGCGACAGTATAGTCGGTCTCTCCATCCAAGTCATAGATTATAACTAGTTATGGCCTCAGCACTAACCCCAATGGCACTCCATGAGTTACAGTTTGTCAACCCTGAAAATGACCCATTTATCCAAACACCTGTTAGCCAGTCCTCTATCCATGCTAATATATCACCCCGAGCACCATATGCTCTTATCTCGTGTACTCATTTTTTGATGGCACCTTATCAAATATCTTTTGGAAATCCAAATACACTGCATCTACAGGTTTCCCTTTATCCAACTTGTTTTGTAACATGCTCAAACAACTCTAATAAATTTGTCAAACACAATTTCCCTTTCACAAAAACATGATGATCTCCCAATTGTATTTTGATTTTCTAAATGCCCTGCTACTACCTTGATAGATTCTAGCATTTTCTGAATGATGAACATTAGGCGAACTGACCTATTGGGCCAGGCCACTCCTGCCTACTGCAGCATATTTTCTGGCAATGGAAGGGTCTCACCATTGCCTCGCAGTGAGATCCACAGGTCGCACTGAAGCCTACAGAGTTTTGAATGCCTCAGCCACCCTGCTGGCAGTGAACCCACCACGGGGCATTGCCTTCGGCAGGTCTGGAAGATCCCACTGGCTGGAAGGACTGTAAAGTCTCACCCATGGCTTCATACTTTCTTTCTTCTCTTCTTCCTTCCATTAACAGACATATATATTTGTGTATATTTGTGGGTTTCCAATTCACTGTCACCTTCCAGAACCTAAGGAATTTTGGAAAATTAGAACCAATGTCTCCACTATCTCTGCACCCACCTTCTTTTAAGGCCTCAGCATGCAGGCTATCAGGACCTAGGGACTTTGTCATGCTTGAATTTCATTAGTTTTCCCATTACATTTTTCCCGAGTGTATGATTATTTTAAGGTGTTCCTCCATTTTG
Source organism: Scyliorhinus canicula (assembly GCF_902713615.1). Taxonomy (NCBI): domain Eukaryota; kingdom Metazoa; phylum Chordata; class Chondrichthyes; order Carcharhiniformes; family Scyliorhinidae; genus Scyliorhinus; species Scyliorhinus canicula. The sequence continues at coordinate 58,763,766 of NC_052155.1, read as the reverse complement.
CCTCTACGTATTCTACTATTCTTGGGATGCCTTTTGTGTCTTCTGCTGTGAAGATGGTATAAAATACTTGTCAAAGCCTCTGTCATTTTCCAACTTTTCATTACTATTTTCAGTCTCACCCTCTGAGGGACCAGCTACTCCTTTTGTTTTAGAACTAGGAGTAGGAGTCAGGCCCCTCAAGCCTGATAGATCTATTTTTATCTACTTTGTAAAAGCTTTCACAGTGGGTTACTATATTTTTGTTAGTTTTCACTCATACTCTAATTTCTCCCTCTTTATTAATTTAGTCATTTTTTACTGGTTTCTAAAATGTTCCCAACGTTAATAATAATAGCTTATTGTCACAAGTATGCTTCAATTAAATTACTGTGAAAGCCCCTAGTCGCCACATTCCGGTGCCTGTTTGGGGAGACTGGTACAGGAATTGAACCCGTGCTGCTGACTTTGTTCTGCATTACAAGCCAGCTGTTTAGCCTACTGTGCTAAACCAGCCCCTCAAATCTCCTGCACTACCATCAATCTTTGCAGCATTGCACATCTTTTCTTTCAGTTTGACTCCACTGTTAGCCTCCATGTTAGCCTCTGGTGGTGCATCTATCTAGTAGTTGTTCTTCTCAGTGATTGTATCTATCTTGTGAGTTATGAAACCATCTCCTCAAATATCTGTCACTGCCTCCGCACTGCCATCTTTCCTATAAAACCTCTACTTTGTTTTGCACACCCTTGCAATTGCCTTGTTTTAAATTAAGATACTAGCTAAGGACCCATATTTCTCACTCTTGAGCTGAATGTGAAGTTCTATCATGTTTATGATCATCCTTGACTAGAACAACATTTAACAATGACGTCTTTAACTAATCCTGTCTCATTACACATTACCCAGGTTCAGAATAGCCTGGTGCCTTGCAAATTCCAAAATGTATTGTTCGGAGAATACTTTGTCCTGTATAATTCACTGACTAATGGTTATCTCTACATAACCTGTTATTGACATTAGCTTGTGGAAGAGCCACTTGCAAAACTTGTTTATGAATGCCATAGGTCTGTTTTTTTAAGAGTTATCACGCGCTTTTTAACAGTGGGAGCAGCTTTTGCTGGTCTTCTAGGGTGGTACACATAAATATGTTTATGGTTTCAAACTTGCAGCAAGCTCTATGATGATTCTCCACCAATGAATAAATTCAGGGTTTGATAAAATGCGACTGCTCTTTGCCTGGAGGACAATTAAAGGTGACATAAGCAATCTTAAAAGAGAAATAGTGTCCAAGCTGGTGGGGCCCAATGAGCTATCCCAGCAGCTGGTTGTTATGCGTTTGGATTTTTAAATTATTTCCTCAGGCAAACTGTTTCTCAATTGCCGCCTTCCTGTATGTTTGAACAAAGAAGTCTGTCTCTGAATTCAATTCAGTTAAGCAATCTCCTCCTGGCTCCCAGTGTGAAGTGTGGAAGAAGCAAATTCGGTAATATTTGTGCAAGAAACATGACTGGAAACTGGAAATCGGCCACCTCATTTGGTGCATAAAATCCTGAGAACGTTCGAACGCTAACACATAATTCCACCCAAATACATAATACAACTCACATTAAGCGATATTAAATGTTAATTAATAATACAATTATGAAGTAAAACTGATGCAATGTGAAAACTACCATTGCAATAAAAAATAAAAGCAGTTTGCCATTGGCACTGGTATTTGGACGTCCTCATGATATCTCAGTACCTGTAACATGGGCACAAATGAAATAATAAAAAATCTCTACCATCACTCATTAGGATCGTATAAACAATTTCTGCAAGCTCTACGCCAAAAACTACATAAACATGATAATTTATTGGCGAGCACTAGTTGAAATAATATTGGAGAAGGTTGCCATTTCCAGTTGATGGTATGGACCTCTTTATAGATTGAGCCCGCTTTTCCAGTCTATGGAATAAATGGATAGGAAATGAAACAGGCTCTGAAACAGGTATGTATTCATTTGCCAGAAATTATTACCAGCCAGGTGCAAAAGATGACTATCTACCCTATTATTATTGAACTACTGATCGTGCTATGTTTATACAATTTCAATATCACTCCACCGTATACAAAGCTGCTGAGGTGAACAAAGACAAAGTGAAGGGACTTGAGGGGGATTGACCAAGTTTTAGGAGAGGGTTGAGATGCAGAGAGGCTTTTAAAGATGGATATAAAGATACACAAGCTAGAATTATTTAGGAAGAGTGGTAGATCCTGAATAATCTTTATTATTGTCACAAGTAGGTTTACATTAACACTGCAATGAGGTAACTGTGAAAAAGACCCTAGTCGCCCACATTCCGGCGCACTGTTCGGGTGCACTGAGGGAGAATTCAGAACGTCCAATTCACCTAACAAGCACGCCTTTCGGGACTTGTGGGAGGAAACCGGAGGGCCCGGAGGAAAACCCACGCAGTCCACGGGTAGACGTGCAAACTCCGCACAGACAGTGACCCAAGCCAGGAATGGAACTGGGACCCTGGTGATTGTGAAGCACAGTGCTAACACGTGCTACGTGCACCCAATGAATATGCATGGGAGTGAAGGCCCTTCCACTGAATGAAGTGATGTGGAGTGAACTTAGACACAGGACTGAAGGACATTGTAGGGATATCGCCAAATAATGTCATATAGTTTATAACTAAGGATAAATACCCGTGTTCAGTACACCAGAAATATGGAACCAATGAGTCAGTGATGCAGCTGAATTATAAGCAGAAAGGGCATGAGCAGAAGGTGGACAGAGTCAATGCCCAGGCATTTGGGTGTGCCCATTTTTGAGCGCACATGGGGTACAGGGAATATTCCTGATGCCTGAATGATGAGGCCTGAGACACCACAGATGTTTGATCCACAGGCCTGTATGAAGGTATCGATGCAGCGGCAATCGGCAGAGAGTTAGTCAATAATGGACTTCAGTTGTGTGGGTTTGGGGGTTGGGCTGAGATGTGGGCCTAGCAGTCAGGTCCACAATCAAACTGGACTGGGGACAGGGGTCTGAGAATCGCAGAAGGTTGACAAAGGAAGAGGTTCCACATTTAGCTAAATCTTTCATGTTTGACAGGAAATGCGAATGGATGGATCCCCAGCCAGTAATGCTGGCTTCAATCACTGGCTGCTTCAAGGTAAACCAATCCTGGAGAGGAGACCTCAAGTAGGAATTAGATCCTTACTCGATGTGCAAAAGACCCAAAGCCTGCTTTAGGAGTGGATCAGCGCCTTTTTTTTTTGTCCTTTTCCAATTTCCAGCAGAAATGCATGTACATTTCCTTCTCGCCATATTGGGGTGAGTTCGCTCCTGAGAAACAGTTTTGTGGCTGAATTTATGGACCAATGTTCCTCCAATTTTTACATCATGCTCAACTCAACAATTTAATTCACATTTCATCTACTATGATTAGTTTTACATCATCCTCAATTCAACAATTTAATTCACGTTTCATCTACTTTGATTATTTAGTAACAAATGCAGTAAGTTAAAACACAAATATACACTTGATATCAATATCAAGAATAGTACATCACTGGCATTGTGTTACAAGTCAGTTACCCTGTCTGACCACCACTATTTGTGAACGGCCTGACCTTCAGTTTGATGTGTTTTAATATTGCTAAAAAATCTGCCTTGTAATTCCCAGCTATTTCATCACACAATGAAAGCAGACAGTTGCAATTCATTTTTGTGGTATGGATTCTTCAACATTACGTAAAGTACTCACACAACAGGCCGAGCACTATCTGGAATGCCACATGTCGACAGAATCAACTGGCATGGCTACTTTACAAAATTGTCTTTTGGTTATTTCAAGGAGGCCGGATTTAATTACAATAACAGGTTTCCCTTTACCACAGGACGTTAACCAAGCAAATTGATCAATGCTTTCACTCTTCAATCAATTGTGCATAAACATGGGGCAGTGGGATATGGGGTAAGTGGCTGGTTTAGCACATTGGGCTAAATACCGGCTTTTAAAACAGACCAAGGCAGGCCAGCAGCACGGTTCAATTCCCGTACTAGCCTCCCCAAACAGGTGCCAGAATGTCGGTGACTAGGGGCTTTTTCACTAACTTCATTGAAGCCTACTTGTGATAATAAGCGATTTCCAGTTTTTTCATTTCATGGACAAAGAGGTTTATGGAAATCTGAACGTAGCCACACGACCTAGCTCAAAGCATGACAAACTGATTACCTATTTCTTAAGAGCAGATTTGGGGAACTGGACAAAGCATAATGAGTGGAATCTCCTCCAAGTCGAGAGAATATGGCGAGAGAACCAGATATTAGTTTCAGGCCATGTGAATTTGCAGTTTTGAGTTCAATCGGTCCATAATTAATGAGGTCAGGGCCAGAACAATTAGCGTGTTTTCTTGTCAACCTCCATAGCCGGAAACACTCCAATGTTCCCTTTCGCATCCCTGCCGCAGTATTTAGTCTCAAAGTGGGAGACTCCACCCAACCTGTTATGTATCGTCTTTTATTTTCTTCTTTTAATTTCCAAATCCATCTTTCGGATCTCTTTAGATTACTGCCCGTGTACCATTTTCCAGATAAGAATGACAGTTTGGAGTCACTGCTGCCAGGTCTCAGTGAATACTGCTTTTATAGGCGGCACGATGGCACAGTGGTTAGCACTGCTGCCTCACATTTCCAGGGACCCAGGTTCAATTCTGGCCTCGGGGTGACTGTGCAGAGTCTGCACGTTCTCCCTGTGTCTTGCGTGGGTTTCCTCCGGATGCTCCGGTTTCCTTCCACAGTCCAAAGATGTGCAGGTTAGGGTGGATTGGCCATGATAAATACCTTAGTGTCCAAAGGTTAGGTGGAGTTAGGTAGGGATAGAGTGCAGGTGTGGACTTAAGTAGGGTGCTCTTTCGAGGGTCAGTGTGGACTCAATGGGCCAAATGGCCTCCTTCTACACTGTAAATTCTATGATCTTATGATTCTATGAAATCACAATGAGATGTGTGTGTGGACTGCCTCAGTGTGCGGATTTCTTTGGGAATGCAGAGGTTTGAAGTCCATATTTAAACCAGCCTGCTTTTCTATCTATTTAAAAATTAACTAAGGAAATAGCTAACACGTGGCATTGAGCACACAGTTTAATTAATGAGTTGGGGAAGATTAATCTGATTTTCTTCAAAACAGAAATCTTATTTAATCCTAATGTTGCTTTCCCTTCTGTCAAAGTACCAAAATCAAGATTCACGACATGATAGCTTTGCATTTAATTAATAAATAAATAACAAATTAATAAATTGTGTACACCTCCACCCTTCACTGTCTCATACCAGAGGGCCGGTCCTGCCAGTGTTAATAGTTGGCAAATTTTATGCTACCCTTTAGTTCCCATTCAGAAAAGCTATCATACATCCGTACACAATTGGTTTACATTTTACACAGTTTCTAAACAATCAATCAACAAAGTCAGGTTCCCTGACAAATTATTTAACATTTAAACCTAGGCCATTTTGAGAAACAATTCAAAACAGTGACAGCATTAGAACTGAAATCATGTTACTGAATCTGTTGCACGGAAATTACTCTGTACGATATTGTCCTAACACAGTTGCACCTTTGTGTTCAATGTTTGTACAAGTCCTTCGGTCTGCTATTTTATGGGAGATAGTAACCTGCTTATTTTTGCACCATAATAGCATATGAATAATTTGCAGGCTATTTGCTTCTAAGACATTAAAAAAACAGAACTATTTCAATATATTATTGCACCTCATGAGTAGATTTATAAAGAGTGCTACTTGCTTAACAGCGCCATTTAATGATGGTACATTCATACATAAATGATTATAGGAGTCCTGCAGAAACCCAGCAAGCTTTTCTGAACCTGTCAGGACCTGATTGTAACAGGTTGTATTAATTGGGTGGGTCTCACTAACAATCTGAGACAGTCATCATTTTTTACGTTACACAAGAGCTGTTAGCAATTCTTTTTTTTTTCCAAAAATTCCCTCCTCTGTTGGCAGTCAAATCAATGAACCTAGTCTGAACCTGAACAAAAACCACAAATCGGTCACAAGACTGCATGGAAATAATTTTCTTCGGAAAAGATCTCTGAAGATATCACCAAGACAAATTGGTGAAATTATTACTTTCTACAGTGTGTTAGATAAAATGATTTTTTTAAAATGCTGTTTTCGTCCAAAACAGGAACAAATATTATTTTAAGCAACGTAAATTGTTGTATAAAAGCCTGCCACCAGCTGTCAACTGTAGAACATTAAGCAAGATCGACGCCCTTTGGAAAACACTTCACCCTGATACAGGGCTGTGTCTCAGAGTCAGCCCCGGCAAGTTCAAACACTACTTCACAGCAAATCTTACTTTTTCATATCTCACACAAACACCAGCTGCAATATTTAAAGAAAAGTTTCAGTTACCTGTCAATCAAAGTTGTTGGCTTTTCTTTATCCCTTGTGGTTCAGGGACTGAAGTAACCAAACGAGAGCTGATACCAAGTAGGCTTTTGACAACTTTAACCGTCACTTTATTGCAGCTAATGATTTACTCAGTCCATAACTCATAAATACAATTGACGTGTTTTAACAAGCGAGATGGAAAGATCCGTGTTTCGGTCATATTACAAAGGTGCAGCAAACAGTCAAACTACAAAATTTGCCAAACCCCACAGTACAAATATTCAAGCAATGTTAAGACACGCCCCTTTGCTGCTGCCATGCCCCTTTTGAATTTCCATACTACTAACTATTCCAAGTTTTACAAACACAATTTGCACTTTTTCTTCGAAGTGTAAATGACAATCAAACCAACTCCTTTTATGTGGGGGTAGTGCATTGAGATGACTAGGGAAACTGGTTGGTGGACAAGAAACAAAGAGGAGGAATAAAGAGGTCATTTTCAAATGGCAGACAGTGACGAGTGGGGTTCCGCAGGGATCGGTTGCTGGGACCCCAGCTATCCCACAATATACAGTATATACAATTATTTAGATGAGGGAACTAAATATAGTATCTACAGATTTGCAAATGACACAAAGCTGGGTGGGAAGGATGAGCTGTGAGAGGGATGCAAAGATCCTTCAGTGTGATTTGGACAAGTTGAGTAAGTGGGCAAATGTATGGCAGGTACAGCATAATGTGGGTAAATATGAGGTTATCCACTTTGGTAACTTTAGTAATCCAGGAGACATGAAGAAGGCGGCTAAATAGGTTTAGTTTAACTCAAAAGATAAAGGACGTAATCCTCTGGAAAGATTTCTAAGTGTGGAGCGAGCAGGAACTGCCGCGAGCTTCCCGACGCATCGACCCAGCGAGGCCGGCAAACGCTATTCAACATTAATTGGTCTGCTTAGCGAGGCCCCACAGGCTTCTCGCCAGACCACAGAATTCACAGTGCAGAAAGAGGCCATTCAGCCCATCGAGTCTGCACCGACCCTTAGAAAGAGCACCCTACGTAAAGCCCCGTGCCTCCACCCTATCCCCCTAACCCAGTGACCCCCCATCTAAACCTTTTTGGACACTAAGGACAATTTATCATGGCCATACACCTAACTGCACATCTGTGGAACTGTGGGAGGAAACCGAAGCACCGGAGGAAACCCACTGCACACAAGGGGAGAATGTTGCTAACTCCACACAGACAGTGACCCAAGCCAGGAATCAAACTTGGGACCCCGGAGCTGTGAAGCAACTGTGCTAATCACTATGCTACCTTGCCGCCCTGGCATGGTACGGTATGGTACCGTGCCACCCCGGCACGGTAAAATGAAGGCTCGCCAGCCGATTCGACAGCACCGGGCTCGCCAGCCCGCCGTTAACAACGTCGAGCAGCATTTAAGCAGCACTTGCTCAGTCAACGCAGTCAGCTTGCAACAATGGCGCCCAGAGAGACCGGGCCCAAGATTCAGGGACGCTGACCCTGGGGAGTCTCCCTGGAGGCGGTGGAGGCAGGAGAGCTGTACTGTTCTTCCGAGAGGTCCCCGGAAGGTCAGCCACAGGGCAGCCAATGCTGCCTGGGATGGGATGACAGCAGCTGTAAGCTCCAGGACTGGCTCCAGTGCCGTAAAAAGATCAACTACCTACACCAGACAGCACGAGTGAGTAGAAATCCCCCATCGCCAAGACCTTTCCGTCACGCAAGCATCCACCCCCCCAACTCTCCATGCAACCCCCAACTCTCCTTTCACCTCTTCCTCCCTTCAATCCCTCCAACCCTTCCTTCACACATACACCCCTCCCCCCCACCACTGTGAACCATGCGTGTGGCTAACAATGCCCTCTCTGTGTCTCCTCAGGAAAGCTCTCCTACAATCGGCAGGAGAGAGCCCAGACTGGTCGCGGGGGTGCCAGACTTAAGCATCTACACCTCCTTAGAGGAGCGTGCCCTGGTGGTGATCAGTGTGGCTGATGAAAGGGCAGTCACCCACGCGGAGATTGGCAGATGCCACAGAGGGAGGAACCATCAGGCTCCACCCGGAGGATCTGTCAAACGTGAGTTGCTATTGGCGTACTGACTGACCCATCCCTCCCACTGACCACATGTCCATTCTTCCGCAGGTCATCCAGCCGACAGCGCCAACCCATCCTGGGCAGCCCCTCTCCAGCATCCCAGGGAGACCACCTCGGAGGGGAAGAAGACATGATCGTTGCATCACAGCTGTCATCCCCACCCTCCACCAGCGCCGATACACACACCTCAGTAGGAATGTTAGTGGACAAGCTTCTGGGGCACAATATAGTGAGTACCACACAGTTGCTGATATACATCAGGTGGAGGCAGGAACCCCAGGCAAGACAGCAGTCAGTGGACTGCTGGATCCCAGGACCCAGCTGGATCCCAGCCTGACGCTGTGCCCCTGGAACAGAGGTACCCGGAGCTGATGGAGATGATAGGAAGCGGTCAGGACATTCAGAGGGAAGTGTAAGTGACACTCCAGCAGGTCCATAGCCGATTGGAGGATTCACAGAGGCCACGGGCACAGGAGATGTCTCCGGCAATGCGCAGCACCAAGGCCAACACTGCTGGGTGGCAACCAAGTGGAGAGCCTGGTGTACGATGTTGACACCATTAGTGAGGGTGTCCAAGGCATCATGCAGTCAGTGACGGCCATGGCTGAGGGTCTGGGCAGAATGTCCGGCTGGCAGAGGGATGTGACCCAGTACCAGGCTTACCTTGATGAGGTGCTGCGGGACAGGTCCCACACTCAGATGGAAATGGCCAAGGCGCTGCGGAGCCAGTCCCATTCATAGGTGGACATGGTTGAGACGCTGCAGAACATGTCCCAGTCACTGAGGAGCATTGCCGAGGGTGTCAACACGATGGAGGAAAGGCGTTGGTAGCAACCTGGACTTGTCCCATGAAATGGCAATGATGACCACCAGCTCCCTCGCGTTCCACCCCTCTGATGAGCCTGCGTTTCACGGTCAGCGCCCGGAACAGGATGCCGACAGGTAAGCCGGGCCCCTCCGGCCCCAGGGGATGCCTGCCAGGGGCTTTGAAGGCCACAGGATTATTAATTTACAGTGCCGAAGGAGGCCATTCGGTCCATCAAGTCTGCACCAGCCATGGGAATGAGCACCCTACCACAATGGTTAGCACTATTGCTTCACACACCAGAGTCCCAGGTTCGATTCCCGGCTTGGGTCACTGTCTGTATGGAGTTCTCCCCGTGTCTGCGTCGGTTTCCTCCGGGTGCTCCGGTTTCCTCCCACAAGCCCCAAAAGACATGGGGTTAGGTAATTTTGACATTCTGAATATTCCCTCAGTGTACCCGAACACGCGCCGGAGTGTGGTGACTAGGAGATTTTCACAGTACATTGCAATCCAAAAAGATGTGCAGGAGAGGTGAATTGGCCAGGCTAAATTGCCCCTTAATTTAAAAAAAAGAATTGGGGACTCTAAATTTATGAGGACGGCATGGTAGCACAGTGGTTAGCACTGCTGCCTCACAGCTCCAGAGACCTGGGTTCAATTCCGGCTTCAGGTGACTGTCCGTGGACATTAGCCCAAATGCCATCAGGAGCCTCTGCCTCTCCTTTAACAACCCTGCCTCCAGCGCCTCCTAGTAGAACATAGAACATACAGTGCAGAAGGATGTCATTCGGCCCATCGAGTCTGCACGACCCACTTAAGCCCTCACTTCCACCCTATCCCCGTAACCCATTAACCCCTCCAAACTTTTTGGACACCAAGGACAATTTAGCATGGCCAATCCACCTAATCCACGTCTTTGGACTATGGGAGGAAACCGGATCACCCCGAGAAAATCCACGCAGATACGAGGAGAACGTGCAGACTCCGCACAGACAGTGACCCAGCGGGGAATCAAACCTGGCACCTTGGCGCTGTGAAACCACAGTGCTATCAACTTGTGCTACCATGCTGCCCTAATAATCTTTATTGTCACAAGTAGGCTTACATTAATACTGAAATGCAGTTACTGTGAAAAGCCCCTAATCCCCACATTCTGGTGCTTGTTCGAGTACACACAGGGAGAATTCAGAATTCTCAGCTGGTACGGGAATTGAAGCCGTCCTGCTGGCCTTGTTCTGCATTACAAACCAGGGGCGGTATTCTCCGACCCCCCGCAGGATCGGGGAATTGCCCGGGGCCGGCGTAAATCCCGCCCCCTGCCTTGGCCGGAATTCTCCGCCACCCGGGAATCGGCGGGGGCGGGAAATTGGCGGCCCCCCCGCGGCGATTCTCCGGCCCGCAATGGGCCGAAGTCCCGCCGCTGACAGGCCTCTCCCACCGACGTGGTTTAAACCACCTCTGTGACGGCGGGAGCAGGCGGCGCGTGGCCTGGCCCGCGATCGGGGCCCACCGATCGGCGGGAGGGCCTGTGCTGTGGGGGCACTCTTTTTCATCCACCGCCGCCACGGCCTCCACCATGGCGGAGGCGGAAGATACCCCCTCCACCGCGCATGCGCCGGTGGTGACGTCAGCGGCCGCTGACTCTCCGGCACATGCGCGACGCACGCCGACCGGCGAAGGCCTTTTGGCCAGCCCCGTGCCTGGGCAATATGGTGCCAAAAGCCGTTAGCGCCAGTCGGGGGAGCGGGAGCCACTCCGGCGCGGGCCTAGCCCCTAAAGGTGCAGAGAATTTCGCACCTTTGGGGAGTCCCAATGCCGGAGTGGTTGGCGCCACTCCGCAATGCCAGGACACCCTGCCCCGCCGGGTAGGGGAGAATTTCGCCCCAGCTGTCTAGCCCACTGAGCTAAACCAGTTCAAAGAGGAGAATGTTGACATCAATCCCACTACCTCTTACATGGAAATCAAGGTCTCTACCATTTGAGCTAATTCCCCCAGACAGCCAGCACCTTCTGTCCACGTTCAAAATCTCATCCACCAGCCTTGCCCTCTCCTCCCACTCAGTCTTCCTCCCGTGTGCCTGAATTAATAAACTCCCCTCTAACTACAGCGTTAAGTCCCTCCCACAATGTGGCGGCTGGGTCATTCAACTCCACGTAGCCCCGAATGATAGCCCACACCCGCTCACACACACCCTCATCCGCCAACAACCCCATATCCAGCTTCCACTGTGGCTACTGGACCGCCCTGACCCGCCTGCAAATCTACCCAATGCGACTCATGGTCAGAAACCACAATTGCCGAATATCCCGACTCGGCCACCCCCGCCAACACCGCCTTATTCATCACAAAAAAGTCAATCCGGGAGTAAACCTGGTGCACATGGGAAAAGCACAAAACTCCTTTCCCCTCGGCCTCTCAAACCGCCATGGGTCCAGCCCCCCCCCCATATGTTCCATAAACCCCATCAGCTCCTTCGCCACTGCCGACACCCTCAACGACATGGGACTTTCCCGGTCCAAGCTCTTTTCTATAACCGTATTAAATTCCCCCCCATAATCAATCGATGCAAGTCCAAGTCCGGAATCAGCAAAACCACTAGCATCCCTCCAGCTTCCCACTAACCATCAATTATCTTCCCATGATCAGCCACAATGCTCCCCACCTCGAATGCAACCCTCTTATTAACCAACACCACCCACCCCCCCTGTCTTCATATCCAGCCCCGAATGAAACACCTGCCCAATCCATGTCTTTCTCAACCTCATCTGATTCCCTCAAGTCCAGGTGCGTCTCCTGCAAAAATGCCACTTCCGCCTTCAAACACTTCAGATGCGTGAACACATGCGACCGTTTAACCAGCCCATTCAGCCCCCTCACGTTCCACGTGACCAGCCTGGCCGGGGAGGGGGGGGGTGGGGGGCTCCCCACCTCCTTCCCTGCCAATCAGCCACACCCTTTCTTGGGTCAGCCCGTGGCCCGCTTCACGCGCCCCTCTGAACCCACCCTCCATCACCATCGATCCCTTCTGCGGGCACTGGAGGGAAGAGGAGATGTTAGGGGCCACCATGCTAGATGGGCACGCTACTTAAGAGGAATGAAGTGGGGGGTTGCCAGGAGGAAGGCGTGGGAGGGGGTGGGTTGGTTTTTTGTTTGAGGGTGTGGGAGGAGGGGAGGGTAGGAAGCGTTGCTGACAAGGTTGTGGTTGGTGTGATGCAGTTGGGAAGGGATAAAGTCCATTGCCTCCTCTGATGTGTCGCAATGAAGCTCCTTTTTCTGGAAAGTCACCCACAGGTGAGCCAGGTATAATACTCCAATCTTCACCCCCTTCTCAAAGAAGCTGCCTTTATCTGGTTGAACCTGGCCTTCCTCTTCTTCAAATCCACACCCAGGTCTTAGTAGACCCAAGGCTCACTCCCTTCCCAGGTATACTTCTTGGTCTGCCTCACCTATCATCAGATCTTTTCCTTATCCCAAATGCGATGCAGCTACACCTCCATCACCCTCGGCAGCTCGCCCGCCTGAGTCCTCCTCCTCAGTGCCCTATGCGCTCGGTCCACCATGTGAGGTTGTTTAATGGTCCCCTCCCCCATGAACTTCTCCAGCAGTCCCATCACATACACAGCATTGCATCTTCAATGCCTTCAGGCACCCCAACAATACAATTTTGCCTCCAAGAGTGATTCTCCTGGTCCACCACCTTCTCCCTCAGCCTCTTCTGGCTCTCTCGCATCACTCACAGCTCCGCCGCCAGCCAACGAGGCCATCTGCTCCTCATGCTCCCCCACCGCCTCCTCCACTTTCTGAATCACCCTGCGACTCCAGCCTCTGTTCAACTCTCTCAATCCAAGATCTCAGCGGCTCCAGAACCTTGGCCAGGTCTTCCATGGCTTCTGCGATAAAGCCAGGGGAGTCCAACGAGCTTCTTAAAAGTCCTTGATTTCAGCAACAGCATCATATATGCACACGGCCCGGTTACCTTTCATCGGGTCCTCATTCCTTTTTAGCTGGCTCTACAGCTGCCGGCCTTTTATGCGAGTGCTGTGTTAACTTAGTCCAATTGAAAAAGGGGAACAATCATCCCCAGCTGGATGAGTCCTGTGCAAGTTATTACAGCTTTTTTCCTCTGCTGCTGGAACATGTTATTCAATAACTCCACCAGCTGTTCCTTCGACCACTGGGCAGGCAGCATGCCCTCCTTGCCCTCCACTATCTTTACCTGTATGAAAACTCTCCTGCTCCAACTGCTCTTTCTTTCTCGTGTCGCTCTTTGTCTGCTGATCCATACACAGCTACACCAGGAGAATATTACCTTCCCCGGGCACTCCTGCACCTTTTGCCCTCAAATACTACACCTTTCGGGTGGGAGAACGCCCAAAAATCCACCTTGATTGGTATCCACCAAATGTGCGACCACTCACTCCATGGCCACCACTGGACGTTTGGGCTGTAGAACTATCAATGGTCTTGGGTCATAATGCCACTTACTCTACTAGTTCATTAAAGATTTCTGAGCCCGGGTCTGACAGGTACATCAAACTCTTAATGATGCTGAATGTCAGGGCTCCATAAGTTGTCAGAAGGATTACTTTGTGTCGGTCTTCACCTTCTATGCCATCACGACAAAAAAAATAGCGCATTCTTTCAGCATGCTGGGGCCAGTTCTCTATGCACGCATCATAGGCAGCACGGTAGCATAGTGGTTAGCACTATGGCTTCACAGCACCAGGGTCCCAGGTTCAATTCCCGGCTTGGGTCACTGTCTGTGCGGAGTCTGCACGTTCTCCCTGTGTCTGGGTGGGTTTCCTCTGGGTGCTCTGGTTTCCTCCCACAAGTCCCGAGTGTTATTAGGTAATTTGTACATTCTGAATTCTCCCTCAGTGTACCCGAATAGGTGCTGGAATGTGGCGACTAGGGGCTTTTCAGAGTTACTTCATTGCAGTGTTGATGTAAGCCGAATTGTGACACTAAAAGATTATTATTATAGTTATATGTTCGAGTTTCCTGAATGGAGGCATTTCCGGGTTTACTTCGTACTTTGTACCTTACCGGAGTTTCAAGGAAGGCAATCCAGAATCTCATACTGTTTCTCGTCTCCAGTGGAGTAATCCAGGAGACACAAAGAAGAAGGCTAAACAGGTTTATTTTAACTCAAAACTGCTGCGGCGGGAGACGGCACGTGGTGCAGTGGTTAGCACTGGGAACTATGGCGCTAAGGACCCGGGTTCAAATCCCGGCCCTGGGTCACTGTCCGTGTGGAATTTGCACATTCTCCCCATGCCTGCGTGGTTTCACCCCCACAACCCAAAGATGTGCTGGTTAGGTGGATTGGCCATGCTAAATTGCCCCTAAACTGAAAAAAGAATAATAATTGACTACTCTAAATTTTTTTTAAACTGCCACGGCAAACAACAAAAATTTCCCAGCCCGACTATCGGAACACCCGGTCTGGGTCGAGTAGCAGAATTTAAAGGGCTCACAAATGAGTCCCAGCTGGGCAGGCCTCTGCCCACTACCTTGGGAACTCGTACTTTACAAGGCCTGAGGGGAGATCGATTAGTGATCACCCAAGGTTCTCGTGAGGGCTATCACAGTAACAAAAACGAAAACAGGAAACAAAAAGAAAATGCTGGAAAATCTCAGCAGGTCTGTCACCATCTCTAGGGAGAGAAACAGGAAGGCAGATTATTATCAGAATGGCCATAGATTGAGAGAGGGGAATGTGCAATGTGAGCTGGGGAACTGGGTGAACAATCTCTGAAAGTAAGCATGCAGGTGCAGCAGGCGGTGAAGAAGGCAAATGGTATGTTGGCCTTCATAGTGAGAGGATTTGAGTACAGGAGCAGGGATGTCTTACTGCAATTATACAGGACCTTGGTGAGACCACACCTGGAATATTGTGTGCAGTTTTGGTCTCCTTATCTGAGGAAGGATGTTCTTGCTCCAGGGGGAGTTTAGCGGAAGTTTACCAGACTGATTCCTGGGATGGCGGGACTGATGTATGAGGAGTGATTGAGTCGGTTAGGATTGTATTCACTGGAGTTCAGAAGAATGAGGGGGGGTCTCATAGAAACCTATAAAATTCTAACAGGACTAGACAGGGTAAATACAGGCAGGATGTTCCCAATAGTGGGGGCTTCCAGTATCAGGGGTCACAATCTGAGGTAGACCATTTAGGGCAAAGATGTGGAGAACTTTCTTCACCCAGAGAGTGGTGAACCTGTAGAATTTGCTACCACGGAATTGCATGTTTTCAAGTAGGAGTTAGATATATAGGGCGGGATTCTCTTTTTTTTTTTAAATTTAGATTACCCAATTATTTTTTCCAATTAAGGGGCAATTTAGCGTGGCCAATCCACCTACTCCGCACATTTTTGGGTTGTGGGGGCGAACCCCACACAGACACGGGGAGAATGTGCAAACTCCACACGGACAGTGACCCAGAGCCGGGATCGAACCTGGGACCTCAGCGCCGTGAGGCGGTTGTGCTAACCACTAGGCCACCGTGCTGCCCGGGGGCGGGATTCTCTGACCCTAGGGCTGGGTTGGAGAATCATCGGGCCGGGCGCGATTCGTGCGCCGCCGCCCTGACGCCAGTCTGCCGAGTCTCCGCCCGGGATGGGCCGAATGGCCACCAAGAAAGCCCGAATCCCGCCGGTGCCGTTCATATGTGGTCTTACCTGGCGGGACCTCAGCGTCCATCATGCGGGGGGCAGCCTGGTGGGTGGGGGGAGGGGAGATCCAACCTGGAAGGGGGGGGAGCCTCCACCGTGGCCTGGCCCGTGATCGGGGCCTACCAATCGGCGGGCCAGCCTCTCCTGGTGGGGGCCTCTTTTACTCCGTGCCCGCCCCTGTAGCCCTACGCTATGTTGCGTCGGGGCCGGCGCGTAGAAGGAAGCCAGTGCGCATGCGCAAGTTCGCGCCGGTCGCAGCGTGCATGCGCAGATCTGCGGCGCCCATTTGACGTTGGTCTCGGCAGCTGGAGCTGCGTGAATGGCTCCAGTGCCGTGCTGGCCCCCTGTCGGGCTCAGGATTGCTGCTCCTGGGGGCCTGTTGACGCCGTCGTAAAATGCGGCGGCGTTTACGACGGCGTCAACACTTAGCCTAAGGAGCAGAGAATCCTGCCCTCAGTTCTTGCGGCTAAAGGATCAAAGGCTATGGGGGGAAAGCGGGAACACATTGCTGAGTTGGATGATCAGCTATGATCATAATGAATAGCGGAGCAGGTTTGAAGGGCCAATTGGTCTCCCCCTGCTCCTTTTCTCTATCGTTCTAAATACACAGCTCAATTTTTTTTAAAAAGCATTCGCCTGGTCTTAGTTTTATGTAATATAGATTCCTACCTATGCGTTCATTCAAGTAAAAAATCTTAGCATTCAAATTCCTTGGTGGTCATGCGGGAAGTGGGCAGATTGGGGCTGGACAGAACTTCACCATGCCTACTGGCTGGCCTCAAATCAGGGCCGGGATTCTCCCCAACCCGGCGGGGCGGGGGGTCACAGCGGGACGGAGTGGCGTGAACCACTCCGGCGTCGGGCCTCCCCCAAGGTGCGGAAGTCTCCGCACCTTTGGGGGTCAAGCCCTCACATTGAGGGGCGGGACTTCGGCCCATCGCAGGCCGGAGAATCGCCGCAGGGGGCCCACCAACCGGGGAGGGGGGCCAGCCGACCAGCGTGGCGCGATTAGAATTCGGGACACGACGGGGGCGGCATTGACGCCAGCCCCGGGCGATTCTCCAACGCCCGGGGGGGTAGGAGAATTCGGCCCTGATTTCTAAAGGAGCTGAATAGAGGCAGAACACTTGCTGGTCCACCCCCAAATTTCAGTCCCACAGCCGCTAACCGCCTGGAAAACCACACTGCCCAGCCGCCAAAGTTTCATGGCCCATATGGCAAGTGCTGGATTCTGTATGTAAAAAAGTCAAAAGCTGTCACTTTTCTACAATGCAATAAGCGGAAAGCCTGGTCAGGGAGTGAGGTGGATTATTGGCCCCATGGCAAACATGAAAGCTGGTCAACAGTGTTATGAAAGGCAACCCCTGACTGATCAGCAATTTAATTGGAGCAGGAATTCAGCTGATTTGGTTCCCGCCCCCAAGTCCAGACCACCCCTGGCAAAGGACCACCAGCATTGTGATCTCCCTAAACCTCAGGAATTCCTGCCTCAAAGGTCCCAACAACAAAAACATGAATAATTATAGGGCTCAAAAACCCACCCTTGGTTTTGTTAGAGGCAAGTCTCTGTTTGTCCTAAACAAAAGCAATTAGCATAGGAAGAGGCAGGGCTCAGAGGATGTGCTCTCTGCCTGGGGGATCCTGCATCGTCAGCCTGGGAAATGCAAGTGAGAAGATCTGCTACAGCAAAAGAACAAAACATTCCCGCCTCGAGGAATGACCCACCACTGTGAGTCCTAACGCTTGAAGATTCAGGTAAATCAGAAGATTATTTTGGGGGCCCTCTATGATTAAGATGTGGTTGGGGAAGCTGCAATTGAAAAAAAAATGAAAATCGTTTATTGTCACGAGTCGGCTTCAATGAAGTTACTGTGAAAAGCCCCTAGTCGCCACATTCCGGCGCCTGTCCGGGGAGGCTGGTACGGGAATCGAACCGTGCTGCTGGCCTGCTTGGTCTGCTTTAAAAGCCAGCGATTTAGCCCAGTGAGCACCCTTCCAGACTGGCCAGCATAAACTACAATCCTAGCCTCTCCCAAATGGGCAACCAGCCAATATTACTAGTACAGACAAGGAATCCTTCCGCGAGCATTTAAACGTATCCCCTAAGCTTTGAAAGTTTAGCAGGATCGATCTGCGATGCCCTGATTGGGAACATTCTACGCTTATATCTGGCCACCTGCAAGGATCTTGGACCACTATATATTTTTCAGGAACCTGATTAACGTTATCCCGATCCCAGCCCCGGGTCACTGTCCTTGTGGCATTTGCACATTCTCCCAGTGTCTGCGTTAGTCTCACCCTCACAAGCCAAAGATATGCAGTGTAGGTGAATTAGCCATGCTAAATTGCCCCTTAATTGGAAATAAAATGACTTGGGTGTTTTAAGTTTATTTTTTGAAAACATCTCCTCTCACATATTTCAACCTCTCTCAAAAGCCATGACAATATTATTTTGACACAGATCTATTATTTTGTTAGTTTCAAGGATATCGCACAGACAAAACCGTCACAGATATTTTCTCATGCATGAATGGGATTCTGTCAGCAAAAGTGGCAGGCTGCCTAAAACCAGAAGGATATATCCCTGCAGCGTTATTTGAATCCAACTGTAAACTGTATTTTCCCAGATAGATTTCTCTACACTGTGAACTGCTAAGCTTCAGATCTGATAGATAGAATAGAATCATAGCATCGTGACAGCAGAGAAGCTCATTTGCATCATGTCTGGACTGGCTCTCCTAAAGAGCAATTCATGTGCTGTCACTCCCCTCTCTCACCCCACCTCCTTCCCTCGCACCTCCGCCAGCCCCAACCAACCACCCATTCCCCACACTCCTGCACATTCTTCCCTCCTAGATGCTTCAAAAATGTAGGAACAATTAACGGGACAAAAAGAGGCCGCTCCTCCAGTCATGTATAGCATGGAGGAAAATTGAACTCACTATATCATTTTTTTTGGAAAAATATTTTTATTCAAATTTTCAACATTTTAACATTCTTACAACAAATAAACCCAATCCCAAATAAATGCCACCCCGCCCCTCTCCCACCCTGCCGAACTGCACCACACCCACCCATTGACAGCAACCAGATCCCCAAAATGTGAAACAAACATACCGCGGGCGGGATTCTGTGGTCCTGAGGCTAAGTGTTGACGCCATTGTAAACACCGGCGCATTTTACGACGGCGTCAACAGGCCCCTAGAAGCAGTGATCCTGCACACTACAGGGGGCCAGCACGGCACTGGAGCGACTCGCGCAGCTCCAGCTGCCGATACCAGCGTCAAATGGGCGCCGCGGGTCTGCGCATGCGCACTGCGCCCGGCGCGAACTCACGCATGCGTACTACGGCCGGCACAAACTTGCGGATGCACACTACGGCCGACGCGAACTCGCGCATGCGCTCTACGGCCGACACGAACTCGCGCATGCGCTCTACGGCCGGCTCAAACTCGTGCATGCGCACTAGTTTCCTTCTCCGCGCTGGCCCCAACGCAACATGGCGGGGAGCTACAGGGGCCCGGCGCAGAGGAACATGGCCCCCACCAGGAGAAGCCGGCCCACCAATGAAATGAAATGAAAATCGCTTACTTACACGAGTAGGCTTCAATGAAGTTACTGTGAAAAGCCCCTAGTCGCCACATTCCGGCTCCTGTCCGGGGAGGCTGGTACGGGAATCGAACCGTGCTGCTGGCCTGCTTGGTCTGCTTTAAAAGCCAGCGATTTAGCTCAGTGAGCTAAACCAGCCCCGATCGCGGGCCAGGCCACGGTGGAGCCCCCCCCCCCCCGATGTCGCATCCCCCCTCCCCCCCCACCAGGCCGCCCCCCACAGGATGAACCCCCCCCCCCCCCCCCGGGTAGGACCACACATCAACAGCGCCGACAGGACTCGGCCTATCTCAGCAGCCGGAGTAAAGCGGCCCCCAACCGGCACCGTGCCAATAGCGCCGATTCTCCGGTCACCGGAGAACCAGCGGACCAGCGGTGTCGTGTGAATCGCGCCCACCCACCGCCCACCCACCCCCCCCCGGCTATTCTCCGACCCTGCCCGGGGTCAGAGAATCCCGCCTGGGTGTCAAGTAGAAAGTCTCATCCCCCGTCTCAGAGCAAAATTCACCTTCTTCAAATACAGGAACTCCATTAGAACCCTCAACTACCAAGGCACAGGGGGGAGAAGCTGACCTCTACCCAACAGGACTCGCCCATGAGCGTTCAACGTGGGGAAGACTAAACTATCTGCCGTGTCACCCATCTGCAGCTCCAGCAGGTCTGACACCCTGATTTATGTCTCCAGGGGACCTGGCTCCAAATCCACGTGTAGGAGTTCAGACATGGTGCTGAAAAATGACCATCAAGATTTCTCCAACTTCGGGCAGGACCAGAACATATGGACATAGTTGGCTGGGCCCCTCCGACACCACACACAGTTATCCTCCATCCCTTCAAATAGCCGGCTCATCATCACCTTCATTAAGTGTGCCCTATACACCATTTCTATTTGAATCAATCCCAGCCTCAAGCACGAGGTCGAGGTGCTAACCCTTCACAGCACGTCGCACCATGACCCTTCCTCCAACACCATTCATAACTCTTCCTCACACATGTTCTTAATCCCTTCCATAGAACCCTTGTCCTCCTCCATAACCCATGCTCCATGGGCAGCACGGTAGCCTTGTGAATAGCACAATTGCTTCAGAGCTCCAGGGTCCCAGGTTCGATTCCGGCTTGGGTCACTGTCTGTGTGGAGTCTGCACATCCTCCCCGTGTGTGCGTGGGTTTCCTCCGGGTGCTCCCGTTTCCTCCCACAGTCCAAAGATGTGCAGGTTAGGTGGATTGGCCATGATAAATTGCCCTTAGTGTCCAAAATTGCCCTTAGTGTTGGGTGGGGTTACTGCGTTATGGGGATAAGGTGGAGGTGTTAACCTTGGGTAGGGTGCTCTTTCCAAGAGCCGGTGCAGACTCGATGGGCCGAATGTCCTCCTTCTGTACTGTAAATTCTATGATACCTATGATAATCCTACCGTAGATAGTCGAATCTACCCCACACTCCAGCACCCCCACCAACAGCCCCTCCTCCAATAACCCGGACAGTGCCACCAGAACGTTCGGAAAGACCATTCTTGCAAAATTCCGCACCTGCATATAGCTGAAGCCCTCTTCAGACTGGAGCCCATACTTCACCTCCAGCTCGTCCAACTGCCTCTCCAGAAACGTATCCTTCATCTATCTCACTCCTTTCTCCTCGCATCCAGCCTCCCTGTATCAAACCCATGATGCCTTCTTATCGGCATCACCCGCAACCCCGGCCCTTTACAAGAACCCGCCTCCATTTGCACCCGCAAAGTCCCCGCCTGTCTACTCCTGCCCCCCACCTTCTCCGCATTCGCTGCCCAGTAGTAGCCTTCCTTATCCTGGTTACCTTCCCTGCCCACACAAATGACGAGCCCAGCTTGTCCATCTCTCGAAATAGTGATTTTAACAAAAAGATCGGCAGACATTGGAATAGAAACAAGAATATTTGCAGAATGGTAATTTTTACTGCCTGCACCCGGCATGCCAGCAATAAGGTTATCCCATCGCATCTCCTTCACCCTCCCCACCAGGCTCGTGAAATTAAGCTTACAAAGTCGCGCCAAGTCCCGCACCACCTGCACCCCAAATACCTGAAATGAGTTGTCACTACCTGGAATGGCAAGCCTCCCACTCCTGCCCCTGCACCTGGAGAAGACACTACAGAGACTCCCTATGGTCCACACGTCCGCACTATCCCCTTCCAAAAGTCCGAGCCCCTCAGTGCAATGGTCAAAGATTCAATCGCCAGCACGAACAGAAGAGGCATCCCTGAGTCATTCCCCGAAATAGTGGAAAGTACCCCGGATTTGTATTGTGCATCCACACACATGCTGTCAGATCCTTGTACAACAATTTCACCCATGCCACAAACTTAGACCCAATCCCAAACTTCTCCAGCACCACTAACTAATACCTCCATTTCACTCTGTCAAAGGCCTTCTCTGCATCTAATGCCACCACCACCTCCAGTTCCCTTCCTTCTGGAGAAAGCACCACATTCAGCAGCACTGCACACTTGACAATGCTGCCTGCCCTTTAATTTTTAAAGATTTGATTTTAATTTTTTAGAGTACCCAATTTACATTTTCCAGTTAAGGGGCAATTTTTAACGTGGTAATCCACCTATCCTGCACATCTTTGGGTTGTGGGGGTGAAACCCACACAAGCATGGGGAGAATGTGCAAACTCCACACGGACAATGGCCCAAGGCCGGGATTGAACCTGGGACCTCGGCGCCGTGAGGCAGCAGTGCTAAGCACTGCACCAACGTGCTGCCCGTGATGCTGCCTGCCCTTAACGAATCCCGTCTGATCCTCCCCACCACATTCAGAAGGCACTCCTCCAACCTCACTGCCAACACCTTCACCAATATCTTAGCATCCACATTCAGTAGAGAAAGGGCCTATACAACCCATACTACACCAGATCCTTCTCCTATTTGAGTAATAATGAGATGGATTCCTGCTTCATCATCTCCGGATATACTCCCCTTACTATCGTGTCCTCAAACATTTCTACCATCAGTTGTGCAAACTTATCCTTGAATTTTTTATAAAGTTCTGCCGGGAAGCCATCCGGCCCTGGTGCCTTGCCCGACTGCATCTTCCCCACCACTACCTGCACTTCCTCCATCCCCATTGGTTCCTCCAATCATCCTCTCCTCCACTCCCACTTCCAGGCACTCCAGTTGCTCAAGAGATTCCCTCATATCTAACTCATCCTCCGGAGGCTCTGACTTATACAAGCCCCTATAAAAGTCTTCAAACACTTTATTCACCTGTGCCGTGCCACCACCAACCCACCCATTCTATCCCTAAGCAGCACAAACTCCCTCGACTGGCCGTCTCACCATATTCATAGTCAACCCTCCTCACTTGCCTGAGCTGCTGAACTGCCCTCCCAGTGGATGGAAGATCAAACTTTGGCTGCAACTCCTTCCTCTTCACCAAAAGTCACAGTTCGAGGTCCTCCGCACATCTTCCCTCTGCCTCCGAAACGTCCTCTATCAACCCCTGCTGTTCCTCCCATGCCTCCCTATCCACCTTTGCCTCTCACTACTGCCTTCAATGCCTCCCAAACCCCCAATGGTGAGACCTCTCCATTTCGGTTAAACTCCATAAATTCCTCAATCACCTTCCCCATCCGAGTGCAAAAATTCAGGATATGCCATCAAACCCACATCTAGCTTCCACACCGGCCTCTGAGCTGGACCCTTCTCCAAGAACACATCCACCCTGTTCAGAGCATGGTTGACGTATGAGGAGTGATTAAACAGTTTGGGTTTAAACTCGCTGGTGTTTCGAAGGATGAGAGGGGATCTGCTCGAGGTATATAAAGTACTAAAAGGGATTGATAAAGTAAATGTAGACTCCCCTTGTGCGGCAATCTAGATCAAGAGGTCACAGATATAGGTTGAAAGGTGTTCGATGAGATGAGGAGGCACTACTTCTCACAGAGGATGGTGAATTTGTGGAACTCGCTGCCCCATAATGCGGTGGAGTCTGAATTAGTTAATGGTTTCAAGTGGGAGATAGATATATTTCTGATTTTAAAAATGGGTTGAAGGGATATGGGGAACAGGTAGGAAGGTGGCCTTGAGACCAGGAAGAGGTCAGCCATGATTTGATTGAATGATGGAGCAGGCTCGAAGGGCTGAATTGCCTACTTCAGCTCCTAATTCCTATGTTCCTATGGTCCGATATCACAACCTCCGAGTACTCTGCCTTGTTTACCCCAGCTAGCAGAGCCTTCCCCACCACAGAAAAGTCGATCCTTGAGTACACCTGATGCACTGGCGAAAAGCACAAATGCCTCCTATCCCACGGATTTAAAAACATGCACGGATCCCCCCCCCCTCCCCAAAAGGACCAGTGAGTGTGGCCGGGATCTGTCCACGTTCAGGTCCAACACCATATTCCAATATCAACTAGTGAGTGTCCAATTCCGGTATGGCCGCTAACATCTTCCTCACAAACCCAACATCATCCCAGTTTGGGACATATACGCTAACCAACGCCACTAGCCTTCCTCCCCACACCCTGTCACTATCACATACCTGCCCCACTGGTCCACCAGCACCTTCTCCATTTGGAACCTCACCCATTTACTCACCAGTATCGCCACCCCCCTGGCCCTGCTGTCGAAGCCCGAAATGAACACCTGGCTCACCCAGCCCTTCATTAGCCTTTTATGGTCCTTTACCTTCAGATGGGTCTCTTGCAACAGCTCCACATCCACTTTGAGGCCCTTTAAATGCAAGAAAACACACACTGTCTTCACCGGTACCCCCAACCCTTGCACGTCTCTGTCGCCACTCTGAATGGGAGTCTGTCACTTTCTCCCACCCTTCCTATCCGCCATGACCACCCCCCAAGTCTCCAACTAGCAGGTGATAGCCAGCCCCGGCCCTAGTCACTGCCAACCTCCCCCTCCCGTCACCCCTTCCCAGAAACCCCTCCACCACTTCCTCTTGAAAACATCCCACTCAATATCATTCCCATTCCCCCACCATTCACACCTCCCAGGCCCATCGAAACCTTCCCATACAGATTCTAATGACCACAGCCCCTCCCATTCACTAGCCAACACTCCATTTTCTAGCACAGCAGCCCCTGCCAGAGCCTCCTCCCCCATATTGAAAAAACACACCAGCTCCAAAACCCCCCAGACCCACCTTTTCCATACTCCCAACACCCTACATTCAAACAAACCCCAAAACCCAACCAATCATAAATCCCAACCATCCTTCCCAAACCATCCCATCCCAAGCATCCATTACACAAAACGGTTAACATAACATCCATAAAGGGAAAGAACAGCATAAAGAAAAAACCCAGTTAAAATCTGTCAAAGTCCAAATTCAGTCCAGCCCAGGTCTTCCGCCTTCACAAATGCCTCACCATCGCAGCCATCTCAAAGTAATAGTCCCTGCTGTTGTGCGTGACTCTCAGCTTCACTGGGTAGACCACAGCAAAATGCACGTTGCATTTATTCAATGCTGCCCGAACTCGACCGAAGGCCACCGTCTCCTCGCCAGCTCCATTGCCAATTCCTGGTATAAACGTATCCCGTTGCTGTCCCAACCCCCCCCCCCCCCCCCCCCCCGCCCTTTCTCCTTCACCCACCTCAGTACCTGCTCTGTCACTTGAAAATTATGAAAGCAGATGATAACAGCTCTCGGCGGTTCATTCGTTCTCGGTTTTGGCCGGAGCAAAGGGTGGGCCTTGTCCAATTCGTACTGGGAGGGGTCCTCCCCCTCCCCCATTAACTTTGCCAGCATGTCGGTGACGTGATCTGTAGGTCTCCGGCCCTCCACCCCTTTGGGCACACCCACGATCCTCAGATTTCCTGATTACCTGTGTGGTAGCTCCCTGTGTTTCATTCACAAGTACCCCCAAGTCCCTTTTGTGGTGCAGCGTTCTGCAGAGTTTCTCCAATTAAATAATACTCTGTTCTTTTGTTCTCCCTTCCAAAATGAACAGCTTCACATTTTCCCACATTGTACTCCATTTGCCAACTTTTTGCCCAGTTACTTAACCTGTCAATGTCTCTTTGCAAACTGTTTGTATCCCTCTTGCAACTTGCCTTTCCACCTATTTTTGTCATCTGAAAGTTTGGCTACAGTACATTCGCTTCCTTCCTCCAAGTCATTAATATATATTGTGAGCAGTTGTGGTCCCAGCACTGATCCCTGTGGAACCCCACTGGTTACTAGTCACCAACCTTAAAAAGAATCCCCCCCAATCGCTGTTTCCTGCCCATTAGCCAATTCTCTATCCATGCCACAGTACTACCTCCAACACAATGGGCTCTTAGCTTATGACTTAACCTTTTGTGTGGTACCTTGTTGAATGTCTACTGGTTCCCCTCGATTCACTCTGGTTGAGATTTCCTCAAGAAACTCAAATAAATTAGTCAGACTTTAATTCCCTTTCTTGCTTGATTAGAATATGGGGTGGGATTCTCCAACCCCCCGCCGGGTCGGAGAATCGCCGGGGGATGGCGTGAATCCCGCCCACGCCGGGCGCCGAATTCTCCGGCACTGGAGATTCGGCAGGGGCGGGAATCAGTCGGCGGCTGCTTGCAGCGGCCCCCCCCCCCCCCCGGCGATTCTCCGGCCCGCGATGGCCCGAAGTCCCGCTGGTTCTTCACCAGTCCCGCCAGCGTAGATCAGACTAGGTCACTTACCGGCGGGACCTGGCGGCACGGGCGGGCTCCGGGGTCCTGGGGGTAGCGCGGGCCGATCCGGCCCAGGGAATTGCCCCCACTGTGGCCTGGCCCTTGATCGGGGCCCACTGATCCACAGGCGGGCCTGTGCCGTAGGGGCACTCTTTTCCTACGCGTCGGCCGTGTCAGCCTCCGCGATGGCCGACGCGTAGGTGAACCCCCACCCTGCGCATGTGTGGGGATGACGTCAGCAGCTGCTGACGCCCCCGCGCATGCACGGACTCCCGCCGGCCGGCGGAGCCACTACGGCCCAGGCTGGTGTGTCGCCAAAGGCCTTCCACGCCAGCCGGCGGGATGCAAACCACTCCGGCGCCGGCCTAACCCCTGAAGGTGCGGAGGATTCCGCATCTTTGGGGCAGGCCGACGCCGGAGTGGTTCACGCCACTCCGTCCCGCCGGGACCTCCCGCCCCGCCGGGACCTCCCGCCCCGCCGGGACCTCCCGCCCCGCCAGGTACGGGAGAATCCCGCCCGTGATTTTCCAAATGTGCTGCTATAATTTCCTTAATAATTGATTCCAACATTTTTCCAACAATTGACATTAGGTTAATCTACCTGCAGTTACCCATTTTTTGCCTCCCTTCCTTTTTGAATAGTGATGTCACATTGGCAGTGTTCCAAACCTCGGTACTTCTGCAGGATCCAAGGATTATTGGAAAATTAAAACCAATGCATCCACTTTCTCTGTAGCTACTTCTTTTAGGATCCTAGGGTCAGGGGACTGATCTGTCTTCAGCCCCATTAGTTTGTCTAATACTGCTTCTCTAGTGATGGTATTTAATTCCTTCTCCCGTGTTCTTTAGTATTAATGGGATGTTCGAAGTATCTTCCACTGTAAAGATTGATGTTCAATATCTGTTTAACTCCTCTGCCATTTCCTTGTTCCCTGTAACTATCTCCCCAGATTCATTTCCTAAAGAGCCTATGTTCAATTTGACCTCTCTCTTCTTTTCTATATATTTAAATAAGCTCTTGTCAGTTTTTATATTCCTCGCTAGTTTTTCTTCGTAGTAATTTTCTCCTTCTTTGTTATCTTTTTAGCCCTCCTTTGCTGGATTCTGATGTTATCCCAATCTTTTGGGCTATCACTGGCTTTTGTCTCCTTATATGCTTTTTCTTTCAGCTTAATACTCTTCTTAACTGCCTTAGTTAGCCGTGGTTGATTTATCCCCCTCTGTGGAACTCTTATTTTACCTTCTAATAAGAATCGGTAGTCCGGTTAGTGGGAGGTGTCAAAATTACAACTTTATTATTGTTAATTACGCACTTGAATACACTTGAATAAGAACTGAATAAAAACTTAGAAACAGAATATAGATAAAAAGTGAAGCACATGGCAAAAAGCATAAAAATAAATCACTTTAAACACAACCAAACAGATATATGATTCCAGAATTCAGGGACAAGGGCCTTGACCTCGAGGTCCTACTTTTAAGGGAATTCTTAACTCTGGTTTAACCCCTCATTTACTTTCATTGGTTTCTAATTCTCAGCTGAGACCTTCTGGATTGTTCAATGAATGTTTGTTACTTAGATAGGTTAATCAAACATTGTACATTACTTAAGATTGACTGGTGCCTATCAAAACTAGCTTAGCGTCTGCATGAGCAGTCTGAGGAAAATTACTGGATATGTTTCTCACACTTTGCTATGTTTCATAGGTTGGCAGAGACCTTGCTAGAACTGATTAGTTATGAGACAGAGAACAATGCATTCTTAGCGCTGAATACACTTGGAATACAATGGTTGGTTTATTTTATGAGATAATGACTGGAAAGGCACTTTCAATATTTTTGTCTCTTAGCTACATGCATTCAACTAGCACCTATATGAATAAAACTATGAATAAAACTAGGCTGTCACCCTCTTAGAATCTTACCTCCTTACTGGGATATCTTTTTGCTGAGAGTCACAAATTACCCCTGCCATTGCTTGTTTACTGTCTTTCCTGCTAATCCGTGAGGCCAGGCCCACTTTAGCTAACTCTATCCTCATATCATTGTAATTCACTTTATTTAAGCTGAACACAATTGTTTCCAACCCACGTATCTCACTCTCAAACTGAAGCTCTTGTTCAAACTTGTTCCCGTACCAGCCTCCCCGGACAGGCGCCGGAATGTGGCTACTAGGGGCTTTTCACAGTAACTTCATTGAAGCCTACTCGTGACAATAAGCGATTTTAAATTAATTTTTTTTAACTTCACTACTATGGAATCAGGCTGTTAAATGGATACAAGCCAAGTGATGAAGTTCAGAACAAGGCACGATTCTTACCCTTGATACCTAACTATTATCCATGTGTCCCAGCTGACCCGCTGTGTATATGATCCCAATGTTTGATCAAACAATGCCCTTCATTTGTGTACCGCTAATGTAATCAACCAACCACTAACAGATTTTCCTTCCTTTCTTTAAACAAAAAACATTATAACATAAGATACAAAGCAAATAAAAAACTGGTTTCCATAATTCTTAAAAATCACCATAACCCAAAGTGTCTCCCTTCTCGGGCATCCAATAATTTATTGGAGCAATCATTTCCCTTTGGCTGATAATTGGTGACTTGTGTGGACCCATTTTATTTGAGAAATCTATTTTATTTCCAACATTTCCCTTATATTAGCAAAGTCAATCTTCAACCTTTTTGCAGTGGCACTCCATGTTGAATGAACATTATCCCAAAGGGAACAGCAATTCATGTAGCATTTCATGGATAAACTTGTCATGCCCCTTGTATAGGATTTCTTTCAGAATGTTAGATAAATGCAATCCCGTTTCAATGGTTTCTAATAGCACCAGTGTCTCTGCAGCTAGAGTGAAGTTCCCCACCCTTTAGCTTCCCAAGCCAAGGGACAACACTTTCTATTTTTCTCCACTAGGAATATCATAAACCTTGCCATGCTTGATTATCCATCTGGAAGATTGGAATGGGAAGCATCACTATAGAGGACTAACTTCATTTCTTTCGGAACATCCAATGGTGGAAACTTGAGTGCTCATTTCTCTAAATTTACTTTTTTATGGTTTTATTTGCCTTCAGCAGCTGTGTGCTTCATCATAGTGCTAAGTTCCGATACAGCATAACTGGCATCAGGCCTTGTCCAACTGCACAGACAGTTTACACCATCCAATCAAACTTCTTAATAGGTCTGTTTCTTCCTTCGATAGAAGGTCACCTCTGTGTGAGGACCCAACCTGAATTATCTGGATACAATTAAAACTTCATAGAATTCCTACAGTGCAGAAGGAGGTCTGCATTGACCTTCTAAAAGAACATGCCACCTCGGCCCACTCCCCCACTCTCTCCCCATAACCCCATTAACCCCACCTAACCTGCACATCGTTCTAACACGAAGGAGCAATCTTTTAGCATGTCCAATCCAGCTAATCTGCACACCTTTGGACTGTGGGAGGAAACCAGAGCACCCAGAGGAAACCCAGGCAGACACAAGGTGAAAATGCAAACTCCACACAGTCACCCAAGGCAGGAATTGAACCTGGGTCCCTGTCGCTTTGAAGCAGCACTGTGCCACTGTGCTGCCCACTTTCCAGACATGTTTGTTGATTCAAAGTTACTCTTGAACAAGTCTGATTAATGTCTAACCCCATACATTTAAAAGGTCTCCAAAGCATGACTTCCAATCTTAAGTTCACTTTTTATCTTATCTATAACAAATTGCTCAAATTCCACTGAATCGACCCATAGAAAATGAACAACATAGAAACATAGAAAATAGGAGCAGGAGGAGGCCATTTGGCCCATCGAGCCTGCTCCACCATTCAATATGATCATGGCTGATCATCCAAGTCAACAGTCTGTTTACCCCCCCCCCCCCCGTTCCCCCCCCCCCCCCGCTTCTCCCCCCCCCCCCCCCCCCCGCATATGGAACATAGAACAGTACAGCACAGAACAGGCCCTTCGGCCCTCAATGTTGTGCCGAGCCATGATCACCCTACTCAAACCCACGTATCCACCCTATACCCGTAACCCAACAACCCCCCCCTTAACCTTACTTTTTATTAGGACACTACGGGCAATTTAGGATGGCCAATCCACCTAACCCGCACATCTTTGGACTGTGGGAGGAAACCGGAGCACCCGGAGGAAACCCACGCACACAGGGGGAGGACGTGCAGACTCCACACAGACAGTGACACAGCCGGGAATCGAACCTGGGACCCTGGAGCTGTGAAGCATTTATGCTAACCACCATGCTACCCTGCTGCCCCTCATGCTACCCTGCTGCCCCTTTTGATCCCTTCTGCCCCAAGAACTATATCTAACTCCTTCTTGAAAACATAAAATGTTTTGGTCTCAACTACTTTCTGTGGGAGAGTATTCTACAAGTTCAACACTCTAGGTGAAGAAATTCCTCCTCATCTCAGTCCTAAATGGTTTATCCCATATCCCCATGACCCCTGGTTCTGGACTGTCCCACCAGGCAGTCACTGTCAGTGTGAGAGATAGGTGAGGCCGCTCGTCTCTCTTCTAGGTGAATCAATGGTAAGTAGGGAGGTCCAAACCTACATCACGCTGGGGAACGAGCTGCATGTTGTCTCTGTGAGCTCCTTTCTGGGTGCCCCATATGACAACAGCAGCTCCTCTGCAACACTGTCAGGCTCGCACAGCCTGACTGGTGTTGTCCATGCGGAAACTAATGAATATCTTGACCCACCTGAAGAGAGCATCAGTAGCCAGCTTGATACAGTTGTGGACAACTGATTGGGACACAGTACACAGATGCCCCACTGTCCTCTGGAAAGGTCTGGAGGCAAAAAGATTAAGGGCTACTGTGACCTTCAGAACCATTGGTATTGTGTTGCTACCCACACAACCGTAATATTGCGTGACAGTGTAAAGACTTTTTTGGGACATGTGTCTGACGTCTACATCATGGTTTTATGCAAATTTGGGTTGAGCATGTGCATGCAAAAGCTACTTCACATGCTGGTCATACTAACTTTAAGTTACAGAAAAAAAGTATTCCAGTTAATTCATTTTTTTGTTCTGCTGTTACCTCAGGTTGCCAAAAGCCTTTATTTCAATTGCTGCAAGTTGTTTTACCTTCATGTTTACCTACTTTATCCTTCATGTTTCGAATATAATGTCCAGCTGTAATCCTGCAGGATGGAATATTATCCAGGGCCAGGGATGCCTACATTTTCAGATTATACCAAATTGATTGCAGTGATCAATTAAACTAACCAATGGTAATTAGGTAAAGTCACAATAATCCCAGATAATCCCATAGTGGTGGTTTCATCTGAGGATCACCACACCTCATGCAAGAGGCAAGGTTACTCGGGTGGGGCTTTCATGAATAATCTCAGCTGGTACGGGAATTGAACCAGCACTGCTGGCCTTGGCTTTGCATCACAAACTAGCTGTCTAGCCAATTGAGCTAATCCAGCCCTTAAATTCAAATGGTGGTCAGGAAAGAAACTAAAAGTTTGGATTATAACCTACAAATTAATTGAAACTAAGACTGTAATTTGTAAATCTAAGGAAATTGCATCTGATTTTCATGAGGATCTGTCAGGAGCCTCCTGTTCAGTCTTTGGTCTCTCTATAATTGAGGAGATATAAGGGCAGGATTCCTGACCTTTTCAGCAAGTGACACTCATCTCCTCAACGGAACAGAGTTCATAATAAAGGGAGGATAGTTTTTGCTGAATCTCTGCCCCTTTTCCATTGCCTCACCCCCCCCCCCCAACCATCCCCGCATCCCACCCCATCCCGCAGAATTGATGTGACTTTGTTGAGGGGTAGAGTTGGGCCTGAACAAGCTACAGACTTCAAAGACATTGCCAACCCCCAAAACAGCCTTGTTTGTAAAACTGCAACATGTCGAAACATGTAGTTATAGGGATATCATAACTTAAGCGTGTGACACGCAACATTCCCCCATTTGTGTAAACAAGTAGAAGAAAATTGTAGCCTCACCTGAATTATTAACTTGAGTGCCTCTTTACAAATGCTCATTGGCATACGCAATGTTTGCAACATAGGAACACAACTTTCCGGCAAGATTTCTTAGTGTGGTAGTGAGCGGGAACTGATGCGAGATTCCCGACATTTGGCCCGTCGACAGCAGCAACGCAATACATTAATTGGTCCACTTAACGAGGTCCCACAGGCTTCACGCTGCAAATGAACGCTCACCAGCCGGTTTGCCGGGACTGTGCTCTCCAGCCCCCCGCTAACAAGGTCAAGCAGCACTTAAACAGCACTTGCACAGCCAACATGGGCCAACTCGCAGCCATGGCACTGAACACCCAGACTGGTGGAGGCGTGCTGCACAATAAGAATCCTTATGTTCTTCGTGGAACGGGCCCTGGAGGTTACAGGGATGGCCGAGGACAGAGCAGCTACCAATACGGAGGTCAGCGCACGCTGCAGAGGTGAGGATTCACCAGGCCAGACCCAGATGACCTGGCACAGGTGAATTGTTATTGCCATACAGACTGATCTATCCCTCTCACTGACCAGAAGTTCATTCATCCACAGGTCCTCCAGCCGACAGTGCCGGCCCATCCGGGGTAGGCCAGAGACAGAGGAGGGGGATGCTTGAAAACAGCTAAAACAGATAACAGGTGGCCCAGAGCAAGGCCACGAGAAATGGAACCCCCAAAGATACACCAAAAGTGAGGTTGAGGGGGGGGGGGGGGGGGGGGGGGGGGGGGGGGAAGGAAAAGGGGGGTGGTGCCAATTGACAAAGTGGGAAGAGGAAGGGGATAACACCACACACATATAAATAGAAAATAACTTCACATTGTATAACAAGTGACTCAGGAAATGACCATGAAGCAACAAAAGGGGGGGCGGGGGGGATCAAGGGGGGGGGGGGGGGGGGGTGGATCGATACAGAGGGAAATGTCTTTTATATTGTAACCAATGCATATACCCTTGTTGAATATACAGTGTGTAAAATGTATAAACTTCAATAAAAATATTTTTTTTAATGAAGTCTCCCCCCCACCCCCATACCACCCCGCCCTAACACATACATACACATACACATACAGGTATCAGAAAAAAGTAGAGTCAAAAATAAAAAGGTAAAAGGATAAATGATGACGTGTCCTTCAATTGTCCCTGAGGTGTAGATTTTAAATGTTGCAGCCAATTTAGGATAGCTGTTTTCTTGGATGTGGCCAGATGTAGGAGATTTTGCATTTATTACAAAATGAAATGAAATGAAAATCGCTTATTGTCACAAGTAGGCTTGAAATGAAGTTACTGTGAAAAGCACCTAGTCGCCACATTCCGGCACCTGTTCAGGGAGGCCGGTACAGGAAATGAACCGTGCTGCTGGCCTGCCTTGGTCTGCTTTAAAAGCCAGCTCTTTAGCCCTGTGCTAAACCAGCCCCTGGCAATTTTCTGGTAAAGCTGACTTCTCTAACCGGATATCACACTTATTCCAAAAGAGAAAGGGGAAGAGAGAGCAGCCCTCAGCTCGTTTCATTTGCTGAACGCTTTCTGGACACGGCCTGTGTCACATGCAATCTCTCTCTAGCGGCTGGCAGCCTTGACTTGAAATGTTTCACCAATTGTGTATTTCCAGACGGTTTCCGGTGGCTCTCTCTGTGAGAGGCATTGTTTCAATATCCAGCACTTTGCATTTTTAGTATCACTTCCTTAGACAGTTAGGAGTTCAGATAGGTGTCCGGATTATAGGAATTGTCTCTCCCTTCACACTCACTTGAGAATGATTTGTTGGTTTCTCGCCTTCACCTTTAAATGTGGCCTTGCATTTTTAAGCAGTTAGTTCTGTCTCAATTCAAATCGCAAAAGTTCCAGTCAGTTGAAAGTTGAAAAATTATATTTTCAAAAATAAAAGGGAATAGCCTCATAACAGTGGTGCATTTCAAAGGAGTCGTCCGAGATAAAATATTGTAATTTTCTCATTAACTGAATTTTGGTTAAATACCTCATAACCAATGAACTATTAAACTAAAAACAGTAATATTTAGACTGTGGCAGACCGAGCAGCCTGTCATTTTCATTGCTGGCTGGCTAGTATTTGTTGCCGGCCCTAATTGCCCTTGAGTAAGTTGTGGTGAGCTGGTTTCTTTAACAGCTGCAGTCCAGGTAGCGTAGGTAAACCCCCAGTGCTGTTAAGAAGGAAGTCCCAGGATTTTCACCCAGCAACAGAGAAAGAACGCCGATATAGTTGTGCAAATGATACCTCAACACAGCCTCAACCAACCCTCCCAGTTTCGTTAACAAAGGCATGTCACCCATTGGATTTCCCACGATTTCGTAGAGACACCTTCACCTCTTCCAAACTTCCAGGCTCCGCATTGAAATGCATTCCCATCCCTTCATCGCTATCCATTCCTCTCTTTACTTCACCCTTTCATGAAAACCAATCTGACTACAGCGCTGCAGAAGGAACATTGCCAGTGGATGGTAAATATCTGTTCTCATGAAAGTGTCCACCTCCAGTGTGGGGATCATTTCATAGCAGGATTTTCTTCAGAGCCCTATTCAAGGAACAAAGGCAAGGTCGGCACTGATTCTTGTCAGCAAAAGCTGAGGGGCAGGTTTCCCCAAAATACTGAATGCCAATGTGAATTGCAATCAGTTGGCATATATATGACGTCAAACACATGGCCTTCTAATTTCCAGGACAAAATCTATTCCCATTCTTAAATGATAGGACCACCTAAGCCACCCTCTAATCCTTGAGAACTACCTTAATGGGCCAGTGTCACAGGCACAATCTCCCAATTCCCTCAGGAATAAATATGCACATGGTCCTTCTTAACAGCACTGTGGGTTTACCTACACTACCTGGACTGCTTTCCATTAACCTTCGCCAAATCCGTTTCTGCTGTTAATTCTACTTGAAGCAATTGGAAAAATGCCATTGGCTTCAGAAGAAAAAACTGTTGCAAAATATCTAGTTGCTTATCTTCATTTCCATTCCCAGCCTATCCTGACACATCTGTCAAAGAACCTAGGTATTCCTTGATTATTCCCCAGTTACTAACATGGCCTATCAAAGTCTTGCCATCACTATTACATTTTCTCACTTTCCTGCTCCAAATGCCGCCTCAGCATAAAAGTGACTTTCGCTGCCCTCAGTACTGTAGTTGCTAACCTATTCTTGACAATTGAACCTTTTCATAGGGGCTTTTCCAGTAACTTCATTTGAAGCCGACTTGTGACAATAAGTGATTTTCATTTTATATATGGCTATAAAAACATTTTGTGACACCCGGTAGGCGGAAGTCGTGTACGCAGCAGCTCCTGCTACAGAACTAGGTTCTCAGGTTCTCTTGTTTTTTGCTTGTTTTGTCCGGGGTGTTTTTCTTCCCCTTAATCCTGGTGGGGTTTTAATTTTTGTGCACATAAAAAAAAAACGGAGAGGAGGAAAAAAAGAAAGGACCCACGCAGCGCTCACTGGAGGTACGAGCAGGGAAAAAGAGAAAAGGCCGCAAGGGACCGGACCGGTAAGCTGTGGCCCCCGGCAGGAAAGGAGGAAAAGGTATGCGAGGGGACCCGGAGCCGGAGACTGGGAAGTCGCCGGGGAGAGTCGCGCCTCCCAGAACGGAGCTAGCGCCTTGCAGCGCAGGCCTGCGAGTCAGCACGACCGACGGCGGAACAAAGAGGGACTCCCGGCCCGACCAGTAGCCTCTCTCTCTCTCTCTGTGGACACCGGGTGAGTGAGGATGAGAAAAAGAAAAGAACTTCCTCTATTTCAAAAAAAAACTTAGAAAACAAAACTTTTAAAGGGAGAGAACATTTCTCCTTTTTTTCCACTTAAAAAAAAAACTTACCAAAGAGTCTTTTTAGAGGGGGGGGGGGGGGGGGGGGGAGAATGCCAGAAGGGAGCCAAAGCAGAGGGAGAAAGGGCTCCAAAAGCAAACGGGGCAATACGCGAGCCCGTTCAGATGAGCTAATCGGCGCACAAAGCGGGGGAACGGCAGCCTCGCCGCAATAAAAAGAACTGGTCAGACAGGAGTATCTCCCCCCCCTGCGCCAGAGGGGAACTGGAACTGGAAGGCAGCCTTTGCCGAGGTGCTGAGGGAACATCAGCAGGGAAACAAGGCAGGGACCAGAGCAGACATAGAGGCCGCAGTGCAGGCAGCAATGGCCAAGG
Source organism: Scyliorhinus canicula (assembly GCF_902713615.1). NCBI lineage: Eukaryota > Metazoa > Chordata > Chondrichthyes > Carcharhiniformes > Scyliorhinidae > Scyliorhinus > Scyliorhinus canicula. The sequence continues at coordinate 58,727,382 of NC_052155.1, read as the reverse complement.
CCCTGGCGGAGGTGCATGTCGCCCTGGGCAGAGCAGAGAAGAAACTGGAAACCCAAGAGGCGGCCATTAAGGAGCTGGAAAAAGCCGCCACTGACATGAGCGACCGGATCATGGCCAGAGAGAAAGAGGTGGCGAGACTTGGCACAACAGAGGGGAGCCTGAAGGGCAGGGTGGACGATCAGGAAAACCGCTCAAGAAGACAAAATGCCAGGATAGTGGGCCTACCAGAGGGGATCGAGGGTAGAAACCCCACGGCCTACGTGGCCGAGATGCTGGGCAACTTAGTGAGGAGGGAAACTTTCCCCGACCTACCAGAAATGGACAGAGCACACTGGTCGCTGCGCCCGAAGCCCAGGGCAGGGGACCACCCAAGGGCAGTTATAGCTAAACTGCACCTGTACCAAGACAGGGAAACAATCCTGCGCTGGGCCAAGCAAAACAGAACTTGCAAATGGGAAGGACACTTCATTAGAGTTTACGAGGACATTGGGGCAGATCTCGCCAAGAGACGGGCCAAATTCAATAGAGTGAAGGCAGCTCTTCACAAGAACAATGTGCATTTTGATATGCTGTACCCAGTGAAACTCTGGGTCACATACCAAGAAAGAGAGTATTTCTTCACAGCCCCCACCGAAGCAAACACGTTTATCGAGGAACACGGGCTGGAAAAACAACATTGAGGGTAGAAATACGGGGCCCGTGGCAAGGGGCAAGAACACGCCGACGGAGGGAGGGGGAGGGGTGAGGCAAAGCTGGGCCCCCCCACCCCCACCCCCACCATGGCGAGCGCACCCTGAACAAAAAGCAAACCACTACCCGAGGGACCGCCACAGGTGGGAGACCAGGCCCCAGAACGAGGGTATGAGAGTAGCGGAGAAGGGAGAGAAAACGGGGGGAGCACAGGGTAGGCTGGGGGAAGAGCAGGCAGAAAAACGCAGAGGCTGGGCAAGGGAGAAGCGAGACAGTAACTCCCGAGAGGGGGGTCACCGCACCAGCAAGAAAGCTAGCACCGGGGACATGCGAAAAAACAGGGTCGCAGCGCGGGGGAACAAGGGGGAAGGTGCCAGGCAGAGTGGGGGGACACCACTCAACAGAGCCGGGAGAGCAAACAGAGATAGGAACAGGGGAAAGAGGGACAAAGGAGGGATATACGGGAGAGGGGGCGGAAAGGGGGGAAAGGGAGGGACCGGGGGGGGGGGGGGGCCACAGGAAGGGAGGGACCGGGGGGGGGGGACAGGGACGGAGGGACAAACAAGGCTAAAAAAATAACAGCAATAGGGCTACAAAGTGCCACAACCAAGGGCTCGGAACAAGGAATCGCTGCAAGCATCTACCCAGTGCGGCCTCTGGGCGAAGGGAGACCCATAGTGCAGGCGGCTACCCGCGTGGCAGACACACATGGAGCGGCCATGTCAGGTGCCCCCTGGACAGAGGGAAAGCCCCGGAGTGCAGGGGCCCGACCGCATGGAGAGAGCAGTGACAGCGGCCATCCTGGACGGCCCCCTAACCAAGGGAGACCCGGAGGGCAGGGGCGCGTCCCCCAGGTAAATATGATTAATGATTAATCCCACAGGAGCGAGGGGACAGAAGCCCCCCCACCAGGATCGTCATTGGAACGTAAGGGGTCAGCGGCCCAGTGAAAAGATCCAGAGTCCTCAACCACCTAAGAAACATGAAGGCAGACATAATCTTCCTCAAGAGACGCACCTGAGAGTGCAGGACCGACTGCGGGTAAGAAAACGTTGGGTGGGATAGGTCTACCATTCCTGTTGTGGGACAAGGGCCAGGGGGGTGGCAATACTGATCAGCAAATGGACGATGTTTAGGGCGACAAAGACGGTTACGGACCCGGGGGGGGGCGGTACGTCATGGTCAGCGGGGCCCTGGATGGGGCACCGGTAGTACTAGTTAACGTGTACGCGCCCAACTGGGACGACACAAGCTTCATCAAGAAGACAGCACAGTAGCACTGTGGTTAGCACAATTGCTTCACAGCTCCAGGGTCCCAGGTTCGATTCCCGGCTGGGTTACTGTCTGTGCAGAGTCTGCACGTTCTCCCCGTGTCTGCGTGGGTTTCCTCCGGGTGCTCCGGTTTCCTCCCACAGTCCAAAGATGTGTAGGTTAGGTGGATTGGCCATGATAAATTGCCCTTAGTGTCCAAAATTGCCCTTAGTGTTGGGTGGGGTTACTGGGTTATGAGGATAGGGTGGAGGTGTTGACTTTGGGTAGGGTGTTCTTTCCAAGAGCCAGTGCAGACTCGATGGGCCGAATGGCCTCCTTCTGCACTGTAAATTCTATGATAAGACCATGGCAGAAATCCCTGATATAGCGACGCATTGACTAATCATGGTGTGGGAGGACTTCAACTGTGTACAGGATCCAACGACTGACAGATCGAACCCCAAAACGGAGAAAACCTCAAGCATGGCAGGGGAACTCGGTCACTTTATGGAACAGATGGGAGCGGTGGACCCCTGGAGGTTCACCCACCCAGGGGAGAAGGAGTTTTCCTTCTTCTCCCCAGTACACGACGTATACACCAGAATTGACTTCTTTGTGGTGGGGAAACGTGCTCCCGGGATAGACAAAGTGGAATCCTCCACAATTGTGATATCAGACCACGGTCCACACTACATGGACGTGAGGCTGGAGATGGGCAGGGCCCAAAGTCCCACATGGAGGTTGGACGTTGCCCTACTAGCTGACAAGGCCTTCAATGGAAAGATATCGCGGGACATAGCAGAGTACACGGAGAACAACCAGAACAGGGAGGTCTCACCCCCAATGTTCTGGGAAGCGCTAATAGCCGTATTAAGAGGGGATATCATCGCTTTCAAAGCGCGAAGAGATCGGAGGAAAGGGCAGCTAGGCAGCAGCTGGTCAACTCCATACTGGAGGTAGACCGTAAATACTCCGAGGCCCCGACCGTAGAGCTCCTGGCGGAGAGGAAAGTACTACAAAGGAACTTTGATCTGCTCTCCACCAGGAAAGCAGTGCACCAACTCCGCCAGGCGTGCGGGACCCTGTACGAACATGGAGACAAAGCCAGCCACCTGCTGGCACACCAGCTGAGAAAGCAGGCAGCCACCAGAGAAATTGCACGAATCAGGGACATGAGAGGCACATTAGAAACAGAACCAGAAAAGATCAACAGGGTCTTCAGGGCCTTTTACCAAGGGCTGTACACCTCAGAGTCCCCAATGGGGGAGTCCAGGATGAAACGGTTCCTTGATGTACTGTTCCAAGCCCGAACCGCTCCAGTACCTCTATGAGGGACTTCCATTCGACACTGTCGAAGGCCTTTACTGCGTCTAGGGAGACAATCACCTCTGGTGTTCTCTCCCCGCATGGGGTCATTATCACATTCAGCAGGCGCCTGATGTTGGAGGTAAGCTGTCTCTCTTTGACAAAGCCCGCCTGGTCCTCTGCAACCACCACTGGCACGCAGTTTTCTAGCCTTTTGGCTAGAATCTTGGCCAGTATTTTGGCATCTGCGTTTAGTAGTGAGATGGGTCTATATGACCCACATTCTGTTGGGTCTTTATCTTTCTTAGGTATCAGCGAAATTGAGGCCTGTGCTAGCGTGGGTGGCAGTGTGCCCTTGACACTGACAGTCATAGACATATACACGGACGGCAGGATCGCAACAATGGACGAACTGACAGAGAAAATCCAGCTAGCCAGGGGTAACGAGCTAAGGTACCTGCAACTCAAAAACTTCCTACGAAAGGAGACAAGGACGTACCCACAACCGCCACGACAGACATTACTGGAAGAGTCACTGGACGCAAGCATACGAGAGAAAGGAAACTGTAGCGACATGTATGACCGACTGGTAGAAAGGGCCGACACCGTACTGGATGCAACAAGAATGAAATGGGAGGAGGACTTGGGAATCGAAATAGAGTGGGGAGTCTGGAGCGAAGCACTGCATAGGGTCAACTCCACCTCCACGTGCGCAAGGCTCAGCCTGACGCAACTAAAAGTGGTACATAGAGCCCACTTAACAAGAAACCGTATGAGTAGGTTCTCCCCGGAGGTGGAGGATACATGTGAACGGTGCCAAGGAGGCCCGGCCAACCACGCCCACATGTTCTGGTCTTGCCCCAGACTTGTGGAATACTGGACAGCCTTCTTCGAGGCAATGTCCAAAGTGGTGGGGGTGAGGGTGGAGCCATGCCCGATAGTGGCGGTCTTCGGGGTTTCAGACCAGCCAGATCTATTTCTGGGGAGGAGGGTGGACGCCCTTGCCTTTGCCTCCCTGATCGCCCGCCGTAGAATCCTGTTTGGCTGGCGGTCAGCAGCACCACCCAAAGCTGCAGACTGGCTGTCCGACCTCTCGGAATCTCTCCAAATGGGGAAAATCAAATTCGCCATCCGAGGGTCAGACGGCGGCTTCCACAGAACGTGGGAGCCATTCACCCAATTGTTCCGGGACCTGTTTGTGGCCAACAAACAATCAGAAGAATAGCCGGGTGGCCAAGAACCAGGGGAAAGTAGCCAAAGCATGAGAGGGAGAGATAGACCGGGAGGGGGGGACAGCTAAACCTAAGAGGAAGAAAAGGCGAACCACAGGGGGAAGGGGGGTAGGGGGCAGGGGCGGGGGGAAGAGACAGGGAACAATAGAGGAGAGCCAGGGAGGTGGTTGGGGGGGGGGGGGGGGGTGGCAGGGATACATTAACAAAGTTGGAATCCACAGGAACAGAGAACAAGGAGAATACAGGCGGAAGACGGGAGGGCTGGCTGAAGCGGAAGTGAGCACGAAATTACAACGGCAGTGAAATCCGTCTGGGAGGAGAAAGGGACAACACCAGCAACAGACCCATTTGAGTATTGCCCTCCGTAATTGTCTCTCCGGCACCCAAATATATATATCTGCCCCCACTCCCCCCCCCCCCCCCCCCCCCCCCCCCCCCCCCCCCCCCCCCCCCCCCCCTCCACAAACAGATGCCTACTTATGTGTGTAAATAATTTTGCCATGTGTACAGAGTTGCTGTGGTTGGGTGGATGCACAATACCCGACCAGCTACTTTATTTGATTTTGTATTTCTCTCGTGTTGTTACTTTTTTTTTCCC